>NW_017803909.1:8025077-8172133 GCF_001625305.1 Branchiostoma belcheri | reverse complement strand
AAAATACAGAAAAAAAATAGAAGAGGCGAATCCGAGAACCAACAAATTAAATTGGTGTGGCCTAAAACTAAAAACCTGCTCACCCCATGGCCCTGCTGCTCTGAATGGTGACAGTGGGTTGAAGCGCAGCAAAATGGAACCAATCGCCCTCATCCAATCTGGGATCTGCAACAAGTTTTAATACACATTTGTCTTACTTGATTCCAAAGAGTTAGCCTATATGTTTGAGACAACTCTGGTTGTATTTTTAGTATCAAGACAAATTTTTGTGTGCATTTCAATACACAATGCTAGTATTTATTTTTATATTACTTGATACTAGTACATTTCTGTATTTGCAGTTTGCACAAATCGTTCAACGAAACTAAAATAACCCCTTTCACCTAGCCTTGTATCCATCCATTTTCAGCCAAAAATGCCTGGGTACCAGACTAACTCCTTACCTGAGCTCTCTGTTCTTCAGCAGCCTCTTCTGTCCTCTCTGGGAATCCCCAGGGGTCGGCCAGTATCAGGTGTTTGACTCTGTCTGGGTGTTTGATGGAGTAAGAGGCTGCCAGAAAACCCCCAAAACTGTGTCCCAGCAGGATGAACTTCTCCAGCCCGACACCCTCCCTCCATTCCTCGATAGAGTTCACAAATTCCTCCTCAACGGCGTCTGCATTGGTGTTGAATTTTGGACGAGAACTTTGCCCGAAGCCAAGCACGTCAAACGCGTAGACAGCGCGGTGCTTGGCAAAGGCATCAATGTTCAGTAACCAGAAGCCTACTCCAGCTCCAAAGCCGTGGATCAGGACAATCGGCAGAGCCTCTGTATTTTGGGAGTCGACTTTTAAGGTCCATATCCTTCTGTCGTTGGAGATGGGGACGTAGAGTCTATCCACCTTTGATTTTACATCTGGGAAGAACGTTTCTTAATTAATGAATATATCTAGATCTCATTAGCTGTCATCTTAAAATCAGAACAAATACATTCAAAACAGTCATTTCACCTTCAAATCATACTGTAAGATTAAACCTTCTGGGAGAGACAACAAGAAACTGAATACTTTGGCCTCAACTGCTTTTATTACTCTAGGTATTGTTTTTGAGAATTGCAGAATAGTCGCAGTTCACAGCAGGAGGGACATGACGTACAAAAAAACGAACCAAAAACCACATTTGAAATTATGTACAACAGTCCTCTACACTTCTTTGCTAGTGTAATAAATTTGTATTGTATCATAAGTGCTTGCCTTTGAGCATATAATTCGTCGACAGGGACGGCTAAATCTAACAGACCAGTTGGTTTTACAGCAGGCTAAACTGCTTTCAATCCAAAAAGTAATATTTTTATAAAAAAAAAAAGATGCGAACTCAAGTCTGGTATCCAGTCTTTTACGTGATTGGGGCTATTAAGGGTGTTCTGGCAAGCTGTGTCTTCGGTGACGCTAATAGCTTCCCCCGCCCCGTGAAACAGGCCGTCCCGGTAGGAGTGTTACGCTAATAACAGATGGTATGCTTGGGGATTTGATTTGCCCCAACTAATCAATCTCCCTTCGTGAAATACACACCGGGAAACCTAGCTGAGGCGGGCAGGACAGAGCTCCTACCGCCCCGAGAAAAACCCGACCCTACCACGTAAGACTGGATACAAGGTTAGGCGAACTTACGCTGCAGGACTCTTGTTTCAGCGGCGGCGAGGTGAGCTGCAGACGTCGGTCGCCACCTCAGCCGTCTTCCCAACCTGCACCTGTTAGAGAAGTGGGTCATGTCGAATGTCCTCTCACAAGTCCTGCAAATATTTTTCCCTACTAAACTGAAATTCATTCCAACTTTCTACTAACGATTCCCTAAGTGTATGGGAAGCGGGAATATCACACAAATATATAGATAGTGGTGAATCACAATGAGTCATATGTCGATGACTTGGGCGGCCGGCGGATGACTTGCAAGTTTTCTCAAAGGTGAACGCCCCTCTGAAAAGCCCTGCTAAATTTCTCGGTCTCTTCTGCAGAACATTTAACACTTACTTAGCCCAGTGCTTACTAGTACTCGTAAACAACGATCTGACATGGTGGGAAAACATTAAAAGTTACCTGGATTGTTGGGAAGACGAAAGTCCCTGGTTTGGGACGGGAGCGTCGGTCATGTTGTTGTCAACAACAAACTATTACGCAACTGGCGTGAACTTCGACCTACCGGGTGGCAAAGGTCAATATTATTCGCGTGTCCCGTCACTCGCTACCGGTTACCGTCCTCGTAACTCTTTCCAGCAGAGCTTCAGTGCCTCACGAACATTTCCTTTACTCTCATCAAGGCAAATCTGCAAAATCTTCTCCGTATTGTTTCTTGTGGTTACTGTATTGTACTTCTTAACAAACCTGGTAGGTGGCGCTGCCACAAAAAGTATGTAATAATGTATGCATCATTTCGGTGTAACCATGGAGGTAACTACCTCCATGGTGTAAATTGACAAGAGACGCAAGAAAGATAAACATTCCGAGAGTGTTCATTTGTTGGGAATGGATATTCTTTTGATGATAATCAATGTTAAAATTTGAAACAAATCTCCCACAATTTATATTAATGTGGTCTGTGGTATTTAAAAAAGAGTGCTTCATAGAAAATAATTGGGCACCAAAAGTGTGATTTTAGGTTGATCATAAATTCTGTTTCATGTACATGTAAACAAAAACAAAAATACACCATGACAGTAACGGGACGTTAGGCATTAAAATCTATCAATAATTCATTCACAAGTGAGAAAAGTTCACACACACTGTTGTGAACCCACTGTGAACCATATGTGCATTACCATACAAGAACCCCCCTATCATATAAGTAGACTAGTCCTGTTACACAACCCCCTATCTTAGAAGTAGAATAGTCCAACCCAGGAACTTCACTCTGGTGCTAGGAGTCCTGGAGGCAACACAATAAACCATCAAGCTCCACAAAAGTCCAGTGTGCGACCAGTTCTTTACAATCCAGAAGAACCTCTTCACAACACACACGTATATATTTGTTAAAAACCTGTTCTGTGATGGCATTCAATCAACTTGAGTTTATCTGAGGACATAGGATATGAAAGACACATTCCTGAGACAGTTTCTAGAGGTCTGCATGGGTGGTATTACTGTATGATTACTTACAAAATAACTAAATTCTCATTCGAAAGAAACTTTGTCAAATTCAAGGACACAATTAATACATTTGTGTCCTTTACGTTGAATACCTTAGGCTTAGACCGGTCTGATTATGAATCAAATAAATTGAAAATGGCTGATTACACTTGATGGAAACAAGGCATGCAGACTCTAATAGTACATACACTTGTACATGGCACCATTTTCATCAACATTAGGCTAGATATACTTCAGCTTATCCACTCGGCTCATTCTGTTAATTCAGGTGGTACTTTGTCCTCTTTGAGAGCACCACATTGAAAGACTAACACATGAAGTGGATAGAAGTAGGAAAGATTCACTTTACACTATATAATGCACTGTAATTCCTGCCAAAATATGTTCAGTTCTACAAGCATCTGACTTACATGTATACAGTTGAGGATTCCAAATTTCTCAAGTGCTCTCATATTCTAAGAAGTCCGAGTAACATTCAGAATCACTTGACATTGGAGGGTGTAACTGACGTCCACTTACATTATTGTACATGTATAATTTCATAGATAATTTAATCATTTTAAAAGATAATGCCAGACCAATTCAGTTTCTGTTAAAAACATATTTTACCCCAAGAGAAATGAACAGCTAATAAATTGTACCAGAAGTTGCTATTCAGCACTAATAAGATACATAGGCTAGCAGAGCAGTGAGGATCACAAATAACCTGATTTTCGCTCCGACTGCAATAGACTGTAAAATGGTTCTGTATAGCATACAAAATGTAGCTACATTCAATACAATACACTTTTTTTTATTGCAGCTTTTATCACAGTACCCTAGGCCTAGGGAAAAAAGGTTGTGTTTCCTGTTTCAGTCTTTAAAAATTATCTTATTTTTTTTCTTTTAGATCTCTATATAGTGATCAAACTGATACAGTAGAATTCAATAAAGAAACACTTGCATGAGAAAACTTATAGTTTTAATGTCAATGTTGAAAAACTGACTGTATAATGTTTCACCACTCAGGTATCAGATCATAGAGCTAGAAAAGATTTATCAACTTGAAAAATTGGCAGGGTTCCACCAAAAAAAAGGCTAGGGTCAGCAGTTTTTTCTAGTGTCGGTTGGAAAACAGGAAACACAACATTTTTTTTCTTAGGCCCTATTAACAATGTGTATTATACTGGTGGGATATAAATACTAGCCATCAGTTTGTTCTACCAGCACTATCTAAATAGTAGTCTCCACGTTGATCTTTTCGGATAGCTGTGCCTTGTCTGTCCTGGCACAAACTTGCACCACCAGCCTGTTGAAGTCCTCATACTGGTCAGCGTACACGTGGTGTCCAGCCTCTGGCACACTCTGCAGTGGAATAACAAGAAATCAGTGATTTTAGACTTCATGGATTGTGTAGGTAATACCGGGTATCTTTTTTCTTATTTAGTTCATGGTTCACCACAAAACAAGGCTCATGAGAGCCACTCAAATGCTTTGGGTTACTGTACAGCCAGAGAGGACGGATGTTTGTTGACCTTAGACCTGAAGAGTTTAAGGTTATACCCATATGGGAAACAATCATGTGGAAGCTTATTCCATAGCGATGTTGTTCTAGGAAAGAAGCTTTTAGCATGAGAGTTTTGGGACTGCAATGTATGATCAGAGGGAAATACTAGATACATCGCAACATCTTTGTTACTGTAATTCCTGATTTTATCACAGTACTTTTATGTTCACTCACTTCACTGTTTTCACTTCTGTGGCATGAACTAATATCATTACCATTGTCAAATCTTTTGTCCCCCTCTCCCTCCACTGAGAAGATTAAGGTTCGGTGAGCATGTCCAGTTTCCTCAGACTGGGAAATTTTGCTACCATAAAGAGATGAATTACAGTATCATTCACATTACCTGTACTGTAACAGTAGGGGGTTTATAGGCGCTACCAACTGACCCGGCCAATGGGTCTAGACCTTTTAGCTTAGTGGTTTGAGCGTTGGGTTATGTGCTCGGGTGGTTGTGGGTTCGAACCCCGGCCCGGGACCAGGAGTGTCTTCTGTATCTACTCGCCCCTCCTGTTTCTTACAGTGGTTCCCGCACCGGCCCTGGGAGTTCTGGCAAAGAGTGCCGCTCCAGGGATGTCGAATTCGGAAGATTCGAGGATGAATCTTGAAAAGAAAAGGGGGAGTAGTGTAACAGTAGGGGGTTTATAGGCTTTAGATTTTGAAAATTACAACTTCTCACCTGGACATCAACATACGAGCCCTGCCGTTGTGCCTTGACTTGTTTTCCTGACTCCTTGTCCATCCAGGACCGTGCACCGTAGATGAACGTGACCGGGATGTCTCGCCGTAGCTGTGTCATGCGGGGCAGCATGGGGTTCCTGGCCCAGCCAAAGGGAATCTGCATGTAAGAGAATGCAGTCTCCCCACTGTGGAATATAAAAGGTATATTTTCAACACAATACATCGTCATCAAATGGTAGAGCGGCTAGGCTAGCAGACACTATATCGAGAGGACATGTTTTATTCCTGGCTAGACATTGTGTCCTTGGGAAAGGCACTTAAAATGACGTTCCTCACTGCTCTGCCTTCCAATACTGTGCCCTAGACACAGTGGACTAACAAACAACCCACTGCCTCTACAGGCTTAAAAGTGCTATGGGATTACAAATGTACCTACACCTTTTGTAGTTTGAGTTGAAATCATCAATACAGTATTTATCAAATCATTAATACAGAATATACTATATACAGGTAAAAAGGTCATCTTAAAAAAATAAAGTATATCTGAAGAATGTTGCAAATATTGGCTTACCTTGGAGACTGGGCATTGCAGTGGTAGAGGTAGCTGAAGATTGTGTCATCGTCAAACACTTCGGAAAACTTTGCCTGGAGGTCTGGTCGGAACCTTTGTACAAGACCTGGGCCTGTAGCAAATATAGGGGGCATTTAGAAAAACAACATGTGACAACTGTGTCTTGTTGCATGATGTCATTTTACATGTACATGTATTACCTTTCTAGAGTCTTAATATAAAGCATTAGTAACTACGCTTACAAAGTTAAAGTACCAGTGCCACTACAGAGTACTATCGCTAGTAGTTGTACTTAATCAAAATTTACATAATTTTATGCAGAGCTTGGGTCTGACAGTCATTCAATTTAATACTTGTAGAGTCTGCCACTGTTATGTGCCTGGCTATAGGTAAAGATTTTTTCAACTCAAACTGTCAGTAAGGAGCATTCTGTCAATTCTAAAGAGCAGATATTGAAAGGTTAGCCCACGGTCTCATGTATCATGGCAAAGATCTCCAGGTGCTCACCCCAGGGCCCAGCTGCCCTTACAGCTGCAAGAGGGTTGAAGTTCAGAAGAACAGTACCAACAGCTTTGATCCAAAATGGCACCTGGAACATCAAGATTAAGATGTATAAACAAACATATATGTGAACTTCCTACATAATTAATACTTACCCCAGGGTCCAGCTACCCTGACCGCTGCTAGCGGGTTGAACTGCCACACAACAGTACCAATAGCCTTGATCCAAAATGGTATCTGGAAATACCAGGTCAGATAGACATTTATGACTGTTCCAGCTTTTAGTTACTGTTCCAGTACATGAACTATCTTCAGAAGTGATTTATATCTGCATACAGTTGAAAATACAGCATCTACCTTGTGTGTCATGTTTCATGTCACCTGTAAAAGTCAACATAAAGCTAAAAAAGACTCCACCATAAAATGATAACTATTCACTTCAAGATGAATGTTTCAGAGAATAGCATTGACAGAAATTGGTACAAAAATGTAAAGAAAATCTTAAATCCATAAAGTTATCTCAAGGACATTATACACATGTGTATAATGTCCTTGGTTATCTGAACATCTTACCCGAGCTCTCTGCTCCTCGGCTGCCTTCTCTGTCCTTTGTGGGAATCCCCAGGGGTCGGCCAGTATCAGGTGTTTGACTCTGTCTGGGTGTTTGATGGAGTAAGAGGCTGCCAGAAAACCCCCAAAGCTGTGTCCCAGCAGGATGAACTTCTCCAGCCCGACACCCTCCCTCCATTCCTCGATAGAGTTCACAAATTCCTCCTCTATGACATCCGCCTCCGTGCTAAACTTCGGCCGAGAACTTCTTGCAAATCCAAGAACGTCAAACGCGTACAGTGATCTGTGCTTGGCGATCGCATCGACATTCAATAACCAGATAGCAGACCCAGCTCCAAAGCCGTGGACCATGACAATAGGGAGGGCTTCTGGCTTTTTGGGGTCTACTTTTAGAGTCCATATCCTTCTGTTGCCTGTGATTCGAACGTAGAAACTCTCTAAAGCAGACTTCACATCTGGAAGAGAAGTTCATCACAGTCAGTTTTAAATTTTTCAGAACTGTTTATCAGCTGTGAAGACCTCAATAATGTAACTGATTTCATAATATATGTTATTATTACTACATACATGTATGTACCTCCTTTTTGTTGCTTTTTATCACAGTTATGTGATATGACACATACTTATCCTTCTGTCTATATAATTTGGGGGTAGATGGGCATTCCTGACTATGGTACATTGACAACTTACGCTGTAGCACCCTCGCCTCTGCAGCAGCCAGCTGTGCCATGGATGTAGGACGCCACTTGATGTTAAACCAGCTTCCCAGGAATGACCTGAAACATATAAAGTTACCACATCACTCTGTAAAACACTGGCCACTTTGAGACCTTGATCATAGTTGATGAAAGTCAAAAACATTTACTCAGCTACATGTACACAATGTTTACAGATAACTTAAACTCTGGGCAAATGGTATAGAAGGGCACACACACCCCAAGTGAACCCCCCTCAGTGAAGTCCACCACCACCCTAGGCACTGAGCCATAACTTTTTGTTGATAATCAAGTTAAAATTGTTTTCTGAAGTCTTGTAACAGCCCCAAAACAGGGAGGCTGCCCTGGAGGCTAAGCTAATTCTGGGTCCCGAATTCTTTACATTTAGTCAACTTCCAAACACCCCAAAGCAAAGAGGGTACACAGGGGGTAAAGTAGGTCACTGTTATCTGTGCTATTATAATGAGATAACAATGCAGAATTAACGATAAGGACTCCTTCCTAAAGGTTATACTAATTCACGCGTCGCAAGAAAAAGGCTAGTGTAGTTCGAAGTCTGAGTCATAAGAACGTGTACAGGTAAAGAGTGACTTGCATGTTTTGCTGAAGACCCCCAAAATAAGGGCCAAAATTATATATGCATGATCAACAATCGGTATTTCCGTCTGTCTACGGTTCTCCTATGTTATTTTCGCTTTCTTAAAAGTTCTTCCCATACACAAGACTACAAGGCACAACCCAGTAACATCTTCTGTCGTTGACATTCAAAGGAAAGCGCCCAACTCACCCCGATTCGACGACAGCTAACTCGTCTGACTTTGTGCCGTCCTCCATGATGTTGTGTAATACTAGTCAGGTGACGCAAGTGACCTGTGACCCACTTTTTGTTTGCATTGCGTAATCAATTGAATAATGTTACTCAACGATTGTTTTCTGTGTTTGAACGCCACAATTATGATTCAGAAAGCGAATTTCATTCCCCATATACAACCAAGACTTTGGGACGTTTCGAGCCGGCCTCCTTGTTGACATTCGCGCAAAATTTTAAGCCACCCCTCAGATTTAGAATGGCTTCTTCTATCCACCCGGAAGTGAAAACAAGGTGTGCACTTGCTTGCCGGTGTGACTTACAGCTGTTTGAACGCTGTAACGACAGAGTTTTGCCGATTTCTAGCCAGATTTTGAGATGTCTCCCCCGGTGACGTTAAACGTCGGCGGGCACATTTACACGACATCGCTGTCCACGCTCACCAGCTACCCGGACTCGATGCTGGGCGCCATGTTCAGCGGCGATCTACCGACGGGGAGGGACGACCAAGGGCGCTACTTCATCGACAGGGACGGCGAGCTCTTCCGCTTCGTCTTGAACTTTCTCCGCACCACGGAGCTGCTGCTACCGGACGACTTCAAGGAAATCTCCCAGCTTAAGAAGGAGGCGGATTTCTACCAGATTCAGCCGCTTATCGAAGCGCTGAGGAGGGAGGAGGCGAGGGCGATGTGTCCGAGAGGGGAGGGCGACGTTCTCATCGTGGAACACATTTTCAACAAGAACGCCGGCGGGAACGAGTACAGGATTGTAGTCAGTAGAACCCAGCCGGATTCTGTACTACAGGAAGTCAAACAGGTGTTGTCAAGCCTGGCCGTGGAGTGCAACAGACAGGAGCTCCTACCCGCCTGGATACGGAACCTCCGCGTGTCAGTCCATATCGAGGAGAAGTGGAAATGGTCGTTCGAGCTCATCGCGACCTTCACGGACGGAGGCGGGATGCCCCGAGCCGCGAACATCGAGGCGGTGGTGCCCGTCACCGCGCTCCTCAGGGCGTATATAGACACGGGGTACGTTTTGCAAGGAGGGCCGACTCCAGTACTCCAACACGACCCCAAGGAAGCGGAGAAGTGGGTGCTAGTGAGGAAACGGAACTCGCCTTCTCCGTCTTAAAGATTTGCATGGGGTGTGCATGATCAATTAAGAAGGTTCAATCTTCTTTTTGGTACGTGACCTCCTTGGGTTCCTAGGAGGAAATCAGGAGGTGGTGCTACGTCGGCATGTTTCAGCCAGGTCACAAATATCCGCCACCCGGAAAATAAATGCGTCTCAAATGCAACGTCCCCAAGTATAACGTTAATGTATTACCTAAACTTTGCATCCATGGGGGTGCTGCACTTCATGAGATCTCTCTCTGTTTCTCCAATTGGCGGACATATGTAACCCGACTGATATATGTTAATGTAGGTTGTTATAGCCTCTACCAGGCACCGCGGATCGCTGGAAAAATAGTAGAAATTGGCCGAAATAAATGAATGATATATTATTCCTTTATATTATTCCTTTATTTCGGCCAATTTCTACCATTTTTCCAGCGATCAGCGGTGCCTGGTAGAGGCTAGGTTGTAAATCTTTTACAGTAAGGAGAGGACTGGTGCTATCCGTTTTGCGTCGCCAGTATTTCAGGGACTATGCCATTGATGTACAAAATATGAGCTGCAATTTACAAATGCCTTGTCCTTGTACTGTGCCCCCAAAGGGAGATGACTACTAGTATATAAGACAGTTGCAGTAAAGTTATGTAGGAACGATACTATCAGTGCAAATGCCACGGGGAGAGAAGGACACAGTGTGTGGAAATATATGCACGGGGAAACGATGTCTAGTGGTAATGTATATAGGAAATTCTATCGGTAAGTGCATTTATCAGGGACTTAATAGTATTACTGAAATGTCGACGCTGACTTGGCTTCCGTTACGCTATTTAACGTTACATGTAATGTCACAGTGAAAAATTCGCTCCAATTCAAGATTGTAGGACAGTTCTTGTATTTGATATTAATGTTTATTTTTATATTATTTATTCATTTACTAACATTTTATCTAACCACCAGTGTACTTACAAGCTATTTTTATTGTGTTATTTATATGCTCAACATGATAGTACGACATCGTTTGTAGTCATGTTGGTAACAGTTAGTTTGTCATGAAGTTTTATACTCTTAAGAGTTGTGACTGTCCCCGCCAGATAGCATAACGACAGCAAAATATTTGTGGTCCGAAGTCGGACATCTACACTAACCAATGCAAGGAGAATCTTCTCAGCGTAGTAATGAAAATGTATGGCATGTTTAGAGTTAAAACTTTTGGTCACAAAAAAGTTCTCCCACCTGGAGCTTTCGACCAGTCACTATGGTCTTCCTCAGTAGACTGACCCAGCGAAGCTTGACACGTGGCTTCTTCGAAGTGTGACGTCAACACTGCATGGGTCAAAGGTATCTGGTAGACGATGTCGGGCCCCGTCGCGGTCGGAAGCTGTAGGTGAGAGAATTTTTTTGTGTTGGACCAAAAGTTTTAACTCTAAGCATGTAACTACCAACGCAGATGAACTTTCATGATAGAAAATGTATGCACTTCGCTGTATGACGCTTGATCGTCACAGTAAAAGTTGCATATATATCTAGGACGTGTTAGGACTGTCATGACACGGTGCTACAAAATAATGCTGCAGTTGATATGTATAATGTGCTGCAGTTTTGTCAAGCACCAGGTAGTTGTGATATACGTTAGTGTTAGTATAGCTACTGATGCAAACTTTTCCAGAAAGACATCTGGCTATTTTGTCTATCTTAGTACTGGTGAGATGGACCTGTATCAGGTTTCGTAGAGGAGTACTGTACTAGTAATGTACAAAATAATTGTGGTGCTGGAGAGATTGTGTATATGAGAGATTACATAAATGCATTGTTGTTCACAAAACCTCAGGGGAGACCATAGACATATTGTAACTGTGGATCAACCAACCATCCATAACGCATGTGCTGACGACAATGGTGATGTTGTATCCTGCGGTAGAATAATCATTGAAAGTAGCGGAAGAGTTTGCACTTCCAAAGTGGCGAAGTGTACTCAGAAATCAGAGCGTGTATTTGTATTAAAAGGGCAATGTGCAAAACTCTCACTGACTGTAACATTGCATATAATATCTCTGGTCGCAGCTTATTGTTGTATTTCCTGTCGTTGCTCAAATCCAGTATTGGCGGTATGCGACATTTAGTTCTTTTACAACCAATGCCAGATTCTAAATACCCGCATTCAAGCGGTCCATTATTGCAACGATCTCACGTGGAAACTTTCGAATCGTCTGACTGTCCTGTCCTCCCCTCTTATGCTGAGGCAGTCTTATGGAACGGAAAGTATTATATAATAAAGAACAACAAAGCACAAAAGCGTCGAAAAATTAATAATGGGAACTATCTGCGTATATTATTGATATAAATTGTTGATTTTTCGTTAATTGAAACAGCCCGGCCGGGCCCCGGTTAGGAAATGTGACCGCGCCTTTACTGCTAGGCACCCTCAGTCGCACATACAAGGCACATGTGCGTTGACTTGCATTGACATACAGCAGTGTGCACGTGGTTTAATTTTTCAGACCTCATTTCAGCCCTGCTGACCCAGATGGTGTATAGTTGCGACTCGGTGACCCATGGTGACCTCAATGTTTGTGTAGTAAGGTAAGGTAGACCTTGATTTTTTTCGGCTTTCTAAAAATAAATTCCTTTCCAAGAACACGCAGACAGTTTTCAAAGTTTGTTGATTTTTCCACTTGATATTTTGTGTCACCAGAACATATTTGTACACGTGTTACTTTTTTCCACTTTGTAAAAGTACAAGCGCGCTTATCTACACCCTCCCATCAGAAATGTAACATAATATAGAATGTTGCTAACAGCCATTGTTCTGAGCTTCTTGGTGACCCCGCGTACTGTCAACATTGAAACAATCGGTCGGTACAAAAGAAATGGATAGTTTTCATCCTAAGTACCCCCACGGTAGCTGGTGCGCGGCAGCCGTTGCAAAATGTCGTCTGAAGACACGCCAGTCACCCTGAACGTCGGGGGTTTCATCTATACCACCCTGCGGTCGACGCTGACTCGCTACCCCGACTCCGCCCTGAGCGCCATGTTCAGCCCTACCCCCACTCTCATGACCGACGAGCACGGGCGCTGCTTCATCGACCGAGACGGCAAGCTCTTCCGCTACGTGCTCAACTTCCTGAGAACCTCCGAGCTACTTCTTCCGAGGAACTTTGAAGAGCTCAGCCAGCTGAGGAAGGAGGCCGAGTTCTACAACATCCCGCCTCTGACGGAAGCTTTGAGTCAATACCAGTTCGGACAGTTCGCCACAGTGCACATGATGATGTCCACCAGCTCTACCGTGCACAGCGCTTGTTTTAGGTTCCTGGCGAGCGACAACGTCACCAGAGAACGCGTCAAGGCGTCCCTCCAGAAAGCCATCGCCAAGTACTTCGAACTAGAGCCTGACCATGACTTTGAACTTCCCGAGGAGGTGTACACCACCCCGGACGGGTTGGCGTTGGATGTCGGAGCGACGGGGAAACAGTCGCTGAACGAGGCGCACATCCTGGAGGCGCTGGTCAGAGCCGGGTTCACGGTGCAGGGCAGCAGCCACCACTGCTGTCAACAGAACTGTTGTGAATACACGTGGACATTGGTGTGTCAGTCAGGCGGCGTGGCGGATCCCGTTTTCTTTACACAGATATGAACACGTCATGTTTAGGGGACGCGGGGAAGAGCGACACTTGACACCGGTGGGTTTAGATGACGCCATGAAACGTCGATTAAAATGGAGGACACCAGTGAAGAGAACTGGGTATAAGTCAACAGAGATGGCTTCAGCTCTTGCAATCTTTACTACATGTATATGTTTATAACATACAACAAGTTTGGAGTTTGCTATATGCAGGTGTGTACATTTTGTAGCGTTAGGTGCGGAGTTAGTAGTCATCACGGTTGTATATAAAACAAGATTTGTTTGATGTTGCTTCCGGAAGCTCTACCTTCTAGGACCATTTACGTATTAATGTCCAATGTTTGTAAATTAAGCAAAGTGTTAGCAAACGATCCATCTTTGTGTAATGGCCAGTCGATTTAATTCTGTGGTGTTTGCATTGAGAAACATTTGCAAGCTTAATCATGGAAACTATGGATAATTGTTACATGTAGGGGACATCACAATAACGAACCGTCACCGTGATACGTCGCATGACAGACACAATGTAGGGACATTCGTAGGGCAGCCCTGAATGTGTCGCACATATATACGAATCGTGGCACGAATATAAGCTGTCCTGTCTCAGAATATGTTATTGTTGATCCTTGGCGACCGTCTGTTCTTGCATAGCCTGTCTGAAAGTCGTCGGGGAAAACTGAAATCGTAGGAGTATGTGCTGCAGTTTAGGCGGGGGTCGCATGGCGGGGAACTCAATGTACACGTCTAGAAATGGTAGAGTTCCCTGTAAAGAGTAAATGTACTGTACTGCCTCCTATTGCTGCGTAGTATCATTCATTTTGATTACAAAATAGCATCTGTTTGATGTAACGCTAGCTTTTGTATCTATACTCCCACTGCATGCATTATCACGCGCCCACTGGCAGCGTTGAAACATGTGTACAACAGAGAATGTACGTGTATTATGGCGAACTTACATATGGAGATTCGTGTTTGTAATCAACCGTATTATACCAGATTTTAATTGATTTTGGAAACGCCTGACAAAAAAAAATACGACTAATTACACAATAAAGACGGGTGAAATACTTCAAATAGTGTTTTACCATCGCCGAAACAACCCTTGACCTTTGAAACAGTGACGTATAGAAACTGAAGGGACGTGACTCTGGGAATCCACCAGTAAGGATGGTCTCACACAGGCGTTTCAAGTAGGGATTCGTTATTTACAGCAAGTGCACGTTAGTCCTATCTGTCAATCAATATCATACTTGTTATCTAAAATCACCTCAAGATTCATCATCGAAGTCAAAATCTGTTTGAGGCATTTTTAGTTTGTTTCATATTCCTTACTTAGAATGACATACTTAGTATGACATCGATGAACACCCCAAACTACTGAATGGTTGAGTCCATCTCGGGTATTCCCAACGACTTGTGGTGATGAGTCACCAGTCTGTTCTAGACTTGTCTGTACATGCAACATTATATATGTGGTGTTGTTCAACAGTTGTAACGTGTAGTAGTTCAAATATCGTGGGCGGCCAAACTCCAAAATAATAATGGCGTCTGCGACACTAGAAGAGTCGCTGTCCTGTGGGATCTGTCTGCAGCCTTTCACACGGCCAAAAATCCTGCCGTGCGGCCATACCTTCTGCGAAGAGTGTCTCCGAGAGGCAACAAGAGGGGGTCTTAGCTGTCCAACCTGCCGCGCCCGTGTGCCACTAAAGGGCGGCGTCGAGGCACTGCCGACCAACTACCAAGTCGCGGAAATGTGCCAGAAGTTCTCCGAGCTAGCAGCTGCCCGGGCGCGGGACGACACGCCACAATGGGACGCCGCTTGCCAGAATCACAAGGCAGAGAAGCTCCGGCTCTTCTGCCAGACCTGCCGGGTACCCGTCTGCAGCCTGTGCCTGGACGACAGCAGTCACCGGGGCCACAAGAACGTCATCACGGTCAGACAGGCCGTCGAGAAGAAGATGACGACCGTCACCCCCTTGCTGAAGGAGAAGAAGCGGCAGATAGAAGAACGCCGCGAGTACCTTGAGAAGCTCAGCCACCTCGAGGAGCAAGTCAACGAAAACAAGGGTCAAAGTGAACAGGCTATCACTGACTCGTACGAAGAAAAGGCGCGACTGCTTTCCGAAAGCAAGGACGAACGTCTCGCCAGCGTTCGGGAGGCATACGATCTCAACATGGAGGCCATCAACGTACGCAAAGGCGAGGTGCAGCAGCAGTTACAAGAGATAAACAAAGTCTACCAGGAGGTCGAGCAGGCTATAGAGAACGCTGGGGTCGCGTTTCTCGGAGATGAACCGGCAGAGCTGCGCTGGAAGCTGGAGCAGATCTGTGTCGACCCCCTGCCTGGTCCTCTGAAGGTCAAGGCCACCGTGTTCCATCCAGACGAGCCCAGGAAGGGGCTGCTGACCATCGGAAGCTTGGGGTCAAGGGACTTTTCCATGGATACTCAGTGGAAGACTGTTCTGTACAAGTTCCTGTCATCAGTTGGGAACGTGTTAGCCTATGTAACCCAAACTCCGGGGGGCTCCCTACATAGTCCGCCACCCAAGATGTGGGCCGGCTGGATGTTGGGCGGCCGGCAAAAGCGATTTAATCAGGCTAGGAACGTGTGTGCCTATGGAACAAACAAAGAAGACGACGAAGAGACCACAGTCCCTCTCATGGGGACCGAAACGCCCCAGTGATTGTCTCTCGTCTTCAGAATGGTTGAGACTACTTGATTAATGTTGATTTAATATATAATAGCCTAGTATTGCACTAAGCTATGGTGAGGTAACTAGTTATGCCACTTCTGCAATAGTTCTGCAAATGTTTCTTTAATTTGTATTGAGAATTATGAAGATGAAACTCCATCAGTTTGAGGAAGTTTTAACAATGTTTACTTCTTGATTAATGTTGATACAAATATATAATAGCCTAGCTATATAGTATTGCACTTAGCTATGGTGAGATAACTAGTTATGCCTCTTCTGCAATGATTCTGCAAATGTTTCTTCAATTTGCACTGAGAAGTATGCAGATGAAACTTCATTAGTATGAGAAAGTTTTAACAATGTTTACCTCTTGATTAATGTTGATACAAATATATAATAGCCTAGCTATATAGTATTGCACTAAGCTATGGTGAGGTAACTAGTTATGCCTCTTCTGCAATAGTTCTGCAAATGTTTCTTCAATTTGTATTGACAAGTATGCAGATGAAACATTATCAGTAGGAAAAAGTTTAATTTAACAATGTTCACCTGTTCATATTTTCTTCATGATATTATATCGTTAATCGATGTTTTCGCAACATAAAGCAATGTGAAACGGTTATCACTCAGACTTCCAGAGTCTTTTATTCACTCAAACCTGTATAAACCTTACCGGGTTCTTTTGGTTGACACTAGTTACACATGAACTTAAAAATAAGCTTACATGATTCAATGTGCCAATTATTCAGTAGAGTATACATATATATTACAGAGGTGTCGATAATATTAATGAGTTCTGAAGATAAGGAGTACGAGATCTAGAATATAGTAATAGTGGCACAAATCTTAAGACGATGGCACAAGGAGAGAACCAGACGACTTGCAACTGCTACATACCGTCATACGTATTTCACCAGGTGCGACCGTGCGGCCGTTTACCCCGAAACTGTGACGTGTTGAAACCACAATGTACGAACATCACCCTGGGAAAACACCCGATGCGCTGTCAGATGTTTCTCAGCCCGGTGTTCCAAACCAGTGGTGGTTCAGTGATAGGATATTCAGATTCAGATACAAAATTCAGATACGAAATTTCCTCATAACCAGCCTTCGTATCTACATCCATATTATATAGTTGTTGATATCGCTCATTTTCTGACGAAATTTGGTTGGTTAGTGTTGTATGTCGTAGCTGGGTATAATATTGTGGTACAGTCTTGACTAGGAAACTCCCGTGTGAGATATTATTGTGAGCTGCCATTGGGACTTTCCAATTTCCGGTTTCGTCTAGTTTCCATACGTCACCTGAAGCAGTTTCTGGTTTCGTGTATGTAAGTAACGGGCCATTCTCTCGAATCCTCATTCATTTTGCCCCCAGGAATCGAACAACTCGCATCTGTAGATTTAGAAGCGAAATGGCATCCGTGACAGAGCGTAGTTTTAAACAGAAGATTCTGGAAGAAGATCTGTGCTGTGGGATCTGCCAGGAAACCTTCCGGAAACCCAAAGCACTACCCTGCCTGCATACGTTCTGTCAGGAGTGCCTCACAGAGACCGCTAATCTTGGCGAGCTTTGCTGCCCTCTCTGCCGCCGTGAGGTGCCGTTGGCCTCAGACGGCGTCGCAGGCCTGCCGGATAATTTCCATCTTTCTGAGCTGTGTAAGAAATTCTCCGAGCTACCGGCTGACCCGGAAGAAGACGCCGCCGCTCAGCACTGTGAGTACCACCCTACCAGGGAAATTCGGCTCTTCTGTACGAGTTCAAAGTGCGGCGTGCCCATCTGTGTACAGTGCTTTGAGGACTCTCATGGCGAACACAAGGTTATACCAGTAAAGCAGGCAGTCGAGAAGAGAATGACGAGGGTCAATCCTCTGCTGAAGGAGAAGAAGAGACAGATAGAAGAACGTCGCGAGTACCTGAAGGAAATCCGACGCCTTGAAGACCAGATCACCGACGGCAAGCGCAAAAGCGAGGAGAACATTCTGGAGTCGTACACGGAGAGGGCGAAGCTTCTCGCCGAAGACAAGGACAGGCTTCTCGACGACGTTCAGCAAAGCTACCAAGACATCATGAAGGACGTCAACGCTACGAAAGAAGCCGTGCTCCAGCAGCTGAAAGACCTGACCGACGTCGTTGAAGAAGTCGAGCAGACCAAAGAAAGACAAGCTATCAAGTTCCTCCGCCATGAGCCAGACGAACTGCGGGAGAAGCTGGAACAAGCTACAGTAGACCCCGTGTGGGCTCCGCTGGAAGTCACGGCCACCCTCTGTCGTCCGCGCAAAATCAGGAAGGAGCATCTGACAAACGGGGAGTTGGTGTCAGAAGTCTTCAGCGCGAAAACTCGCTGGCAGACTGTCGTCACGCTTCTGTCTCACGTGAAACTGAGAGCGTACACGGCGATGGAAACTGCATTCAACGACTTGAAGTCAATGAAACCATGACTCTTCTTGAGTAAGCGATCGAGAACTGTGGTTATCTTTTATTGAACCAAGCTATGTATTCAACATTTTTCGTCCCAAAGTATAATGTCCTTGGTCGTCCAAAGATTTCAAAGTGAGACCCCGACGTAAGTGAATATAAAAGTCGTCGTGGAGTAAGGCTATCTGCACCAATACCGATGCCAAAGGTTAGCGTTATTACCAAGTTGACAAAATATCCTTTTCTTCTCAGACAATCATATATGCATTCATGGTTTTCTCTATCGTATGAATGGTATTGAGGGATCATAATTGTGTCAATCGTAAGCTCGTACATATAACGGTAGTCAAATATTCTCACCATTTCATTTTATTTTATGTAACCAGAGACTTTTTGAAAAGACTTTAGTTGTCTTCCTATGTCTAGCTGCTAATGTTGTGTGTTCCTAAGGGATTAAATGTAACAATAGATCATTTTTCTAGACGTATAAACAGCTCTTTTATCATTGCTGTTCGTAGCCTATTAATGTTACACTGCATTACAAATCCTACAGTGAGCCATTTGGCAGAATGACCACAAGCTAGTATTCACACAAGAGAAAGGCAAAATGTAAACAAGATTGGTAACAAAATGTACATAATAAACCATATACGAGTACATATATAACGAATACTGGTATTTGTCGTATTTCCGGATTTTGACTAGTTAAACAGGAAACATCCACTCCGAACATTACTCAAAGGAAGGCCTATTACTATCTAAATTTTCATGAATGTTCTGAGGCTATTATAAAGAAGCTAAAAGTCGCCAGGAAAACATCAGTGGATGGTTCTAGATCTCAAATCTGTTCTGGATCTGGACATTTTTGATGGAGATGTGGGTGTGGGTGTCTTCTTCACTTCTGAGGGTGACTCAGGGCTGTCCACTATCTCCGGGATGAGCTCGGTCACGTGAGCCAGGGCGAGCTCTTCTGATTGGCTGTCGGTCTTACCCAATAGCCTGTCGGGAAGACTCTGTAACAAGCAAGAAACAAATCACTGAATAAGCATAAAGTAGTAAAATAATGTCAAGATGTGACCATATGCCATATTGGGAGGTTAATAGTAATTGATCATGAATACTGTAACAGGTCTGACCCGTCCATAATTGATTGATCGCGGTTTTTGTTTACACCATATATATTCAAATTATTTGAAGACATATGCAAATTATTGGTAGGCAAATCAGCCAACCGTTACCCACTTTTGCCTACCATGACGTCATGGCGATCGCTCGTCGTTACCTATGACATTAGTGCTTAGTAGCCATATTTAAATCTTTACCCTTAGCTCATTTACATGCTCATTAGATTAGCATTTGACTGGTGAGAGCAGTCAGCGTCAGGTTGGTCACACACACTCTGTATTAGCTCTGTTATAGACTGTATATAGTTCCATTTGTACGAGACCATTCTGTTGTAGTAGATCCTTAAGTCTATGATTGACCTTGTATATGTATAGCAGTTCACAATACAACAACCCGTACAATCGAAATCGATCAGGCTCAGTGTCTTATATCTTTAGTGGTAAATGATAACTTAAACTAGCACGGATAAGATAAACACGAAAGTTAGCTTGGCCTAACACCACAAAACTTACCGTGGTCCCTAAAAAGTTACACTAGACCAAATTGTTACAATACTAATCATCATGCTATCTCTATGCTGTCACAACATGTAGATCTAGTCGTGTCGAATCATTTCATAATTTTGCATTTAAATAGACGTCATGAGTGTTGGGAGCTAGAGGTCAAGTGCGACAGACAGCTGCAGGGCTGTGAAGAATTTGCTGGTCCAAGGTAAGGGAAAGGCGAGAATATTACGAGCACAATTGCCATGCAATCACAGAGCATTGTTGGGGCAAACTGATACGTTTATGTGATTTCTGCCAGGCGAAAACGTATAATGTGCTTACCGCTACTATCTCCACTGGCCGCAGTGCCTGGTCCCGCACGTAGGTCACAACTGTTGTGGGAAATGGAATGTTAGCGTTATAAACTAAGGTTATACACCGTGCAATCAAGTCTGGCATCAGAAGCAACGCTGCATGGAACCCATACATGCTAGCGTGCGGTGGCGCATCACCTAAATGTTAGCATTCCGCATGTGTACAGTACAATGTACCAAGCGCTGTGCGTTCGAAGCTCGGACAGGGGGAGTAGTCTATGTCCTTTGCTTAAAGCAAAGAGCACACCTGTACGTGTTTGGGTGCGTCCTGGGGTTGTGAAATCTACCAGTTCTTGAATATAGCCTATCATTACCTTCGCCAAGAATTGACGAAGGTTATGTTTTCCTGGCCGTTTGTCTGTCTGTCTGTCTGTCTGTGTGTCTGTCAACAGCATAACTCGAGAAAGCTTAAATGGATTATCTTGATATTTAGTAGGTGGGTAGGTCTTGATGAGAGCTCGAAATGATTTGATTTTGGGCCCCCTGGCGGCTTATTATGGTACTGCAGCTGAACTTCCGGTTTTGCATGTCCGTGAGGCAAAACAATAACATTTTCTGAGATAATATAGCCAATACATACGTGGAAGATGAATTATTTCTAAACCAGAAAACCTACCTGACGTTTGCTGTAAGGTGTACACCGCACCGATGTCTTGTGGGAGATCTCCCCACGTCTCCTCCGAGTAGTAGACAGGCAGGGACGGCCGCAGCTTTAGCACACCGCTGCTGTTGTCTTCCCTCACCAAAATAAGACGTCTAGAGAGCGAGGCGAGAGAAAGAACGAGATGATAGTGGCCTAGCACTTCTCGAAATAATGTCCATTCGTTTTATGCCCACCAAACTTTTAAAAGTTTCCTATCGAGGATAGCATTAGGACGGAGAGTCTATCCATTTACACAGAGAATCTATCTAATCAACTTCATCAAGTACATTAGGTTTCGGTTGGAGTCAGGCAAATATTTTTGGAACAGCTCGCTGATTCGCCACATGTCTCTTACGTTCTACACTCTACAAAAATATAGGTTTACTTTTGATGTATGAATCCAGGATAGTGTCTCTACTAAAAACTAAAAACGACAGGGAAATGTTCTACATTCGCTGAAAGCAACTGTCCCCTTTCAACTTTCCTACATACTACTAGTATTTAAAGGCATACAATGCGATTTCAATGCAGCAACATTGGAAATATTTTTGCAATCTTTGTGATATTGACACATACTGCTTTCCATTGGCACATTTGAGTCAGCATTTCATACTTTGCGGGCTTTTAAAACTGCAGAAACAAGCCCAACCATGAGTCCTTTATTTTCTGGGTGGTATCCTAAAAATCAGGGCCCTTCCAGTGACCATTTTCCCTCAGAATTTTGGGAATTTTTGCTCCATGAGGGTCAATATACATTGGGATACTGTGGTTTCAACTCAGTATGTAGATAAATAACTAAAATATTGCCACTGAAAAATCGGGTTTCTAAGCCCCAAAAAATGCACTGGATGACTAACCTGCCGGATAGGACGCCGAGACAGAAGATGTCCTGGAGGCTCTTGCGGAGGTTTCGCGGGCTGGTGTAGGCGACCGTGACCGTGTCCTTCAACCCCAGCAGCCAACCAACGTACGAAGGGTAGTGGGACACCGTCACCATGGAAACCTGGAGGATATGACGTCATGTTTTTTTTTATACCTAGGTTGATATTAAACGGTTCTGCTGAGCAAACTTGCCCAAACCTGTCATGTCGGATATCTATTGTGATTCTCAGAGGCAATTTACAATAATACATGTAACGTTATGACAAAATTTGACATCATAATTGTGCCATCTTTGAAAGGTTTCGTCGTATGTGTGCATTTTCACTTATCGCAATGGTACATGGGATAGGGACAAAGGCCATTTGTCTTGCTTTGTTGTGAGTTTGCTTTGCTTTTAGCCCGAGTGTATACACAAAAGTTATTGCATAAGCAGCTCCTACAGTTAATACTTCATTACGTAAGATAGGTTTGCTACACATGGACACATTTTGATAAACACAAAAAGCACAGCATCAAAACGCCTGTACACTTGTAACTGTTATATATTACATGAGGAGAATACTTCTCTAGATCACCGCAGATTCTCACAATGGTGTAAGGGGGTGAATTACACGCACTATGGTAAGAGTGTGCGTGTGCACACCAACAAACAAGAAACAGACAGACAGACAGACAGACTAGCTCTCCCGACCGACATTTTGGAATGTAAAGTTAGCATGGTGCCACAACTGCACCCTCTGTGCAGAGAATAAACACGTTGCTAGACGCATGACCCACTATTATATCCCAGAACCGTGCATTATCCAGAACCATGCTCAGACACTGTTGTGGATAGTCCACACGTATCCAGAACCGTGCCCCTGGCAAACCTGCGTTCTTGGATCCGCGGAGACCGTACAGAAACGCCGCCTGATCTTAACCCTAACCCATTCAGACATAAAATAGATAGGCACGGTTCTGGATACAATGTACCCACCTTGCGCTCGTGTTCGCTCCTCTGTCCGCCAGCCAGTGGGTTGTCCTTGGTGATGGTGATGGTCGTGGTGCTGGTTTTCCCGCTCGCTTTCTTACCTGTGGGGCTGGGGAGGTTCAGGGCCTGGAGCGACCTGGGCCGGCGGAGGGTCCCGCTCATGGCGCCGTTCATACAGGACTCGCAGTGATCGGAGTAGCGACGTGCGCGGCAATCAATACACAAATTTTTACCCTAGCTGTGCAGGTACGCCTTTTGTGCGGTCGATAGAGTGTGTTTGCTTAGCTCAGTCCATTTACACACAATACCGTCCTGTGTATCTAATTACATAATCTCAAGAGATAACCGTGTTTTTTCCTAATTCTTTTTCAGTAGGAAGCTAGGTGAGGCAACTGTGCTGTTTTCTTGTTAAAACTACCCTTTTTCTTTTGCGTATGACTGGTTTAGAATGCTGATGACATAAAAGTTCCTCCTGAAGCCCGCCTAGACGGCAGTGTTAAACATTAATGTTGTTATCAACTTTTGCCGGTGTTACACTAGGTCAACGGCCCCATTCGTCTGTTTAATACATCCTCAATGATGGGAATGTATAAAAGCTTTCGACTACTTCTAAACGGTCATAAGCGCAATCTGTTCAAATTGTACGTGGCCTCGGTTTAGTTCTGTTGTAATACAATACTAGGATCCCTCATTTCCTAATTAGCATAGCGAGGTATTTGATATCCATGTCGCATGTAATGGAACACCAGTGCACGTGATCTCATTTCCCTATTTCCCCGCATCACGCATTGTTCACGTGATGCAAAAAACGGAAATTCTGCTGAAGTACCGGGGAAAGCCGCGAGGGGATTCATAACCTACTAGTAATCATTTCCTTGATTGCTCAAGACCTAACTGTACACAACTTTTATAGCAACGCATTCTTGAGTTAGAATGATGCTTCACATGTTTAAGTACTTGTCACGGAGATCGCGTGTTGTTGCTACTTTAAAATCTTTGTTATTGTTAGTAGAACTTGTATTTGAAAAGAAACTGTCTGAAACCGACTGCAGAGAAGCCACTTTTTATATGAACAACAACAAAAAAACGAACCTGTAATTGATGGTGGTACTTGTGATAACCTACTAGCTAGCGTAAAAGAAGCTAGTCTGTGTAACGCAAACTCTGCCGTCCGCGGCTTTAGTGACCCCTC
The DNA here is from genome assembly GCF_001625305.1 of Branchiostoma belcheri. Taxonomy (NCBI): domain Eukaryota; kingdom Metazoa; phylum Chordata; class Leptocardii; order Amphioxiformes; family Branchiostomatidae; genus Branchiostoma; species Branchiostoma belcheri. Next base: position 8,148,105 of record NW_017803909.1, on the reverse strand, counting down.
CCCGCAGAACTTTTCGGGGGGAAGCTGGATCTTGGATGGCCGGCAACCGTAAAGCGATTTAATCAGGCTAAAAAGAAGCCAACACACTTATCTAGAAGGGTAGGGGTGACCGACCCGGCGTGCTTGCCGTACATAAGTCGCAATGCACCTAAGAACATGTATAGTGTCTTCTTCACCTCAGTTGAGAATGACAAAAGAAGATGGAGTAAGTCTGCCAAGTAAGTACAAGCCATAGATACCACAGTAGGCCGGCTGATATACTAATGTATTACTGATGCTACTGGTTAGGGGGTTGACTCACGTCGCCTCTATGATCTCAGCAAATCCTGTTTGAGCAGTGTCATGAGCTGGAATCTCCGGCGGCCGAGATCCCTCCAGTCCATGCCCGGACTCAGCCCTCCCCGGACCGACGGGTAAGAAGGGCGGTGGAACCCCCAGTACCACGACAATCAACGTAACTAAGGACAGCACTGTTAACGAACCGAGGAGCAAACAGGAGCGAAAAAATGTGGCTGGACTCATTCCATGCGAAAGTCCGCATGATAACAGCATAGGTTTTCCCCTAGAATCTGAATCAGCACCAAGGACAGAGAAGTACGTTGCGTTAACGTTACTAGGAAACAAAAGAGGACGTTTATTGTTTGTTTATTTATTCTTTTGCACTCACAAAATAAAATGAAATATAACAATTAAAAGTTCAAGTAGACATGCATGGGAGGCCAGAACCCTGGTGGTTTATATCTTTGGCCCTCCCAATACTACAAGATTAAAAGATAAGTTACCATCATTACTAAAAGTAATGCGTATTCAAGATAAAAAGCTGTACACGTAAACTCACCACAAACTTATCTAGCATGAAAGACGCTATGAAACTAACACCTAGTTTACAAGATACAGATAAAACTTATTCCTATGTATAATTGCCTAGAGGCTGTTTCTTGCTGGACTTGCAAGCACGGCCGAACATTCTACATTTTACAGTAGTAAGAAAACGTGATCTCCATGTTAAATTTTTCAATCTTCTTCTATAAGATATACATCTTATATACATCATTAGCTGTTGTGTTACGCCGAAAGGCGGTTATACCGGCTATACAGATACAGATACAGATCTTTAAGGTTACCGACGGTCAAAGTTTTATCCTCCAGAATATATTTTGATTTCTAGACTGAAACAGGTTGCCCTAATACCATGTAAAATTAGAGTAAAAATTCTTATTGTCATTCTGTCGATGTCTTTGCTGTACTTGCACAAATAACATCATTTTGGGACAACTTTAGTCTTCCAGATGTAAACATCGCTTACATTGACGTTCATGGTATGCAAACTTGCTTCGGGGTGTTGCAAGTGGCCCTTAGATTTCAAGTAGAACAATACATGCATGGGAGTGCAACATAATTACACGGGTAGGGCCTGCCACACCGAATTCTTGGCCATTCTCAGCTCAGCTTGCCCTGGTGTAGATTGGGGCTTTCTGTTGGGAAGACCGTGTTGTCTATTGTAGACAAACTGACCATATCGTTTGTCGGTGTTGACGGTAGAATAGGAAAAATGAGTGCAGAGAAGGTGTTCTACGGTCCCATCGAGCCGGAGAGGCCGTCCCGCCGTGAGCGGGCGGCCAGTTCCCGGGTGTTCCTGGCGGGCGTGTTCGGGGTGGTCGCGGTCCTCACCGCCGCCGTGGTGCTGGCGATGGTCCTGAACGACATCAGCCAGCAGATGGCACGGGATCACGAGGAGATCATGGTCCTCAAGGCGAGCGCCCAGCGAGATCACGAAGAGATCGCGATCCTCAAGGCGAGCGCCGAGCGAGATCACGAGGAGATCGCGGATCTCAAGGTGACCGCCGAGAAGAGCCGACTGCAGAACGCGTTTCTGATGGAAAGGGTCGCCGTGCTAGAGTCACAACTACCAGCAAGTCGTGATGAACACCAAATGCCTGATGTGAGTAGTCAGTGAATGTCATGGAGAAACTTTGTGTAACCAATCAAACAGTAGCTAGCTATAACGTTATATCTGTTACGTTTTAGATTTCTTTGTCGGTCTTCGTGTACACTGCAATTGCCACTAGACGATAGTGTTACAATTGTTTGCACTGTTTAAAGATTCTCAGTGCAAATATATATATAAGTCTCTGTTTTCTTGATTTTGTTTGAGACCCCGCATGACTCTATGACTATACCCTGGATGCCAAACTAGTATCGGGCCGTTAGCCGTTTTCCTTCGGCAGCCGAGAGCCCTTCGCCCTCCCGCTACGGGGGAGTTGAGCCCGAGGGGAGTTGGCTGGCCCTTTACTCGTTTGTCCGGCCAGCCAAACTCCCTCCGGTCTAGACTCCACCGTAGCGGTAATTTACACCAGCGGGCGAAGGGCTCTTGCGGCCCGGAAAACGAGTTTGGATTCCAGGATACTATGACTGACTGTCTGTGGTATGTGTCCATCCCAGACCGGTTCTGAGCAAAGCCTGGAGGCGGGAGACTCGGCGGGCGACGCCGTCGCTGCCAACGCCAAAGTGCCCAGCAACAACGGCACTTTCGGGGTCGAAAACAAGCGTTCAAGGAGGTCGGTGACCGACTGGGACGAGCTTCTGGCTGAACTTTCAGGTAACGATATTTTCTTTTGTTATCCCATCCATTCATTTGATCGGATATAAGAAATCTACGGTTTGGTGTATAAGTTGCACCATACATGAATAAAATCTGTGTTCTGTCTCATTTGTCCAGCCTTGCAAGATGGACTTGACGACGCCCGTGGATTCGAGACACGGGGGACGGGCAACTGGTAAGTAAACTCTGGTGTCCATGTGAGTTCCATTAGCGCCCCTAAAGCCCTCTAGTTGCTGACTAACTACCGCTGGGCATGTTGATTCCTTTTTGGCGACGTCTCAGGGAGGATCTTAATGGTACATACGGTATTGTGTGCAGTTCGCAAGAATTCTAGGAATTGTACAGACAGTTTGTCTACGGGCATGGAATGTCCACAGGAATGTCTCCCAGCTCTGTTTGTTGACATACCTGGAAACCCTTGGGAGAACCTGTCTGCCGGATGCCCTACATGTACTTTCTGTGACGCCGGGGCTCGTTCACTACACACTCAGGGGAGGGTAGGGTACCAAGGCTTCCTCAAAATCATGAACTCATGGCAGCGCCATGCAAACAATAACCCTAACAGCAACCACCGTCACCATGGCAATGTATGTTTTCATTGCGCCAGTCTTGTGTATACTAGAAGTGTCTGCAAAGAGACTTAGAAAGTTTTTCGTGCGGTAAACATCGCTCCTACGTCATGGCAAGGAGGTTATAAGCTGCTGTAAAACCTCCTTGGTCATGGTAATGTAAACTTGCTTGGGGGTGTTGCAAGTGGGCTTAAGGGATCAGGTGGAACAATACACACTTGGCAGCTCCCACCGTAATTACATGGGCAGGGTCTGCCACACCGACGTTCCGACCATTTTTGTCCACCGTCAAGCCGTTTCCCAAGGCTACGAAATCACCAGTTCTACTTGTTTTTATGTTTGACTGACTGACTGACTTAATCCTCTTGGCCCGCACGGGAGCATAGGGCCTCTGTGAGAAGTCTCCATCTCTTCCTGTTCTTCGCTATCTTCTTGGCCTCCTGCCAGGTTGTGTTGGCCTTCTCTAGGTCTTTCCTCACGCCTCTTCTCCAGGAGAGGCGGGGTCTGCCTCTCTGGCATTTCCCCTGGGGGTTCCAGTCTAGCGCTATTCGTGTTATTGACGTTGACGGCTTCCGCAATGTATGGCCAATCCAACGCCATTTTCTTCTCCTGGTGATCTCGATGGGCTCTTGGCCTGTTATCTCTAATAGTTCTTGGTTCCTGATCTTTCTGGGCCACCAGATCCCCAACAGGTAGCGTAGTCTGGCATTTACAAACACCTGTAATTTGTTCATGTTGTGTTTCGTTAGCCCCCACTGTGTCACATCCATACAGCAGGACAGATTTTACGTTGGACTCGAACAGTCTGAGCTTGGTTTTCAGGGAAAAGCTTTTGGATCTCCAGACTGGCTTTAGTTGGGCAAATGCAGCTCTGGCCTTTCCAATACGGGCATCCACATCTTTGCTGGATCCTCCATCATCAGTGATGACACTCCCAAGGTATGTGAATTCCCTTACTGTTTCTAGGTCCTCTCCCCTACAGCATACGGGTTTAGCATTCCCAGTAGTTTTGACTCGCATTTCCTTGGTTTTCCCCGCATTTACTCCAAGTCCCACTGTGCTGGAGTTCTGCTCCAGTTTCTTTGTCTTGTCCCTCATCTGGTGAATGCTGTAGCTGAGGAGGACAAGGTCATCAGCAAAATCAAGATCGTCCATCATGTCCAATAGAGTCCACTGTATCCCTGTCTTTCCCTCTCTTGTAGTTTCCCCCATGATCCAGTCAAGTGCAGTTATAAAGAGTAGCGGGCTCAAAAGGCACCCCTGTCTCACTCCTGTAGTCATATTGAAAGGCGCTGTTAAGTCTCCTTCATGTAACACTTGTGCTTGGAAGTTGGCATAGAAAACCTTGACCATGTTGATGATCTTTCCTCGGATTCCGTAGTGGGCAAGGATTTTCCATAGTGTGGTCCTACCAACAGAGTCAAATGCTTTTTCATAGTCAATGAAAACAGCATAAAGTTGTGAGTTAAACTCAATGGACTGCTCCACTATTATCCTCAGTGTTGCGATCTGATCACTGTACGACCTGTTTTAGTTTTTGCTAAGTACTAGTTTCTTTCTCCTCCCTCCTCTTCTTCTTCTGTTCCAAACACTAACCTCTGACCTGGCCAATGACATGATTTGTTGACGTCTGTCACCATGGTGACTGGTGTTGGGTTACATATTGTTGCAATTTCATGGTCTGCTCTGCTCCTGTCACCATATACTAGTAGTACAGTCATGTACATGTATGTGAATGTGTTTGAGTAAGAATTAACAGAGCAGACCATGTCCAAAGGTAAACATTATGCATTTGCTTTGCAAATGTAACTTTTCTAGTCTGTGTTTTTTTGCAGGAGGAGCCGTTTACATTCGATGGGGAAGGAAGGACTGTGCTAATGGAAGACTGATCTACGAAGGTAAAATTTGAATTTCTACCTTCTTGACAGTGACGTAAGCTAAAACAGTAAAGGGAACGAGAACTGAAACTAATAATTGGAAGAATTTCTAGAGTGCACATCAAATATACAGCTGCAGGATATCACCACTGCTTCTTTTGTGAAGCTGTTTGGAATCTTGCTTGGAATCTTTGCAACCTATACATAACAATCATACACAAAATGATACAAACAAATACAAATTGTCTTCGAGCCTGTCACTGACTCCTTACCCTGGATGCCAGAACTCGTTTTTCGGGCGGCAAGAGCCTTTCGCCTGCCGGTCTAAATTACCGCTACGGGGGAGTCTAGCCCGGGGGCAGTTTGGCCGCCCTCCAAATGAGGGCCGATATACTCCTCTGCGGGCGAAGTGCCCTAGCTGCCGAAAAAAAAACGGTTAGCGGCCTGTAAACTTGGCTGGCACCCAGGGTACTGACTCCTCGGCTTGGCTTTATGTGTCTTGTCTGCAGGGTTTGCAGCAGGCTCAAAGAGCGGAAGTGGCGGGAGCAGCTACGTATGTCTGCCGGAGGAACCTCAGTGGGGAAATTACAAAGATGGAACCCAGAGTTACTCGGCTTACATGTACGGCGGCGAGTACTACCTGTACTCCGAAGTCCCGTTCGGCTCCAAAACGCTTCACTACCATAACGTCCCGTGTGCCGTCTGCCATGCCCAGAACCAAGGTAGCAAGGTGATGATCCCCGGCCGTAACACCTGCTTCGGCGGCTGGCGTGAGGAGTACCACGGTTACCTCATGTCAAGTTACCGCTCTTCCAATGGGGGGCAATTTGTTTGTATGGATGAGCAACCCCAGGCGGCGTTCGGCGGCCATACCAGTCAGAACGGGGCGCTCTTCTACCCAGTGGAAGCCTACTGTGGGGCCCTGTTGTGTCCCCCCTACGTAAATGGGAGGGAGCTCACTTGTGCGGTCTGCACCAAGTGAAACCGAGCTCTGTCTCCCCAGCATTAATCTCCAATCCCTTTCGGTGGCAAGACAGCATCCATTAGCCAGAGGAGTTCACGGTAGGGCAATGGACACTCCTCTGGCCAATGGACACTGCCTTGCCACCATATGATCTGCTTGGAGATTACCCAGCATAAGTTTCACTTCAAATTTTCTTTCAACTAAGAATCCCCATGCCAGAACTATTTCAGACACCATTGACGAACGCTTCGAAAACATGTAACGCACCCTGCCAGAACCATTCGAAACAGGACACTTTCTACGAAGGCCTACAACGACACTTGCACACACCTCTTCCACATCCCTTCCACAGCGCGCTGCCAAGTGGAAGCAGCTCAGTCTCAGAACTTTTAAACAGTTTTTATTGAATTGGATTTAAGATTAGTTTTATCTATGTGCTATTTTTAGACTTTGTATGTATTGTGAATCTGTTTAACTGTTAGGTGTTTGTCTGTGCTTTTGTACCAGGATTTCCTGAAAAACAGGCCAGAGTGGCCTGAGTGTGATACCTGGTTGAACAAATAAAGTTGAAAGTTGAAAGGTTCGCGCTATGGAATCGCGCTATGGAAGGTATATCCGTGGCAGCGCGCTGTGGAAGGTCCGCGGAATCGCGCTATGGATGATATATAGCTGTGGAAGGGCTGTGGTAGAGGTGTGTGGAAGTGTCGTTGTGGGCCTTTCAAGCACCATGACAGAACTCTTTGAAACACCATGAACGCTTTGCTTCGAAACAGGACACTTCAAAAACACAAGGACAGAACTCCTTGAAACACCATGTCATAACGTTTTAAAATCACCAAATGATGCATTTACGAAACTACCTTCTGGACCTCCTTGTTTCCGTAATCTGAAAAAAAAAGCAAGAAAATTGTGTCAAAATGAGTGTGGCATGGTGGAATTCTCTGTTTTCTATTGCAGTGCATAACCTTCTTGATAACTGGTGCTAGCGAGTTTAGTATACATGTAGCCTAGATGTGTTTATAGCAGTTGGAGAAATTACTCCTAAAAGAATCGTTTACTAAAGAACTAGCGATGATATGTGTATAATTGGTGAGTTTTTAGATGCTCTAGTTTACTGTGCCCAAATTTATAGCTAAGCATACATGTTATTAATAACAGGCCAATGGTTTAGAGATTTTAAAAGTGAAAATCAGTTTAGAGTGCAGAATGATTCGTTTAAGGCTACTGGTGATGTTTCAATGCAGTTCACAGATTAGAGAAGTTAACACTATTTCACTGTAAGAGTGTGCATCAATGGCTTGGATATTCTTAAGTTTTATTGCTGTGCTCCGCAACATCAATGTGCCTTTGTTAAGGTGTTAAGGTCCAGCTGAATGTTTCTTTGGTGACTTCAAATAAAAAATACCTTTACGGTAGACATTTTGTTTGATCGTTGCTTCTTTTAAATAGATTCAAGTAGTTGGTCCTACACATGACTAAATATTATTACGTCCTATCTTCACTTTTTTCGTGTCTTAGAAATATTACTAGGAAGCCAACATTTGTGAGCAAATGTATTGTATTTCACTCCTCATCCATCGATATCCCTCCATGGAACCACCACGAAATGTTCACCCCGTACAATGATGGACTACTACTAGTATTTATGCAACAATTACGTTTGCAAAAATAAACTCTTTATAGTTACCCCCTCCCCCATTCTACAGGCAAAACCTTGCCTAACCAAATACCCGATGTCAGGTAATTTGGTGTTAGTATCATTACAGTTCAAATTTGAAAATATTTGTCATAAAAATAGCAAACGGGAAACGTCCAGAAGCATGGAATTCGGCAAAGGTGATGTGAACTAGGATTATAACCGAAATCTGTATGTGAACAACGTTTCCAGCGTTGATATTCAAGTAGAAGCTAAATCAGTACCAAGGACAGGGAGGTACATGGTACGTTACACAGCTGACACTCGTAGTTGTAGCGTCACAAGGGAACCAAGAAAAGTAGATCATGGGAACGGTTACGGTGGTTGACCAAAACGAAAACTGCCTCCATTTAAATTTCGACGCAAATTTACCACAAACTTACTGGTAATAAACAACTTACTTTATAAACACTATAAAAATCGATCATCTCGGTACCCATTTCACGAGGTGAGGATTGAAGATTGAAACAATTCCAGGACTAAGCCCTTTTCTCACTGGACGTAGGAGTAACATTACTGCCAGATGTCTTCATCTGTTCATGGTCGTTCTAGAATGACTGTGTCAAGTTTATCGAAGTTCGAACGGCCCGCGTCATCAATGAAGAACGTTCGAAAACGGTACAATCAACATCCGGGCATTCTCCGTCTCTACGGCAGCCGGAAAACACCGCAAACAGTACAGCGCAGAGGAATAAACAGCTGATTTTGTTTACTCTTCGGAGATTTCTGCGTTTTCCAAGTTGCTTTTTGGGAGTAGAAGTTGACTAAACAGGATGCCTTTCCGCCGTTGGTTCAGGGAGCGGGCGGGTAGTCGGGCGGAGCGGCCCGGAGTCGAAAACCGGGACACAGATCGGGTGAGTGTAACGTTAGTTACCTTGGTTAGTTTTTTTTTTTTTTTTGGTCACAATCTTGTCCGATGCTTGTCAGATATGGAAGCTTTGTAGAGGAAAATGAGTTGTGGTGTGATGCTTTTAACTTTCCTAAATGAACAAACTCGTAGATTATTTTGTTTTACGGTATGTTCCCTTACGAAATGACAATACTTTTTTCTTGTCCATTTGTTTATACATTTGTAATTGTATTTGTACGTAAATACGTATATACGTCTACTTTGTGAACTTCATACGGTCATACCACTATTACTTACTCACACATCATCAAGTACGAATAAAATGAAACAGTACATAAGGACTGTGCTCTTGAAAGTTGGGATTTCCGGTTGAGACATTTTGGCGCGGCAAATGGTGTGGAAATGATGTCGAATCTCTCCTGAAGTCTTGTGTTTCCCTCCTCTAGATGTACCAGGATGAAATCGAGACGTTGCGCGACACGAACGCGACTCTGGCGCGACAGATGCTGCAGCAGGAGGCTCGGATGGAGGAGGAGAAGGAGGAGCTGAGGAGGAAGATGCGGCGGCAGGATGCCAGGATGCTGATGAAGGACAACCAGATCCTGAAGATGAAGAGGGCAGTGGACGAACAGAGTCTGGAGATACAGGAGTATAAAGAACAGGTTAGTGCTTTTGATTACTGCATCCCTTCGCGGGAAAGAGACGGCTATAAAACGTTAGCTCTGAAGTGCATGAGTTTGTGCCACACAGACTAAAGAGCGGGTCAAAAATAGGAAATATTAGCCTCCTTCGCAGACTTGTAGGGCGCGGCGTTATTTTTTTCGGTAGCTATATAGCGACGAGTGTTATGCCACGGAGGGACGATTTCGCTGCCCAACTTGCTAAACTCTCGGCGGCAAAATCGTCCCTCCGCGGCATAGCTCGTGTCGTTCATCGAAAAAATAACGCCGCGCCCTACAATTCTGCGAAGGAGGCTAAGAAAATATAACTCTTTATAGATCCCGTTGTGTTCGTGTTTTACAAAGTAGCTGAAACACATTATCCGTTCATGCTTAGGTTGCGGAGTTAGAGGAGAAGCTAGAGACCAGCAAGGCGAGATTTGCTGCCAGGGCAGAGAGGTGGAGACAGAAAGTCAACAAGACTGCCGAAGAAGTCTTCACGGACTTCCAGTTGAAATGTGTAAGTTGTACAAGACTATATATGTCTGTTGTGGCTAATTAACCATCCAGTGCATAGCCAGTTTGGGATAGAGCTGCTTTGCAACTGTACTTTGAGTTCACTTCAAACTGTATTTCTTCCGTGCCATTTCTGTTAGGTCCAACGTTAACTGTACATATATAGGCAAGTCATGTAGATAACGGAGAAATAATTTGAAGAAGGAATGACTTCTAGATCTGCTTGAGACAGCTTTACCTGCATGGCTGAGGAAAGTGGATCGTAATCAGAAATCTCTTCATTGGAAACCGTTCAAACGTATGGTCATAACGAAGAAAAATTGTCTGAAACTTTATACTCATGTCGTAGCAAAAGCAGATCAAGGAACAGCTGCACTACGCCCACGAGGAACTGGCCGACCTCCGCTTTGACCTACAGGACAGCAGGGACGAAGTGGATCACCTCTTGCAGGAGTTGATGGTACTGAACCAGGACATGGCGGAGCTGCAGCGCCTGTTTAGCGCCGACAGGTGGGCAGACGTCATAAATTGCGTTGCGTAGAAGCGCCCAGTTAATTGATACCTTTGAAAATCCTTTTTTTCTCTTGCAAATTTTGGTCCAGTTTGGAGCTAGAAGGAACAGGTACGGTCTAAACTTTCCTATACTTTGGTCAAATTTTGTTCATTTCACCAGTTTAGTGGGCATAATTTAATGAGAGACCTGAGTGATGAGGTCTTGCCTGCCCAGGGCGGATGGATACATTTCTTCAATGTTGTCAGCTGTTGTAAAAGTTTGAGCTGGTGAACCCCATATTTTCTTTTCTTTTATTTCATTCACATTTATTTTTCGAGGATTGGGCAAAAAGTTATGAAACTTATGTTATCCCTCTCCTCACACATAAAAGGAAACAATAAAACAATAAAACAAAGTAATAATAGTAATAATAAGAAAGGACAAAGGTACATAATGAACTGGTGTACAAATCAAAATCAATCAACTAAATCAAACAAAACGTCCTGTCTGCAAATATTTTACAGTTGTTGACAAACGACAATGACATATGTTCTTTCTATATTTGGAAAGCAGACCCTTGTGGCTCTCTGGTGCAGAAGACTTTCGAGATTGAAATGTGAGAAAGTACTTTCATGGGGACTTGTTGCAGTGTATTTAACCATGGGTTCCTATACCCTGGGTGCCAGCCAAGTTTACGGGCCGCTAGCCGTTTCTTTCGGCAGCCAGAAGCCCTTCGCCCGCAGACCTAAATTACCGCTGCGGTGGAATTGGACGAATTGAGCCCGTGGGGAGGTTTCGGCCCTGCAACTAGGGCCAGCCAAACTCCCCCCGGGCTAGACCCCCCCCCGTACCGCTAATTTACACCAGCGGGTGAAGGGCTCTTGCGACCCGGAAAACGAGTTCTGGCTTCCAGGGTAAGGTTCCTATGGCCAAAGGTAATTGTACTGTATGCCCAGGTGGGAGGATGTGGTCGGCAGCGCGCTGTGGATGAAGGACCGCTGCGCCGAGCTGGAGGTGCAGGGTCAGGAGAACACAGACCTGCGGGAAGAGTTGGACATTCTGCGTCAGGAGCTGTACATTCTGCAGTCTCCTCCTCCAGCAGGTGAAAAACGTTGCGACTAAAACGCAGATTATGACTACATTTGTAGAGTCTGGGACAGATAATGTGGTGTGGTAATACCGTATAGTGTGAATGGTTAGAATTCCGCGCTTCCTGCAGTGTTCTGAACGTCACCCCTGCCTGAATTGTTATGGTGTTTTAGAGAAACAACAAAGCAGTCTTCCTCAACTGAAATATATAACGTCAGTATGATGTGTTTTTCCAAGACTGCATCTGAGTGTGATCAGGTTTCAAGATAGCTCGCATTTTCGGCCAAGCACACAGGGTCACATTCTACTTTTCTCGATAAATGTGTTAAGTTTTTGGGAATTGTATGCTGAATTTCGAATTATCAATATATAACATACGCCAGGCTAATCTGCTCTCTTGATGCCATTATTACTTTCTATCCTTCCAGTGGTTCTTGACAGCATCTATATGTCCACCGAAGAGCCAGATGTGACCATGGATGAGCTGGACAACAGTGGTGAGTATCAGTCAACACGGCATTGGTACACTAAAGCGATAGCATTAACTACTGTGGAACCTTTCACGTGCATGTTCACAGTGAGATATATTGCACAAGTTGAAAATCGCGGCGAAATCTGAACGAAAGCGTCACAGTGCCAATGACGTCGACTCGACTTTGGCCAACTGATTCGCAGCCACGAAATCGAACAGAATAAGTATGTCATGGCCGTTAACTTTACATATGCCCAGAACGGGACACTTCTTACTGTGCTGTGTTGTTATTCTCGATCCGCAGTTAACTTTACATATGCCCAGAACGGGACACTTCTTACTGTGCTGTGTTGTTATTCCTCACAGTGACCTTGGATGAAGAACACGAGTCCTTGTGCGAGGAGGACGCCGCCATCTTGAACAGTACCAGTGTCCCCCGTACGCATCGCCTGGCCTGTGGCGATGATCAGACGTAGAACCATGCACGGGTAGAACTCTGCTCTACGTGTTAGAGCTACGGCGACATCATATTGGTCTACTACAGTCCTATGTATTTTACCATAGATTCTTTTAATGGTCACCTATGGTATACATAATGTATCTTTATTGCGACTAGTTCTATTGGTGTTGGTACGGAGATGATGACTAGAATTTAGAAACGGAGGTCGACAGAAACTGATAGCACGCTGTGAGTCTTCCAACAAGTTCAAGACCATGCGAAAAGCTGGAAGCTCTTGTAATCTTCCTAGTTCATATTTGCTCATAAATTTTGGAAAGCACGATATTTGTCCACGACACCGATACAAGAGCATGTCGTAGACCTACATTTATACACATGAGACATAGCTAGACCTACGCAAGGTCTTTCCCCCCTCCAAGGGCCGGTGTTCTATGCAAGATGTGCATGAGAGGACGACGCTCCAAGATATAGCCGGGCGTAGAAAATGATCTTTCTTGAGTTCGAGAAGAAAGGGAATGTCTTATGATGTTACACGCAGTCTCAGGCTTTTTTCTTTAGGAATTGTCAAGATTTTATTATGTAAAGGGTGCGCCATACAGTACTTGTTACACATGACCTGCGGTGGTTTTATGAGAAAGATGGTCAACCAAAAAATGTATCGACGCTTGAAAAAAAAACGAACAGAAAATCAAGGTCGGTGCAAAAGATGATCATTTTAAACTCCATTCTAACTCTACCCACAGACACAAATAATCCAAATTTACACCATTCGTAAGTTAAAAACCATTCTTAAGTTTAACGTACAAAAGATCGAGCTCCTATACTGGGATTGACTACCCTGGTACCCCACCCATCCTCATCCAACCCTTTGATCATAACATTTCAACATTCCGTTCAAATCTAATGAGGTCCACATAACCTATCTATAGTTCTTCCTCTGCCTGGTCTAGCCTTGAGTACTGATAGTCCTGGTAGGGTATAACTGGAGTCGGTCTGAGGGAATGCCATTTTCTATAACTATGGCGTGACGACAGCGAGAACTTGAAACAGCACAGGGCGGCCAGGATCTGCGAATAGACGTACAATTTAGTTAGGTACTGAGTTGCAAGGCACAAAATGAGCAATCAAAAACACACCCTTCAAAAACGCCCTTCATCTTCTATTCTGGCTTACAACCTCCTTTTTGGGTGGCTGCAATACCAGTATCAAATTGGCAACCTAATGGGGCGCCCAATGGTAACAGGTGGCCGATATTGGCTCCCTGGCTTGCCCCACAGAATCTGCTTGGCCTTACTTAACGCTAACATTGGATACAATGGGGTGGATAGCCTTCAAACTACGCTTGCCAACGAAGGATTTTTGTGGTGCTATGAGGTCATGCCAGCGTGAAGTACCTTCCTGATCTTCGTTCGCGAGGACAAGCCAAGAAAGTCGAGGACTATCCGTCATATGCTCTAATAATCTTGAATAAGAAGACTACTAGTATGTAATAGATTACAGGATATTGCATGATTGGTGTATGATTATTGTACGTACCACACAGAATATAGGAATCGCCGTGTTTAACCAAGTCTGCGTCGCGATGGAGAAAGCGAGTATCAAGTTTATCAAACTGAGGAGACAGCCCAAACCTGAATGGAAGACGTCCTGTAACCGAAAAACAACAGTTTCAGTAAAAGGGTAAAACTACATGGTGTTCTTGACTGATAAACGCTTCTAGATGATAGGCAAATCGCCATATTACCTCAAAGATGCAGCTAGGTGAGATAGGCAGGTGAGATAAAAACTACCTAGAAAGGTTACATTTTTACCTTCGCATATAGTTTATTCTTACTCGAATACATTCATATATACGGTCAGACAGGAGTATAAATCCCTCCTACTATAAAATTGCAACATCATGTAACCCAACACCAGTTACCATGGTGAGAGACATAAGAAAAGGTCAGTGTTTGGAACGAAAGAAGAAGAGGAAACGTCGCAAAAACAATATATTTTCCTTCGGTAAACATAATGATGACAATTATTCATGTACATGTACATTCTTGAAATGAATTGTTTATCTCACGCAAACAGCCCGCCCACCCCCCACCCTTTTTTTAATTTGACATTCAGTTAGCATTCTCTAATGTCTCGGCCTCTTACGAGAAGAATCCAAATCTTTTGCGGAAACGGCCTACTCACCAGTCCTAACCAGTTGACGCACGACAGCGGCCCTGCTTCGTGCCAGGACGCGAGAAAAACGACCCAGAGCAGCAGCGTGCTGAAGAACAGGAAGCCGGACATGGCCTCGTAGGCGGCCCACTCCTGCAGGACCGCGATCCGGCCCCACTCGTGCTGCCTCCGCACGTCCGACAGGATGAACGCTATCAAACTCCAGCCCTACAGACAGCAGGCATTAGGAGTAATACATGTGTATTGTATTATCATTTATAACATCTAAACTCTGTTCTCTTGTTACCTGGACGATACCCATGTTTTGTGATGTAATTTTTATTTTATGTCTAGTGGTGACGTAAGCATGTTGCTTGAGTGTGTCACCACTATGTATTGTATTTTTGCATGTTGAAATAAAGAAAAACGATATTGTAATGATATGATATGATATGATATGGTATGCTGTTGTATGATATGACGTACATTCTTAATTTGAGGGCCGGTACACCGTCACCATGTCACCATTGGACTTCCCCCACTCGACATGTAGTGCAATATACTACATGTAGTACTTGCATTGCCATATAGTGTGATCTTTGGTGATAAAAAATAATAGTTTTTTAATATTTTTTTTTAAATAATCAAATTTAATAACTTTCCCTGCTTTACACCATACAAACTTTAAAAAGAGAAAATGATCTAACATAATTCAGTGACCTAAGGCTATCTTTTGGTTGGGACCCAGGGAAACCGGTTTGAAGTTGTCATGTGAATCCATGACTACTCATGATATGTATGCAAACGCCGCCTAACGGATATCATGGTAGCTGCAGCATTTCCTGCAACATGTCATATACGTACTAGTACATAAACTTGAATTGACCTTCACTCTTGCTAATCAGGGCGATTTAAGATACACACACAAATGACACTAAGTCCAGTGTAATGGTTTGGAAAAAACACACCACAAGATCGCAAACTCCCCAGTAGTCTAAACCGATCCACGCCTCAATGAACCAGGTGACCCCACATTGCCTCCAACCTGATACACATACACCTCAACGTACAGGTAATTACGTCAAGACAACAGCTAGAAATCTACACCGGTTAACTCACCATCTGGAAGATTTTGAGGATCCCTAGAGAAGACTTGAGGAACATTGCGTCGATAGGAGGCTTGGGGATCTTCATGGTTGATCTGGGACAGACGATCGACTTCCTTCGGGGTCGACTTGTTGTGTCTGCCACCACTTAACTCACCTGGTGGAAACACTTCCAGGTCGGCTGGCAGCCTACCTGTGACCCGACGGGCGTCTTTCCGCTTGAGGCAGTCAGTGAAATGTTGCCCCACTTCTACAGGGTCACTCAAACCCCATAAACACTACCCCCAGAACCTTGTTTTACGCAGCTACGTCGCTGGTTGTGGTGTTCAATCTCAGAGACCAGAGCTACAGGCCCGCATTGTGTGAATGGATTGTTGTGCTTATTCAGCGTAGATCATTAAACCGTAGACCAACGCCCTAAAGTTGGTCAATACCCCAGTATGGTAAACCGGGTAAGCCGGCCGAGCCACTGTGTGTTTAAAGATGTGCCTTCAGACGGGCGAGTTCCGAACTTTTATAGAAATGTGAGCTTTTTAGAGTCCGACATGTAACAAGTTACAGTCATAGTACAGATCGTCAAGAGCACCTGTTGTACTCCTTTTTTCAACGCAAAGACGTCACAAAGACTTCAAAAATTCTTCAAGACGGAGTGATAAGTCCTCTCAAAATAGTCCTGGAATCTAAAGATATTCCTAAAAGTCGTTATTTGATAGAGTTGGCAATGCTCGGGGACCCAGAATCAGATGAGATGGTTCGGTTCTGACATGACCATGAAGTTACATTTCGTCAATACGCCAGTACTAATGTTCGTCACTAGAGGGCGCTTCTGCTCTACCATCACGTCATGCAAACAACCTTCATATTTACGACAGTTGCTCGTTTTGCGGCACAAATTATCCGGAAGTGAACGCTTCATCTTGATTCAGAGCCAAAAGTAGGCGTTACTTATTAGTCATATTCAGGTGATTATTTTGGCGCCGTGACGCGTTTTGGGGACGTGTCTTATATTCTTTGTCCACCCAAGCGTGCAGAGGACCTCCTAAACTTCCATACTCATCTCAGAAGGTAAGATTTTTTCTATGATTGTAACAGTGGGGGGTTTATAGGCTGTTTCTTACATGTTACACCATTGCTGTTTGGATGATTATATAATCGCAAGTTACTCGCATAGTTGTTCTAGTCGTTACCTGTGTTATATAACTGTGTTCAATATATAGCAGCAAATAACAAAGACTATGCTTTTCCATCAGTCACACAGTATTTCGAAATCACTATTACTAGCGTTAGTAGTTCTGCTTTCGTTCTCTCCTTTATGAAATCAACTTTCACATTGAATATTTGTAGTGTAGTGTGTACAGTTGATATCATGCAGAAGCTTATGACTCAACAAAACGTTCTATAGGTCATGTCATGAAACATCCAACTGATACAACTGATTAAGGTACCAGGCATTGCCTGTATGCTTTGCTTTTCAATTAATTAAATCATTATAGACCATTACTTTTCATGCAGATCCTTTGTGTACATGTATTGAGTTGTATGATGTGAGTGACAGCTTCTGCACATGTTTGCATTTGGTTGGAAACTGTTGTGTATTAATAAATGTCAATGAACTTTAAACACTACATTCAAACCAGGCTTTTAGCTAGGGGGTGTCCAGGGTGTCTTTTGGACTCCCTGTACTGAAAATAATAAGAAATTGGATGCCTTGCTTTTCGATAGGACACTCTAAAGACCCCCTTAGGCTATTTTTTCCACTCCCAACCCCTGCCATGCACACACGCCTCCCTTTAGTCCTTAATACTATAAAGTTATATACAAAAATGATGGTTTACTGAAGGAAAATACTCAAAATTTGCACAAAATACAGTGTAGTGGAAAAAGCTCGGGCACTGTGCATCTGCGCTGCGCTGCGTAGCATACAAAAAAAAAAAAAAAAGGACACCCAACAAAAAAATCCTAGCTAAAAGACTGATTCAAACAGTAACGCTGTTACATTCAAACACCTTACCCCCTATCATGAAATAATGAATTTACAGACTAAGTGAGATACAAAGTTAACACAGGTTTATTTTTATGTTTACCGAAGGAAAACATATTGTTTTTGCTCAGTTTCTTCCACTTCCTCTTCTTCTCTAAACAGTGATCATGACCTCTGACCTGGCCATTGACCTAATTTGTTGACGTCTGTCACCATGGTATCTAGTGTAGGGTTACATCATGTTGCAATTTTGTAGCAGGAGGGATTTAGACTCCATATACGTGAATGTATTTGAGTAAGAATTAACAGAGCAGACCATATGCAAAGGTAAACATTATGCATTTGCTGTGCAAATGTTACTTTTCTAGTCTTAACAATAACATGCCCTGCCCTTGCTTTAGCTAGAACCAATACCAGTGAGGATGCCTCCCATCGGTGCCCCTCCCCCTGTCAACCCTGCCAGTAAGGTGGAGCTGCGTGTGTCGTGTGCCAGCCTGCTGGATAAGGACGCCCTCTCCAAGTCTGACCCCATCTGTCGGCTCAAGATGTTCCAAGGAGGGCACTGGTATGAGGTAGGTAGTGTTGACTGTCCTTTTACATCCAAGGGTTGTCTATTCATCAGTTCTACAAAATAGAAGCTATATTTTCCCTATTTTTTTCTTCCCATGTTCTGCATGATTGCAGTAAAATTCTTAGTGAAAGTAACCGGGTAGTACACAATCCAAAAAGCCTTGACCATAACTGTCACAATTTTATGGACTGCAGCTAGCCTCGGATTGGCCCATTCCTTTTAGTACATAAACCAGGCTAGAGTTTTCTGAAAGCATAGATACATGTACTTTCTGTTGCCCACCTTCTAGAATGATGTCACTTACATTTTTGACATGCAAACATATTCGACATGTAAACATCAATCTGCATCTGTGACCTTTGGCGTAACACACCAGCTATGACAAATCTTTTTCCATTGTCAAGTTTCCGCCAAATGGTTGATGGAATTGACAAACCCTGACCCAAACCACTGTTTTTTTTCCCTCCAAGACTGGCAGGACAGAGCACATCATGAACACACTGAACCCCACCTTCGCCAGGCCCTTCACGGTGGACTACTACTTTGAGGAGGTTCAGAAGATGAGGTTTGAGGTGTTTGACATTGACAACGCCACGGCCACGCTGGATGATGATGACTTCCTGGGATACATGGAGTGTACCTTAGGACAGGTGGGAAGGTTTACCTGACCAGCTTTCTGTATCTGTATCAGTATAGCTGGTAACACACCAGCTTTGCAGGCACATGGCGGCAGCTAGCTATATCACACAGAACGACTTGTTACACTCAGTCTTTGCACATTTAATTGTAGGAGTTGTTTAAAGCTTTCTAGTGATGATGCCCCAACTGTACTTGGTGGCTATGAGTTCCAGTCTATGATACTTCTGGGGAAATACGAGTTTTTGAACACAATTCTTGGTCGATAACTCTGATATCTGAAGGCATTTCTCCTTCGCTACACATTGTTTTTTATTGCAACATTACATTTTAAAAGAATACAATACATAGTGTGAAAGTTCATCTGTGTTGGTACAAGTCATTATGAAATAATAAAGACTAAACTTTCCTTCCAACACTGGAATGAATTGGGACTTACCCCAAATTTTTGACTACGTTATAGACTAAAGTCCACAACAGGAACAGGAACAACTGGTTCTGGACAGAAATACAATAAATACAAAATAATACAGAAACTGAGGTAGTCAAATAAAATAATGTTACAGGTAACAGGAAGTAAGTTAACTCAATTCTGGTTTGATTTTGAACAGATTCACTTGTGATGCACACTTATTGATGAATTAATATGTTACATACTCATTGATAATTTCTGTACAGTACATTATAAGTCTTCCAAAATCATTTGATATTTGTCCATTTCCAGGTTGTGTCTAACAAGACGTACACCCAACCCCTACTGCTGAAGGAAGGCAAGAGAGCAGGCAAGGGCTCCATCACTGTGAGTGGTTTGTATGCTTTTACACCATAGAAAAATCAATCAAACTGTTGACATCATTAGGAAGTTTTCAACGTACAATGTGCATATGACCTACTCTCCAAGCAGAGGTTGATGGGGGAAGATCGTTACCTTTTATATATGGCCCCCTTTTTTTTTTCGCTATCCCAACCTTGGGTGGCAAATTGGACCCTCTTTGGCCAATGGATACTGCCTGGCCAATTTGATACTGTCTCTTTGCCACCCTAGGATCTGCTTGGAGATTACATATGATCGTAATCTTTTGGATATGCCAATTATTTGATGCTAACAAGTAGCAGTAGAGCGATGATGATGTACCTTATGATTTATTAATTATTCTGGTACAATACTGCTTTGGTCTTTTTGTTTCATCAATTATTTATGTACTGAATACACATGTATGTACATGCTTGCACGCAGGTTTACATTAAACAGTGAATGCCAGGGCATGTTAAATTCCAGCAGGGTTTTCTCACTAAGTCTTGGTAATTGAACAATGTGTTGTATTTTTAAAACTGGCAAAAATGACACTCTTAGGCCCCGGGGAAAAATGTTGTGTTTCCTGTTTCAGCCCTGAAAAAATTAGGATTGGTAGGTAGGGATTATCTTTTTTTCCTCCTTTTTTTAAGACTCTAGCTGTCTCTACTCTTGTGATCCAACTTGCAGTTTAACAAAGCAAAACCTGCATAACACTTACGTTTTCAATGTTAATGTGGGAAAACTGATTGTACAATTTTTCATCACTCGTGTATCAGATCATGGAGCTAGAAAAATAAAAAGTTCGATCAGCTTGAAAAATGTATGTCCCTTGCAGGGGTCCACTAAAAAAAAGGCTAGGGTTGGCAATTTTTCTAGGTTCGGTTGGGAAACAGGAAACACAACATTTTTTCCTAGGCCTTACCCCAATATTTGCTTTCTATCCTTTCTATCCTCTTGGAGGACCTTAATGGTCTTGTGAGATTTAATTGGAGAGAAAGACTTATAATTTTTATTGCAGTAACAAAGAAAATTTTTTTCTGATGATGAATATCTCACATCATCTTGATAATATAGGATACAAAAATCACATATTGCAAGTTTCTCTTCTGGCCCAACAAAACAGTTTTACATTGTCCTAATTTCTGATTCTCTCTCCTTTATGTATATACAGGTGACTGCAGAGGAACTGGCTGGAACCAGTGAACATGTTCATCTCACGTTTTTCGCACGCAAGTTGGACAACAAGGTGGGTTGCTAGTAGTCAGAGACACTTCAGATAAGTAGAAGTTTTCTAAATACTAGGAGACAGCTCTACCAAGACTCACGCCTTCGAAAGAATTCTTTTTATTTCACAGATAGCTCACATATGTAACTTTAAGTATGGTGCAAGCTACACATACATGTACATTTCAGGCCTATGTTGCAAAATATGCTGAAATTGTATCCTTATTTCTTAGTCAATTTCCAACAATTGGGGAGCGCCTGAATTGGGGGGGGGGTGTGTGTAGTGATTACGAATTACGCAAATTTTTGCCGCCGATTATGAATTACGTTAAAGTCTCAGAGCTGATTACGACTTTACGATTTCTGGCTAATGTACTATTACGAATTACGTTAATTTTTTGGGAGGCTGCCTACAGATTACAAAGACTGAAATGGCCTGATTACGCCTAACGAAAAAGGGCATGCAGGCCCCCATTGGGGTGTTTGTGGACTGTTGTATTGCAAGGTATATTTTCCATGAATGTTCACATCAGATATAGGAGATGCAAAAGAAAGTCTACCTCATTTTTGATCGCTGTCTTATACCCGCAGGACTTCTTCAGCAAGTCAGACCCCTATCTGGAGATCTACAGGTGTGACTATGCCTCTCAACAGATGGTCTACAGAACAGAGGTGAGTGTTATCCTCTACCTGAAACATCAGCAGTCTTTGTTAATAAAGGGTTAATGCCTCGCCCCGAGGTGTATATGTTGCGATAATCCCTGGTCAGGTGCGATAACCACTGAATAAACCACCAATGAGTGTGGTCAGGTGCGATAACCACCGTATAAACCACCAAGTGAGCGTAGCTGTAAGTGTTACGGTCCAAAAAGTGGTTGGTTATTCTAATAACCAACCACTTTTGAGGTTATGGCCTGATAACCAATTGCAAATGTAGCCTTCTTATTGGTCGACACCTTATTGGTCGACAACCTATATGATAATATATGTTCATGTGAAAGAGTCCATCTGTTTTGAAAATCAACAGCAATTTTTTGTAATAGCATATGTGGAGTAATGTGGTACACAGTATATATTGAGTTAACCTATTGATCTTTTTTTCACTGTACAGGTCGTCAAAAACAACTTGAACCCAAAGTGGAAGCCCTTCAAGGTCAACATGCAGACACTCTGTGACCGAGATTTTGACAAGAAACTTTTGGTATGGTTAGATAAAGATATCTGACTATTTTCACATGCTTGATGTCTTAAGACTTACTGATACATGTAACGGTTATACGTAGGCATATTACAGGAGATATTACAGTACATAAGACATTGAAAGTAAATTTTGTGATTGTAACCCTCCCTTTCTATCTTAAAAGTTTGTATCATGTATCATGTCTTTACATGTAACAGGCTAGGCCTAGAATTGTTACAAATGCTATTATATATAAAACTAGAGTTCCACGATCTCATACCTTCGCCAAATGATGTTAGCTTTTATGATTAAGAAATTATATATTAATCCCCCTAATTATGCAAACAGGATCCTCAATTGCATGAATTATATCTGTTGATCATATTCTCCACCAAAAGACAGTCTTATCTTAACAAAAATGCCATGATGAAATTTTCTCATAAATTATGCAAATGAGGTCCTTATTTGAATAAGTTATGTTTAATTATGTTAACTTAACTTTCAAACACCCCAAGTATAAAATTCCAGGCAGTTACCACTATGCAATTATAATATTTTCTCATTAATTATGCAAATTAAGTCTTCATTTGCATAATCGATATCTGCCTGTGTTTCTCTCATTCTTAATGACATATGTCACAAGCTTGAACTTCCTATTATGGAATGCAGCTGATAAATAGAATTTCCTCATTAATTATGCAAATTACATCCCTATTTGCATAATTGTAATATCATTATGTCAAGCATCACTCAAGCTACCTACATACCAAAAATCACGATGATCCATCAATCGGTTCTTGAGTTATCCCCCTTTAAACATTTGTCCATTAAACCCCCTTGCAGTTCTAGAGCAAGCAACTAGGGGGCTCAAACTTATGTCACTTCATCCCCAGCATAAGAGCTATCTACCATCCAAATTTCGTCACCCTAGCATGTCTGGATCATGAGATATCAAAACCGGAAGTTCTGCTGCAGTACCATGACAAGCCGCCAGGTGGCCCAAAATCTAATCATTTTGAGGTCTCATCAAGACCTACCCACCTACCAAGTATCAAGACAATCCATCAAGACCTTCTCAAGTTATCGTGTTGACAGACAGACAGACAGACACACACACACATACACGAACGCCCCTGAAAACATAACCTTCTTGGCGAAGGTAATAACAATATTGCAATTGGATATGCAGCAAAAGAAGGTTCACTGCAACCTTGGCAGTTGTTGTGAATATGATTTGATGGACATAAATGGTCTTAATCATAACAATCATCTGTTCTTACCTGTAGTTTAAGTGCTATGACTGGGACAGTGACGGCAGTCATGACTTCATTGGACAGTTTGAGACAACCTACAGGCAGATGTCACAAGCTGTGGGCTCACCGGTAAGACATAATTATCAGCCTACTATATTTCTAACACAAGCTTAGTTAGACTTTCATAGTGTATACGGTGTGTACAAATATACTTACCCTTCCCAATAGTGAGTTACAACTACATGTACCAGAATAAGTACTGAACTACTGTACATTGTTTTATGATTGGCCATTTTCCTGCTAATGAGAGAAGATTAGTCCCAAGTGTATTTGTCTTAACAACTTCTCTGGTAGATTAAAGTTCCTAGATTTTCAATTCCTATAGTATAAATTACAGGTCTGTGTTTTGTAAAGCTGTGCAGTTTTTGTTTCACAATGTAAAAACTGTTTTGATAGGTGGAGTATCCTTGTATCAACCCCAAGAAGGCCAAGAAGAAAAGTTACAAGAACTCTGGAGTCATCACTCTGCAGTCCCTGAAAGTACGTACGCTTTGTGGTCACTTGGAATTGTGTAATTTTTTAATGGTGAAATTTGCATTGTGAGATAATATAATAAATGTAATATGCCATATGATCATGAAAACTAAGAACTGAATTGGATATACTGTAGGTTTATGATACCTTGTTGATAAAACTGATGATGGGAAACATAAACTTTTCTTCCCTACATTTCAGGTTGTGAAGGAGTACTCATTCCTGGACTACATCATGGCAGGATGTCAAATCAACTTCACTGTAAGGAGTCTTCAGTTGAAACCTCTGCTTGAAAGATACAACACTTATGAAAGTGTCTTAATACATAAGGCCACACCAATTTAGTTTGTTGGTTCTCGGATTTGCCTCTTCATTTTTTTCTGACTTGCAAAAAAAAGATTCTGGGTCTGAATCATAATCAAACCAAAAAAAGCTGATATTTTGCCCCCAGCAGGTGAGGAAAGCCCTTTTCTTCCTAGATGTTACAGATTTTCCATCTATTAATGCAGTAGTTTCATTAAAAGTTAAAAAATGTATTGTTTAGATATTAAGCCAGCCTTTTGTGTTGACTTCATGGCTCCTATGGTAGCATTTTGGGCTATGATAGGATGCCTAGACCTGTTCTAATTTTTATTTTTCCCCCTGCCGCTTCAGATTTTTTTCTGAGAACCAACAAATTAAATTCGTGTGACGTAATCACATTTAATGTTGATATTGTCTATAATTGTATACTAGTATTTTGATAATTGATAGTACACTCTATGCTGTTTTAGGTTGGTGTAGATTTCACCGCATCCAACGGGGACCCGCGACAGACCACTTCCCTCCACTACATCAACCCCTACGCCCCCAATGAATACACCAAAGCACTGATAGCTGTGGGAGAGGTTGTACAAGACTATGACAGGTACACATACCATAAAGGCTTACCATGTACTACGTTTTCAGACCTCATGTATCAAATTATGTAGAAAATGAACGAATGAACGAATGAACTTTATTGCTGGACAGTTGTACATGTACATGGTACAATGTATGGCATCAGTAACAATGTGATCATTACAATCAAGTCTATTCTAAGAGACTACTAGTATTACTACAGGAATATGAAGTTCAACGTAAATGGTGTATGACATGATGTGTGTTAGGCGTTGCTATCTGTTACTGTTCTTTCTCTCTTTTATAATGCACCAGCACTACATATAATTTGGCCTAAGTATAGGTAGATATGGAGTCGGGGCATGACATAAGTAGATTGAAAATGTCTATGTTTGTCTTTGGGAGAGGTTTACCAGTTTTACATGTGATCATTTTCATTAATTTTTGTCTATCTAAAGTACATGTATATGTAGGACAGGTCATTATGAAATGATATTCATCTTCAATGTAGTGCAAATCTTGAGGTGTTCACCATGGTTTTATGCTTTTGTGGTTTTTGCATGCGGCGATCTCATCTACACTGCAAATTCATGATGCCACGACTATGTATTTCCTATGCATTACTACTGTACTGTAAATCTTAGCTGAGATGTAAGGTTGTACTGTACAATGGAAGACACGTGATAAAACAATTGTGAATTTGTTTCTCCTTGCAGTGACAAGCTGTTCCCTGCACTAGGATTTGGAGCAAAAATTCCACCCCATTTCCAGGTGAGGCGACTTGAGTGTTAGCACGCGTGCAAACCAACGTGAGTTGAGTAAGCTCACGTCGTGCAAAACCTCATATTCGGGTCCCAGTATATACCTGGGTGAGGTGATCATGGTGAATGGATTCATTCAAACTTGACTTGAGAGAGGTGTTTTTACAGAAAGACATAATTATAAGCAATGGATCATTTACATCCATATTTGTATTGTTCACTCACTTGTGTGAAGAGAATATTATTACTGAATATTAAGTAATTTAAAAAATTAAGCATCCACAGTGGTATTGTGGGCAGATATGATCAAAAAGCATCCTACATGTACAGCTTGTTAAAAAGTTTCCATTCTATGCTAGATTTTACCAATTTGATTTTACACAGTTTTGAAATACATGTATGAACTCAATGCAATGTTTCCCTTGATATTATGTTCACCCTTGTTTTTGTCATACAGGTGTCCCACGAGTTCCCTCTCAACTTTAATGTACAAAATCCCTTCTGTGCTGGTAAGGAGTTGAGACTTATTAAGTTGTGCAAGGATGAAGCTAATACACTTAGTTTTGGTAGAGGAATTATGTTTCTCATTCGGGTTTGTAACATAAGTCTCTGAAAGTGCAATTTTTTGTGCCTTACCTTTGCCCACATTTCTTATATTAAGCCACACCAATTTGATTTGTTAATTCTTGCATGATGAAATAAAAAGGGTTATGCAGAGCTCAGAAATCCAGTCATGAAAGCAATGACAGGGGGGAAAGTCTGTACCCCAGTTGACAAACTTTCAGAGAGTGAATTTAGGCATATTCCATTTTTTTCTCCCAGTGCTCTATTTTCTTATTCTTCTTGCTTAAAATTTATTTAGAATGTCAGATGACCAATGAAATGAATTTGTGTCATACTGAATCATAGGTGCAAGAAAACAAACAATCTTGTGTAATACTATGTGTTTAAAGTTAAAACGTTTGATCCAACACAAAGAAATTCTCTGACCTAGAGCTTTCGCCCAGTCACTCTGGTCATCCTCAGTAGACTGACCCAGTGAGGCTTGTCACGTGGCTTCCTTGAAGTGTGACGTCAACACTGGGTCAAATGTATCTGGTAAACGATGTTGGCCCTCATTGCGATTGAGTAAAGGGTGACAGACCCTGATATAAATAGCCTCTTTTAACCCCTCTTGGGAAATATATAGTCTTGTTTTGAATCCAATATTCTTACAGTGTCTAGTGAAACAGTGTGACTGGTCGAAAGCTCTGGGTGAGAGAATTTCTTTGTGTTGGATCAAAAGTTTTAACTTTCATTTCATTTATTTTATTTAACCACAGTAATACACTCAGGTCTAACTGACCTGGTTTTCAGGTATTCCTGGGGTTACATAGTATTACATAAAATACACAATATACATGGGAAAATAAGAATACACAATAAGAATGTACATTACAATTTCAATTCAACATACATGCCAATCATAAAAACATATGCCACTCAAGTCCCACTCAGAGAGTCTTTGAAAGATGTTAAAGATGATAGTTGTCTTTGCTCCCTGGAAAGTTGGTTCCACAGAACCGGGCCCTGGTACTGCAGAGACCCTTTGAACGATGCGATGTTTGCCTGTGGCACTTTCAGCATGTGCAGCAAGAGCTTTAAACATGTACTAGTGACCAACACAGATGAACTTTCATGATAATCTTGTGTTCCTTACACAGGTGTGCAGGGCATTGTGGAGGCGTACCAGAATGCTTTGCGGCAGGTGCAGCTGTACGGCCCCACCAACATCGCCCCCATCATCAAACATGTGGCCAGGTTCGCTCAGGCGGAACAGCAGAAAGGAGGAGGAGCACAGGTTAGGCTTGATTTACACACGCGTCATTTTTCTGTGGCACGTCCAGGAGGTGCCACAAGAAAACCGCCGCCCAGCGCCGCGCGTCTGTGGCGGAGGTTGTTTACACGATAAAAAAATCTGTCGCACAAAACGCGCAGTGCAGCGCCGCGCGCACGCTCGCGTCATTTTACGCCCAACACATATAAACGTGTAAATCGGGCCTTAGTAGAAAAGTCACTTAACCCTAGTCCTACGGTACCCAACAATTGTTGTGTTGCACATACAATACCATCCATATCGCACCCTGTATACATGTATGTACGATTTGGGGGTATTTCTTTATAAGACTTTATCACTTTGAAGCGGCATTATGTAACATTACAGCAATACAAAAAGTAAATTTTCATCTCTATTGCAAACTCTACTCTATTGCAAATAAGTGTCATTCAGGAGGTGCAGGTGCCAAAATATGACTCCATAGGAGTGAGTTTAAAATCTTGAAACACGACTCTCTGCCATGTTTGTTTACATTCTATTAGTTTGCGGGGGCACCACAAACTGTGAGTGCCTCGTATGGACTCTTTTCGTGCCAACCACAAATGTCATAAATATGAGATAATTTGCACAAATATGTTGAAAAATGGAAGCAAATTGCAATCACACGAATATTCTTTACAACAGAACATTTTGATTTTTGGTGCAAAAATGTTACATAATGCCTTTAAGAAGCCTAAGGCTCACTTTAGACTAGAAACAGTTTACCACTCCAAAACCCCTCGAAACCCTTTGCAACCAAAAACAGTTTCTCTTTAGACACAGGAGTGGAAGGGTTTCGGGCCACCCTTGGTGTGGGATTTTGCGGGTCAGAATCATCCAACATAGTGGGAGAAGAGCGGCATATTTCATCTTGCGACACAAGTTCATCTTTTTAATGGTTGCCATGCTAAGCGTTTCTAGTCTTAAGTAAGCCTAAAAGTGATTCTTTCTCCTTCCTTTATCTAGAACTACTATGTGCTGCTGCTGCTGACAGACGGGGTGATCACAGACATGGCGGACACGCGGGAGGCCATCGTACGCGCCTCGCACCTGCCCATGTCCATTATCATCGTGGGGGTGGGCGACGCCGACTTCACTGACATGGAGGTCCTGGACGGCGATGACGGGCTGCTGAAGTCACCGCGGGGAGAGCCGGTCAAGAGGGACATCGTCCAGTTTGTGCCATTCAGGCAGTTCAAAACTGTGAGTCATCGATACCTGTTTTCAGGCCTCGAAAATTAACTTGTCTTCCTATTGTCCCAGCACTGTCTCAAAAATAAATTTCAATTGTCCCAAAGTGAGAATGAACTGTCCCAACCTTTTTTTTGTATGACTTCAACCTGAAGTCAACTTTATTTTGCTTATGTTCACTCCCAGGCACACTATAATATTATTTATTGCAGAGTAGACAGGAAATTCAGGGAGACTTTTCTGGATCCAAAAGCCGGGATGTGTGCCTGACAAACAAAAGAAGGGCTGACAATTCTGATGTTGATTATTTTTCTATTGTCCCAAAAATGTCCCAAAGTGTCTTTTTAGTTGTCCCAATTTTATTTAAACTAAATTTTAGTGTTCAGTGGCCATTGGACCACCTTTAATTTCGAGCCCTGGTTTTGTCATGCCTTCTCATACCATTACCATGCTCAGGTCTGCTGGAAGACAAGTTTTGGTGTTTGATTCCAGACGTAACCAGTGGTCTTATGTTCACAAGCCATCAGTTTTGTTAATTATCAGTAACTGTTCTGAGGATTTTTCTCTGATTAAATCAAATGGTAGGAATAAGAGAATGTTGTCAAAAAAATTTAGGTTGATAGTACATGTACAATGCTGAACTTAAACCAGCACAAATTTGCTTTGGGCATGGAGGTAGAAAAAAGGAAAGGAGGGAGGACGTATTTAGCACCCGCCGCGGCCTTTTGTTTTGCGGCGCTAGATCCCGCTGGTTTCTATTGTCCGCCGGCCCGGCGGTACTTCGTTTGATGCCTATGTTCGCCGCGGTCTCTCCCGCCAGAATTCCATATATGGCTATGCAAATGAGCCGAAAATGACATCACTGCCAGCGACGGCAGCCGAGTCCACTCCGAGCAGGGACCGACATACCCGAGTTTCCGAGCATTTCCTTATTTGGGTTGCGTCGTATTGTTGCGCAGAAGTCAGCATCGGGAGCGGAGGGAAATGGCGGATACGCAGATATGTTTATGTTTGTTGTGCGACGAAAAATGGGCGAGTTACTGCGTTTTTTGTGTTTTGTAAAGCTCGAATCGAACATTTTAGAACTGGAACATTTCAACAAATACAATCGTCTAGTATGAATTTGTGTGATTTTTTCTAGATATGCCGATATTTATTCTGGATAGTTGACGATGTTTATGTTCCATTTTCCAAACTTTCGTAACTGGCAAAGTAGCGATTTTTCCGGCAAAGTGGACTATTTGTGGCCATATTCTACAAGCTGTGTGCCTCTCTGCTAGCAGAGGAGGTGTGTAGAAATGGATTTTGTGCTCGAAGGCCCAAATAGAAACGAGACATTCTTGTAGTAACCGGGACATCCTTGCTTGTTGTTATTTTTCTACCACAAGGAAATATTTGAAGTGACACATGCGCTCAATTCTTTGGTTGATTGTGGTTACCGGTAGGCCCGGTGCATGTTCCTCAAACAAGGATTCAAGCAAGGATTTGACCAAAGATACTTAACCTCCTGTTGTTTCAAGTATCGGGGTATAAAGATACTAGAAATTTAAGTCTAGTTACTAGAAAATAGTTGCAGTGCCGTGCCGTCCGTCAAGTTTGTCGTCTTTGATACACGCTTCTTACCTCCCTGCATTCATCGAAGTAATCCTCAAATTTGATACAAACTTAGGCCACACCAATTTATGTCCTTGGTTAACGGATTCGCCGCTTCGTTTTTTTGCCAAAATGAAATAAAAATAAAAACAGAACAAAAATCCATACTCTCGGGTCCCGAATTGGGGCCCCAAAATCCACCCCGCACGTTGTAATTTTTCAAAATTTGGGCATAGTTAACAGCGTTAAAAATACATTGCTTCAAGGCAGAAACATTTTTCTGAGTGCAATTTGTTCGGAAAGCTAGGTTGCCTCTTCAAAAGTTCGTCAAAAAACATTCTTTTGATATAGAACTCGCCCCCCACCCCCTTTGCACATGTCACCATTCATGTGACAAAACTTCACTGACGACAGTCAAACGTACGGCAGATTTACTAAGTCATCGTGCCTGTAACAACATATCATCTCCCTTTTAGATATATATTATATTTCATTTAGAAACACGTATTGTGTCGGAAACATGTGCTAGTAACGGGCGTTAAAAGTAATCGGCCGAACGTATAAACTCGGCCTGGGCGGCACATGCACACACACCTTCAAAACGATCTTTTTTCCAGGGAATATGTAAAAATAACACGACATAACAATGTATTCTGGCATCACAAACTGTACTACTCTCAAAAAGTACAAAATCCTACCACAAACATGGGAATTTGGCAAAGTAAAAAGTCCTCCATGCACGTAAGTCCATTCACTAAAGCAACTTTCTCGCGGCCGGAAGAGTCCACTTCAAGTAGGGGGAAACAGGTTCTTTTAATTATAGAAATTACTCTGTGAAAAATACTACATGCGCATGTGGCATTCTAACAAAGTTACATCTTATTTAGATACCTATAAACAGGAGTACAATTGCAAATAATGCATCGATTATTACATCTAAAGTTTTTAATAAAATGGTTCCCCTACAAATAAAAATCCCCATACATCAAAGACTTTATAGTGAAACCCTAGACCATTGAATTTGTGGCAACTTGAAGAGTGTGTCAATGTGGCTATTTGTTTGAATGATGGCTAAGTATAATGTAGCTGTAGCATACCTAAAGTGTATAATGGGAAATATAAAATGTATACTACCGGTAGTATTTGGGAATTGGGGAAAGATAAAAAAATAAATAAAATACCTGTAAAAGTAGTTAATTCTTTTGCCAATAACTTTTACACATTCCTGGAAATTTGTCTAAAGCATATATTTAGGATATTGTAAATTTGAAGCTCTAAATAACTTCCATATCAGCCAGACACAATAGAATGCCCAGCCCAGTGGTAAGCTGTGTGCCCTGAACTAAGAAAACAATGGGATCTGAACAGAGCACCCTGATTTAAACCACTCTTTGGAACATTGAAAGATGAATAAAAGTGAAACCAGTTGGATGTGAGTCTTGTCAACTGACAGTTTGTTGTTCATACAGTAAAGATGTGTATCTTGCAAAATAATACGAATAATTGTAAAGGGATGTAAGAGAAGTTGCTCATGTACATGTAGTAATGGTCCTTTCAGTTCAATAAGTGTCTAATATAATATCTTATATCATTTTGTAACTTAAAACTTAATGGATTGCTTACTACATGGCTGCATGGCAGGTGGTCTCAAATTTTTATTTTTATTTTTTTTTCGCCCGCCCGCTCCATTTTTTTTCTAGAAAAATCCGTTAACCAAGAAATTAAATTGGTGTGGCCTTACCGTAGAATAAAAGTTGCTACACTTATAGTTGTCAAATGCCGGGCATGCCGTCTTGTCACTGACATTAATAACAATGGAAAACTCTGGTGTGCCGCTCTGGGGGCTACGCAAATCAGGGCAATTGACAAGTTCGTGCCAATTACAGTTTTGACGCCCGCGGCCAACATCGGACAATAGGCAGAAAGTTTGAGCTCCCTCCTTTCCTTTTTTCTACCTCCATGCTTTGGGTAAAAAAGAATCCAATTTTTAAGGACCACTGCCACCATCATCAGGAAATAAAGAACCAATTACTTCCAAACGTAAACCTGCGAATTACAGACACGTGACCTTATTCACAGAAGACTAATACTTTACATTCAGAAGTAATTTTTTTATTATCCTGATAAAAGCGACAGTGGTTATCAAAAATTTGATTCTTGTGTACTCTTTGTGTTGGAATGTAGTTGAGCATTGTACTATGATTGTTACCAGCACAGATAACCTCCTATGATTTAGATTGATGTTTAACAACTCTATCCCTTTATACCAGGCTCCTGCTGGTGCTTTATCCAAGCATGTCCTGGCTGAGGTCCCTACCCAGCTAACGCAGTACTTCGGTAGTCTGAACATTCCACCAAACCCCCCTAAAGCAGCCCCCTTCCAGGTCCCGGGGACGGTACCCCCTGAAGCACCGGCACCCCCTCAGCAATGATCGTGAGTCACCTTCCTTAGCATACCTTGCAGGCAACTACAGTATAAATCTTTTATTTTCTTTGTTATTGAAATCTGATTTTAGAACTGAGCACTTTTAGGTGCTATTGTGGACTTAACTGGTTTTGTGCCAAGTCTAGTCCACATGTTAAGACCAAGACATCCATTGTTTCCTATAAACTAAAATGTTGCAATTCTTATACCTTTGTTTAAGATGTCCTTTCAAATGCAATTATTGTACTTTTACGTAGCACAATCAGTTACTCTTTTGGTAGTCACAAAGGATGGAAAAAAATCCCTTGTGAACTAGCTAGCTAATCTAAATGGTGGTGATCTATAGCCTCTACCAGTCTTGGGGAGGTGGCTGGAAAGAGTAGAAATCGGCCAAATAGAGAGATAAGCATGCTAAGGGAGTTTGTCCGTTGAGAGAACATTTCGCAATGGACAAACTCCCTTGGCATGCTTATCTCTCTATTTGGCCGATTTCTACTCTTTCCAGCCGCCTCCCCAAGCCTGGTAGAGGCTAGGTGATCTACACGGTTTTGGTGTGCGGCAGTGCTCCTAGCAGTCATCCCAAAAACTGCACCAAGAACTGTGTTTCATTCTTCAAATGCAGATGAAAAGCAGTGGACACATTCATGGCTTTCCTTTACCATGAGATTTTTGCTATCGTACATGATATTTTTCTGGTGAAAATGCTGTAATTTGTGCTGTAATTTCATCATCATTCATCATCAATGATGATGAAATGCTGTATGCAAGACTTGCTGGCAGATATTTTGCTCAAGATTGTATGGTAATCAAACAAATTTTGTATTAAGATTATTTCTGAAAATTCATCTTCCTGCTAATTGCCCTATCCTTCTCCATAATCTGGCAACATTAACTTACATTTCACCTTTTCTTTAACTTTTTGTCTATGTAGAAGGATGCTCTATAGAAATAACATTTGCCTGCAAGGTTTGCTACAGTGAATGTGACTTGCTATCTATTTCATTGCATGTTTATGTACAGTCAGGTCCCGGAACCTTTTATAGAATCAAGGGGTTGCAGTCTAAAACTGAAAGGGGAGAGAAAGATTGAAACAATGTTGTTTTCTGACTGACTCCATGTCATAGTTTTCAATGTGCATGCCCGTAGCCAGGATTTTGAATGGGGGGTTCTTCCTACTGCTTGAGGGACCAGCGAGCGCCGAAGGCGCGAGGTTCCTAGGGGGGTCTGGGGCATGCTCCCCCGGGAAATTTTTAAAAACGAATCTTCTGAAATGGTATTTCCTGCATTTTTAGAGGATTTCAAAGAAAAAATCAGAGATAACTTTTGTCAATGACAAAGTGAGCTGTTTTCCTATGATCTCAGCCTCGCTGGTGATACGAATTCGAATCGGTCCATCTTTTAAAGAAAAATCTTGGAGATAAAAAGTGGACCAACAAGTGGACCTTTGAGCCTTGTGGGGGTTTTCATCCGAACCCCCCGAACCCCCCTGGCTACGGGCATGAATGTGGACTTTTCCACTGCACCAGGGGTAACTTACCATATGTGTAGTGGCTATAATTTTAACTCTTTCATTTCTGCAGGCTGCCCCCTCTGCTCTGTCTCGCTGTGTGCTGGCCGAGTTACCGACCCAAGTCTCCGGATACTTTAACACCTTCGGGATCGCCCCCCTCCCCACAGAGCCACCACCTGCCTACCCTGGTCCATCCCAGTAAAAAAAAAAACATCCATGCTGTGTCGCAAAGTTTTTTCTGATGTGTAGTTACAGTTAAGTGTCCACTCAAGGGGCCATAATAGATTTGGTCACAATATACATTGTCTTGTGGCAGCATGTCGGTAGATTGTACTACGCCTGCACGAAACTCAGATTTTTCACAGCTTTCGGTGGATGTTTGGTCACTGTTGCATCAGAATTTTGCCTGTTGCAGAGGATACCTTTTCCGACATACCGGTAACATCTGGAAACTACAGATGGGATATCTGTAGATGGTCTGCCAAAGTGCTATGCACACTACATTATGGTTATCGCACAGGTGCAGTACATTCTGCTGACATGCTTATTATGGCCAATTTTAATTAGGCAAAGCATGGCTACAATGACCAGCTGGCTAAAATGCAGAGGTGGCCAATATAATGATATCTGTTTAACTAGTTAAACTGTTATTCTGATGTACGGCTTTGGTATTGTTTTACTACCCAGTACTATGTTTGCTTTTTCTTCACTGAGCAAATACAACCTTCAGTGATTATTGACCATATTATAGTGATGAGATTTGATAGCACCATGGAGTTAAGATACATTTTATTTTAACTCCATGATAGCACTGAAAGTTGACTTTTCCCACTTGTTGGATTGGGAGTATCAACAGTTTGAAAATGATTTGGAATAAGGTACTGTATACCAAGGACATTATATAGAGAGGTCCTTGTGTATTATATAACCTTGAAATATTCATGGTGGTTTTCTTTTTTACCTTCTTTGTGGTGACTCTCCACTGCAAAATTATGACACTGTGAATATGAGTTTATGTGCCCAAGGAAATGTGCCACAGCATATTGTTTTGACAATGAATTGAATTTAAAACACTGCGAAAACAACGTCCTTCAAAGAAATCTAATCCATGCCAAAAAAAAGTACTGTTCATGTTGCAAGATGTTATTCAGGGCTTCAGTGAAAACAGACAACACTTGCCTTTGAGAGTGTTACCAAAGCCTTACATGTACATTTTGTGTAAACTGTCGAGCTCCAAAACATCTTTTGAATTAGCGGCTTGTTTGACCTACAATGTATACGCTAAAAGTTTGTATAATCCTACCCAGAAAGGCAAATTGTCTTTTTGTTTTCTTGTCTTGAAAATCTTTATTCTCCATGAGTTGTATTCTTTGTTTATTGTGCAAATAGATAAACACTGTACTACAGATATCTATGGAAAAAACATCAATATCTTTTGATATCCCATAAAACAGAAGTCTTAGATTATTTCCATAACTTAACAGACAACAGAAGGTCATTTGTATCAATTTATCCTTCTTTATTAGATAATGCTATAATAACTATAAATGCTATGAGAAAATTGAAAAGACTACAGATTTTAAACTTAGTGCTTTTTCCTCAGCTACCTTGTGGAAACTAGAATATGTGAACTATTTGGGAATTGTTAAAAAATGTCTGGCTATACATATTGATGTATTATCCAAAATTTGATATTTTTGTCTCAGAGTCTTTGTATAATGTCCTTGGTACTGATAATCTAATATAATGTCTTTCAACTCCAAAATGTGTATTGAACATTGTTAACTTTGTGATAGAAGAACTTTTGATAACAAGAACTTTATTGTGCAACAGATGTAGCAGGTACAACGTATGGCAAAATATACATACATAGTTGGTGATGCTAACATACATGCATAGTTGGTGATGTTAAAAATATCTAACACAGTTCTACTAACTGTATTAAGAATCTGGTCTACTTTCATAAACAATGTATAACAATAAAGAGACACTTATACTAATCTAACTCTATTGATAGTAATATATTGTGTCAGGAATTTATCACATTTTCTCATTTTGTCACCTGATATGTTTCTACATATCAAGTATGTATTTAAAAAGATTAACTAGTCGACAGGTGGTGGTGAAACAGTATTCTTACATTTCATATGTGAATCCTCCATGTAGTTACTTTAACTATTAACAGTTAATAATTATATTTGATATTATATGTTAATCTGAGATACAACTACAACTTATATAGTTAGATATTGCTAACTATTTCATTCGTGATTAAAATGAAAATTGCATATAACGTTATATTGCTCTAGCTGAAGCTATTTTACAAAGTTTTGTTCTCTAACTTCTCTAAGCATTAGTGGATTTTGGCAGATTATTTGTGACGTTGTTTCTCTTGGCTGAGGACATATTGTGGTATAGATAGCTGCAACTGATAACAGAAGACATGTCATCTTTTACACCTACATCTAGTTTTGATAAAAAAATACTTTGGAATGTGCTTTGCCAAATAGTGTCCTTAGTGTTTGGAGAGATCTTACTTGCTATCAAAATGATGATCATGACTACAATAACAATTGAGGGTTTTGACAATGAATCCTACAACTGCTGTGGTTGGACAGACATGGAAAAGTGGTATCCTGGATTCCTGGGGATATCTGTGTCTGAGTAAAGAGACTCTTTTTACACAACCAAGTCTTTTATTCAGCTGACGTTTTGGTGACCGTCTGTCACCTTCCTCAGGGCAATTCTGACTGGTTCACATTGCACTGCAGCACAGGTGTCGCTGCTACAGAACCAGTCAGAATTTCCCTGAGGAAGGTGACAGGTGGTCACCGAAACGTTGGCTGAATAAAAGACTTGGTTGTGTAAAAAGGGTCTCTTTACTCAGTATCTTACCAACCTGATGAAACTATTCGTGGATATCTGTGTCTATCTATAAGATTGTCATTTCAGCCATGGATCCAATGTTTCACCAAAATGCCATGCATGTAAAATGCCATTTCCATTGGAAGATGTTGATGTTTATCTAATTAACTTGTGGTTTTCTATTAATATTGGTGGCATGAAATAAAGTCATTTATATGATCAAAGATAACCCATAACTATGTATCTGTGACTTTACTTGTTATCCGTCTATTTGGCAAAGTTGCATTGTTAGTTACATTGAAAAACTTTAACAACTAGGAAGGAAAGGACTTTCTTCTACCATTTGGGCCAAAATATGTCTTTGAACATTTTCCAGTTGATTCAGAACCTATTTTTTGCAAATCAGAAAAAAAAATGGACAGGCAAATCCGACAAACAACAAATTGAATTGGTGTGGCCTTTCCTATCTTCCTATCATTGGATGGCTAACAGGAAGTACCAAAGTCCTTGTAACTATTCACCTGCCAATTTCCATTGAACTTGCCACATCGGAGAAACGGGCTGCGCGCGCCAGATACCTCCAGTCATTACACGCACAGCGGGGGTCTGGCGGGTACTAGAAAATAATGACTGATGCTCTGATTACCGAAACCTTTATTATTAATATTACTGTAGCTTTTTTTTAGCACAGAGTTGTCCTCATGGGTTCACGATCAAACAACCGCGCAGTTTCCGTAAACAACGTTTTTACACCTTCAACTAGTGACGGTAACATTACCAGCCTTATCGGTCAATCCGAATATTATTAGTTGATCATGGGGAGCAAAGACTAGGCTGACACAAGGAGGTTTAAACTTCCTCGGTAGACTCAACCTGCCGTAATATGGCTAAGACTACAGACGATGATAAGTGCCCGAGCACCCAAATCACGCTATTAATAAAGCGAGTCACCCCCCGTAAAGCCTGGTCCATTAATCACATAAACCACTGACAGCCTCTTGCCCTGAACGTCATTTTTCGCGGGTCGGCGTGCCACGCCCAATCGAATGCGCTGTGTCGTAATGAGGCGTTATGTTCTGTCTTTTGTTGTAAACAACGTGAGGAAACATAAACATTCATGTTCCGCTCATGTATCTAACTGGACTGGTAATACCAATATGATTTTTGGAAAGCTGGTGCTTTTTAGAAGCGATTCCAGGGTTTAGGCGCTCATTTCATATGGGATAAATTATTCATGAGCGAAGTTCCTCCACAGTTTGATTGGTCGTCCGAATGAGAGGCTAACTTCTGTGCTGAGTAATTCATTTTGCAACAAATATGGCGACACGGAGTTGTCAGAGGAAATCACGCCGAGGGTTGTGTGGTGGTGATTCTTGAAGAATTTTTTTCTCGCGCCCACGATGAGCTTGGGGTTTAACTCCCAGGGCAAGTACAAGCCCCACCGAAGACGGAAGAGTGCCGGTGCCGAGGTGGTGAACGGGGTGTCGGGCGGGAAGCACGAGGACCACAACCTCGGGGAGGGCGGTAAGTTTTCTCCGGTGCGAGATGTTGCGAAGGTTCGCCTGGGAGCTCCAAGGAACGAGTCGGAGGATCCGGTCTGGCTACAGGGGAGCCTCGACAGAGGAATCATTCGCGTGTACGAGGTAGACTCGGACCTCTGCGTGGCCGTGAGGTGCACTCTACAGACGAACGCGGCCGAGATCTGCCAAAAACTCGGCCTGGACGCCGCCGAGGTGCCTTTGCCTGCGTGCGATGATCTCACGACTACTGATGCTGCCCCACGCCTCCCCGCAGACACCGAAAAACTGAACGGAGACGACAATCCTGTCGGTAAGGAGTTGTCGAACGGTCTCACCAGGACAGACAAGGTTTGCTCTCTACATGTGCAATTCAACGGGGGTTCGGTGCGGAGACTGGGTGCCGGGGAGCTTCCGTTGGTCCTACAGCAGGAGTATCTCAGCCGCCTGGGCCTGACGGAGCCGCGCCGACTGCAGCAGGAGGGCCGCGCGCACGACCTGGGAAGCCTCATCAGATTCTACGCAGGTATGATCCTTCCCCACCACCCTTACTTCTTCATCACCCTACCTTAATCAGTCCTAGGTTTGTGTATTTGATTGTTTGTGTGAGCTAACGTAGGAAACCCAGCTGCCTTGGGCGGTGCGTTCGCCATCGATGTTGTTGATATTTGTAAGCGTGACTGTGTATGTGACATGACATCATCATCGCGGCGCACACACGCCTCACAAACATGCCGCCCTGCCCTCGTCTCGCATCTGGAGCGGAAAACGTCCTCCCGTGCCTCTGTTCCACCGATTTAAAAACCAACAACAACATGTCCAGGGGGAGAAAATCCCCCTCTTGTAGCAGATATTCACTAGAGTGAATAAACGCTAGCCCTAAACTCCAAAATTCCTGTGGTTTCCGTTGTACTGCAAACGATTGGGCGGGTCCACCCGCAACCACATGGTGTAAAATTATACACATCCTCAGTTCTCACCACATTAGCTCGTTCACAAAATTTACACCGAAAAAAAGTCAACCTAGTGACATGTATTTGCCAACAACGTGCCGGAATTTGTTTCTACTGCTTCATTATTATAGTATTGACAGCAATGTCAGCCAAAACACACATTTGACAAGAGGGCGTGTCAACTTAAAAACTACAACACTCATTTGCTTTGCAACCTCCACAATAACACGTATTTTATCCTTCAAGATTAGCAAGAGAAGTGCAGTGTTTACAAGGGATAAGAAAATTATGTCGTAAACGTCCAGTCCTGTAGGTCTGGAAGCCTTATCACTAGGAGAGGGTGTGTCCACATTGTTGACATAAACCGCTACATGTGTGGCTAGTTACATCTGATAGCTTGACAGCAAAATTACCTACCAAGCAAGTTTGTTGTGAGGTGTGAGATAATTTCAGCCCTAGTTTACACAGAAATGTTCAACCTAGGGAGCACGGCTTGTGTTGATATGTGATTGGTATGGGGTCGATGTCTGTCTTTTGCTTGGGTTTGTGTGGGAAAAAACGTGGGCATTGTTAGTCTGCAATGTTGTCCTCATTCTTCTTTTCAATGGGGGATCAATGGTATTCACAGTGCCAACATGACTGTCAAACAAGCTTTCCCATGGAGAAAAAAAGTGGTCTCCCAAGCGTGGAGAGAAGTTGGGACTCGGTAAAATGTTTGCGGTGCCGTTTGTTTTGTTTTGTTTCCAGTATTGAGTCATGTAGGGTGTGGTGCCTGGGAGTTCCCTGACCAAAGTACAGCCTAAAAACTCTCCATTAGGCCACACCAATTTAATTTCTTGGTTAACGGATTCGCCGCTTCATTTTTTTCTGATTTGCAAATAAAAATAAAAATCCAGAATCAACTGCAAAATGCTCATCTTTTGCCCTGAACAGTTGAAAACAGTCCTTTTCATCCTAGTTGTTACAGTTATTCCATCTTTCAATGCAGTAGTATCATTAAACGTTCAAAATTCATTGTTTAAATTTTGAACCAGCCTGGTGTGTTGACTTTATGGCTCCTATCGTACCATTTGGGGCCATAATAGGATGCCTAGGCCTGTTTTTATTTTATTTTTTTTTCGCCCGCCCGCTCCATTATTTTTGTAGAAAAATCCGTTAACCAAGAAATTAAATTGGTGTGGCCTTATGCAAAGATTGAAAGAATGTAACAAAACAGTAGATTATCATCTGTTTGTGTCCTTAATTCCTTGGCTTCATTATCTGCGAAAACCGAATTATGGGGTTGTTTTGTGGCTGGCTAAACTTGTTTTGTTGTCTCTCATGTAACACCTTTGTGGTGCCCTGTTCAAACAGTAAACTCAATTCTCCATGGTGGATTTGAAGTACTGCTTTGGTACTCATTGGGGCATATCAAAATGAAAGTTTGGCTGGCCCCTTGTGCAAAGAACTTTTGCCACTTGTGCAAAGGAGCAACAGAAACAGAGACGGGGGGCGCCACAGACTTTCTGCAACCTATGATCCACTGCTTACGGAGTCATATGTGTTATCTGCGTGACGTCACGGAAGAGGTGGATTGCTCATTCCTTGACAAAGACTGGAGTTGTACAGTTGAAAATTTGGGTGAGTCCAATTTGTTGTGTTGGAAATTACAGTTTAAACTTGCTGCATAATGATTTCTACCAACACAGATGAACTTTCAAGATGAGCAACAGAAAAGATTCCTAGTCCTTCAAAATTGTCACCAAGTATTTACTACCAGGACAGGTAGTTAGATGCTGACAAATGCCAGGTTGACAGCAAGGATTGAGTGATGATTCAGAAAAGGGCTCTGGATTTTGTAGTCCGGCCATGCCTGTAATGTGTTTGATGTGCTGATTTCTGTGTTTGATATCAAGGAAGGGGTGGGGGTTAAATTTGTGAGTTTGCAGATATCTTGCTTAGTAAGTTAGTGCCACAAAAACATTGCTTAAGAAAATTATTTTCGCTGAGGTTCAACTGTTAAAAGATTTGAACGTATGACGATGACAGTGGATGTACAAAATTTACATGTAAAGGAATTTTTTGCTCTTAATCTTATGGGTTCCACAAAGTTCATACACAAACATGTATAATGTAAAACCTGAATTGTACCAGTTTATTTTTTTTAGTTAATATTTGTATGCAGTTGAAAGTCAGCCTTACATCCAAGTATTAAAGCTGGTTACAGTTGCACTATATATAGTGGCAACTTCGGTAATATTACTCCAAACTGAACATCTGTAGTTTTTCACTGCTTGTTTTATAGGCATTTGGGAGGAATTATTGGGAACACATGTTTATGTTCTTAATCTTGTACTCATAATTAGAATCAGCTTTGGGTATGGTCTCCCTTCAAACTACCGCCCCCTCCAACAAGTAGGGAAAATGAAGTTGAATCTGACATTATAATAAAAAAAAATCCTAAGAACATGTAACAGTTGTAGAAATACTAAGAAATACCCATCTGCAGTCTGCAATTTTGCAGAGACAATTTCAATGTTGCAGAAGAAAAGTTTAGCAGCCTGCAATCTTGCAGACTGAAAAAAGTCAGGATAGGGGTTCAGTTGTGCCTGTGTAATGTTGTTTAGAAGCTTTTGCCTTACTACTGACTTTATAACGTACATAATATGCATGTATTTTTCATGTAAAATGTTTGCAAACATGCCATTTTGTATGAATTTGAGTTGGGTTTAAAAGTGCATATTTGCAGAAAATATTTCCAAATTGCAGAACAATATAATGTCATTCTGCAATATTGCAGAACATTGAAAAAAAGTATTTTGTGTAATAAAGGGAAGTGTTTATTATGATGTGCACTCTTCCAGACAGGTGTTTATTTTCTATAACAGCTAGCCCGCTAGCTTGTCCCGTTAGCCTGGCCAGGTCGTTAACCTGAACATCCATGTAATTATCACCCCAGATTACCTATTAACCACTTCACCTGCACTATTGTCTGAAGAGTGAAGTGCCCTCAGGCATGGCCTATTGTCCAGTCTGGCACAAGTGGTACTCTCCAAGCAGAGGTTTGGGGTTATTTTTAGCGTGTTTTTAGGCTTTTTTGTCGGGGTTTCCCTCTTGCACTGGATTTTTTTCCCCACCAAACCAGTGCAAAAGAGAAACCCTGATAAAAAAGCCTAAAAAAACGCTAAAAATAACCCCAAACCCAAACCTCTGCTTGGAGAGTACAAGTGGGTCCTGAAGTGGACTGGGCTTCCAGTACTCTCTTGCTTGTGTTGGTAGCTGCTTGTACCTGTACAGGTGTGTGTCAAGTATACCTGTGTAGGAACAAGAAGTTCTTCAATGGCAGTACACCTTTTCTTTGATGCCATACATGTGTACTATGGGTGTGTTTCATTTGCAGCAATATGCATTACATAAGTAACACTAACAGTAGCCATCAAAATTTGAAAGAAAAAAAACAACAAAACTTTGGATCA
The DNA here is from genome assembly GCF_001625305.1 of Branchiostoma belcheri. Lineage (NCBI taxonomy): Eukaryota > Metazoa > Chordata > Leptocardii > Amphioxiformes > Branchiostomatidae > Branchiostoma > Branchiostoma belcheri. Next base: position 8,105,419 of record NW_017803909.1, on the reverse strand, counting down.
CAAAACCTGTGTAGGAACAAGAAGTTCTTCAATAGCAGTACACCGTTTCTTTGATGTCATACATGTGTACTATGGGTGTGTTTCATTTGCAGCAATATGCATTACATAAGTAACAGTAGCCATCAAAATTTGAAAGAAAAAAAATTTGGATCACAGAAATTTAGATTTGTTTACTATGCATAATGTACTTGACTTGCATTTACAGTATATTTCTGCTAATGATTTGGCCAATACCTCTCACACATATAGGGAGGCCAAAGTGAAAGTTAAACACCAGGGGCATTTTCATGGCATGTTCCACCAGGAAATTGGAATTTCTATTATAATCCGAACATATCACCTGAAAGAACGCAAAAAGTTCTATAAGTCTGCCAAGTTTGGTTTGGTATTTCCCTCTATATCATGATTTATCGCAATTTGAAAACCGTACATAAGTCAGTTTTCACGCCGCTCGGGCCGTCGGCGTATTCAAAATGGCGCCCGCGCTAATGTATTAAATCCCATACCCCAATTTCAAAGTGCGCGCGCCCAGAATGGGCTTAGATGTAATACTAACTTTGATTGGTCGTCGCTTTGCTGAAATAAGTCGTACAGCCAATCCAAGACCAGCTTCTGAAAGCTAATATTTGGGAGAAACCAACTTGCCTATGCGGGGATAGCTTGGTGCAGTGCAGGGTTAGTGCGTGCGGTGTTGAAAATAGGTCATTTTTCTTCACGTAGTAACTCAAAATTTCTTAAAGATATCAAACTCCGCATAGAATGTGTGTGTAGGTAGCAGTGTTGTTCACATTTGTGTGGATTTTCGTGGCCATAGAAGCAATAATGTCGTGCGATGGCCATCGGCGCGGAGAGTGTCAGTCGGAGAGACGACGTTTTCAAGGCGCCGCCATTTTCCCTGCTGTTCAGAGGCATGAAGGACGTAACTTTCCGGTGAGTTTTCGACACGTAATCGAGTTTGTTTCACTCAAGCTACAGTCAAAGCACGCATATATAGTTTGTAGACATTATGTGATAGATTTTCTTTGTCTTGTACCTCGTAAATAGACGGCGAATTTAGAACATTTTCTTGTTATGTTATGGGGTGGCGGTGGGAGGGGGGCGCACCAACATGTTTCCAGTTGCAGTTTTGTTTTATAATTCATACCATTTTTGGGAAAGAAGGTTTTGCCTATAGTATCCCGATCTCGAATCAGCCACATGTTGCGTACTTTATGCACTCCTAATTTAGTTATTTCTCTGGGTTTAAATTCATTTATTGACTGTGGTAGCACAAATTTTATTGTGTTCATATATTTTGTATTCATTACATAAGAAACTCACTAGCCATGGGGTAAATTCTTCCAGGGTTCAGAATATAACAAATATTGTCTCTAGGATTTATTGTGGTGATTTCATTATTGCTTGTGTGTAGGACCTTTTTTAAGTACCATGTATGGAATTCATTAATTTTTTTATGTATGTTCAATTTTTTTATGTATGTTCAATTATTCATTTCCTTCTGTAATTTATCTGATTTATAGGCTAGACGAAGATGGACTTCCCACATCAAGATGTACATTCCAGTCCCTCACAAACTGGGATGTCCTGGAAATGTTCGCTACACGCAAACATACTTATGCCCTCACACCTGTAAAAAGATCCAAGCTAAGGAGACTCCTATGGCGCAGCTCCGTCACGTCGCGCTGTACAAATAGGTGAGCTGAATGAAATCACTTACACGCTATTTCACTCAAGTCAGTGACTTTGTATTATGTTGAAATAATGTGTCTTTTATTGCTAAATACATGTATGTCTTTTGTTTCTGTATCTCCAGCAGAGAGCAGTGAATCCAGCGACGAGGAGACACCTCTGATCTGGCGCAGCTTCGCCATCCCAGAAGTGGCCCACGATGTGGGTTCGCCATCGCATCGGCACTATAGACAGGTTTGACTGTACTTCCCTTTCCAAAGTGCTGATGTCACATTGCTGTGTTTTCTGAATTATCTTACTTAATAATGACAACCAACTATACCCTTTTTGTGGCTTTGATTTCTGTAGGTCACGAGGACCCATGCAGCTCCAGCGAAGACTTCGGTGAAGACGACATGCGAACGTTGGCACACCTTGCATATACTATAGGGAAGGAGGCACCTGTTACAAAATGCCATGTTTAGATTTATCAGTATATGTGCACTAGGGTTATTAAGACCACTGTCACTGATTTCTGCAATAGAGCATACTTATATCATATTGGAAGTGCAATTTGATGCCTCAAGTTCCATTGAAAGTTGTTTTTTGCGTGGACAGAAAATATCTCATGTGGGGTGGGGAGGGGGGCGGTTAGTACAAAATGCCAATTTCAAGTTCAGCTATCTCTGTTTCTGTGTACAATAGGCTTATTATTGCTATAGATTAATGAAATATAGCATAACAGCACATTGTGGGTGCAATTTCGTGCCTCTACTTGCATTGAAAGTTGTCTTTTGGGTTGACAGAAAGTGTCTCATGTTGTCATAGTTGGGGTGGGGAGGGGGGCGGTTGGAACAAAATGTCATTTTCAAGTTCAGCTATCTCTGTTTCTGTGTACAATAGGCTTGTTATTGCTATAGATTAGTGAAATATAGCATAACAGCACATTGTGAGTGCAATTTCATATCTCTACTTGCATTGAAAGTTGTCTTTTGGGTTGACAGAAAGTGTCTCATGTTGTCATATTTAGGGTGGGGAGGGGGGCGTTTAGTACAAAATGCCATTTTCAAGTTCAGCTATATCTGTTTCTGAGTACAATAGGCTTGTTATTGTCATGGATTTGAAAAATATAGCATAACAGCACATTGTAAATTCAATTTGATGTCTCTGGTGCCATTGAAAAATGTCATTTTGGTTGAAAGAAAGTGGGTTTGTTACAATATTTTGTAATTTGGAACTTAACCATAATTTCTCAGAAATTAGGGAGGATATATAATATTTGGTACTTGTTTCATCTGTTTGGCCACAAAACACACATTTTGAGCCCAAAACCAGCTCTCTACAGCAAAAAATAAAGAATTTCACTTTGCCGTTTGTTTTTTTGCCTTAAATTTTGGCAATTTTCGCTCCGGCACCAGATTTACGGGTACTTGCGAATGAGTATGAAGTGTCAGAGACAATCAAGGACATATCAATAGCTTCATCCAACAAAGTTTTGTTCATATCTTTAAAATATTTACTGAGAAATAGTTGTTTCTGGTTTTATTGACTTCTGAAAACCATACTTCTGCATATATTTACTGCGCCGTGTAAGCCGATTTTTGTAATTTTTTTCCATTTTCACAAGCAATAAAATTCAACTTCCCAAAAAGGTATGACTCTGAAATTTTCAGTGACTGTACTTTGTAGCACGTTCTAACAGTGTATGGCGTTTCAATGGTCAGCAATGCTTAATTCTTCTGTAATGTGCTTTCAAAAATGCTTCCTGGGAACTTTTCACTTTGGCCTCCCTAACACATACACCATATATAGATCTTTTGTGTCTTCCCACAGTGTATCCTTTGTAATAGCCTGCAGAAATAGCTATATACTGCAAGATGTAACCACCGCAAATGTAAATTGCATTTACATAACAGTGTATTTCTACTAATGATGTGGCCAATTCCTTTCACACATACTTTACACAACCATATATAGATCTTTGTGACAGTGTATCCTTTGTATTGTAATAGCATGCAGAAATAGATATATACTGCAAGATATAATGACCACCACAAATGTAACTGCATTTACATAACAGTGTATTTCTACTAATGATTTGGCCAGTACCTTTCACACACACACAACCATATATAGATCTTTGTGTCTTCCCACACCCACAGTGTATCCTTTGTAATAGCCTGCAGAAATAGGTATAAACTGCAAGATATAACCACTGCAAAATAACCACCACAAATGTAAATGCATTTGCAGAACAGTGTATTTCTACTAATGATTTGGCCAGTACCTCACACACACACAACCATATATAGATCTTTGTGTCTTCCCATACCCACAGTGTATCCTTTGTAATAGCCTGCAGAAATAGCTTTTACATGACAGAATGAGTTTGCCTTGTCCCCAGGACTACAGAAGGGATTTGTCTCCCATAAAACATTCAGCCTCGCAGGTATGGAGGCTTGAAAGCCCCTGAATTATAGCGGTAACTGCAAGGATTGGCAGGTAATATGAAATACATGATTACCGGCTTCCAATTCTGTATAGGTTTTAGAGGAATAATCTATCTATACACACACGCTGTATCTTTATTTATACACAGGCTTTGTGGTAGATGAATACCAATGCCCTCATTTGCAGGGTTTTCGGTCCAAAAGTTGAATGGTAATCAAAAATTAAAGGAAAGCTCTAGAGTAAAGAAGAACCCAGTGAATTATAAGATGAGGACTAACATGTGTCCTGCTGCTCAGTAGGTGTATTATACCAAGGAACTAGTGCAGAAGATAATGATGGTACTACAAAAGATACCAGATACACAGTCAGGGCTCGAAATTCATTTTTGGGAATAGGTGCACTGGTGCACCCAACCTAAAAAATTGGGTGTACAAAAAATTTTTTGGGTGCACCAATCCATGATAACTAGAATGTCAGCAATACCTAATTATGTTTTAAAGAAAAGTACTGCAACAATGATTCTATTATTTTTCTGACACTTGGATGTTAAAACAGGGCTCGAAATACTGGGTGCATGTGCACCTTGTTGCTGTGCACCCAATGTTTTTCTGTGGGTACACACCAGTGCACCTAAATGTTTTCATAGGTTTACATAATGTTAAATGTGTAGTAGTATACAGCATATTCGCAAATTCTTAGTGTCAGAAAATTAATATTGTCGAAGTACTGTACTTTTCTGTAGAAATCAAACATTTCCTAACATTCTACTTATTTTATCTTAAATAGTGCACCAAAAATTTTTTTTGGGGGTAAATAACGTACAAAAATATTTGGGTGCTCTGGTGCACCCACAGAAAAAAATTGGGTGCACAGCTCAGTATTTCCAGCCCTGCCAGTGTACCTCCCTCTGTTGTGAATGATCAATGATGCACCCCATGATGAAATGGGGCTCCTCCTTGCTGCCATCATTTGTTTTGAATGGGAGCACCAAACCCCATAATTTACCACAGTCTTCACATGTTCATGAGGAGAGGCAGCCATTTATCTTTCTGGGAAGCCTGTGACAAGGAAATTAGAAGTGGTATACCAGGTAGTTAGACGATTCCATTGGGATTTTTCTATTTCCTCCTTCTTGATTCAACACTTCTTCACTTTGCCTCTCCAATGCATCTCAGTGTAACCTTTTTGATGCTTTTTTTTCTTTTCCCAAGGTGTAGTTGAAATGTTGACACATGACATTGCAAAATGGCAGTGACAATATTTTTTGTTTTCCCCCATCCCAGAATTACAAAATGGACTGTCTCTTACGACCTTGCATAACATAATAATCTTACGTAACGTGATAAAGTGCATCTTAGGTTTGCTTTTGTCAGAGGATTTTTTATGGTACACTGATGATTAGTGGCCTTGCAAGTTGCTTGACAACATATCTACATATTCCCTAGATTCTATTATTATTAATCATAGAGTTAGTGTTCACAAATGCTTTCTTCATTTTGATCAAAATACACAATTATTAAAGCCAGAAAAAGAAATATTCATTATGTATTGTCGTCAGACGCAACTGTCATTTGTATATATACATCTAGATACAAGGGATATTAAAAAAACACTGTATTAAATTAGATTTTAAATTACAAAATATGAATTATGTAGGTAAGTATGACTATGGTAAGTATGGAGAAATAGACACAAGTTAGGTTTATATATACAGTTTATTGCAAATACTTGCCCGAGGGCTAATTGCAGTTACAAACAACATAAGAAAGAAAATACAATGGTATGTGAGACTATATCTACTTCTAGTATTATACTATATTCTACAACATATATGGTACTAGTTTTACTGGGTTTGACTTCTTCTTTTTAGGCAGGAAGACGAATTTACCCACTTCTTCTATAATATGTGGGTTCTTTGATTTTAGTAGTAAAATTGTTTATACGATCATACAGCCATCTTTTTTGCTAATGTCAAAATCTGGAGGCGACAAAATCTCCTGGATATCCCTCTAAACCTGACAAAACGTAACCCGCTTATCTCAATCTAATTAGTATATTGCCATGGTAACGGAGTGGTGTGATCCCCTGACAAGATTACTTGGTGACATTTGGCTGTTGGATGCAGTAATTGCCTGCCAATATCTCAGGGAACTGAAGGAGGGATCAGTTACAACCTCCCTGTATCCAAGGAGGCCATAGCTGGATGCAGAGGGAAATACTCGATGGTACTCAGTGTTAGAAATACCCATCTGCAGTCTGCATTTTGCAGAGACATTTTTAATATGATATGGCAGAAGAAAAATGAAGCAACCTGCAATTTTGCAGGATTCAATGGTGTTTGAGAGCTTTTGTGTTTACTACTGACTCTATAATATACAAGTAATTTTGCATGTATTTTTTCAGAACATGCAATTTTATGTATGCCTAAGTTTAAATCCGCAGTTTAAATTTGCAGAAAGTATTTTCAAATTGCAGAACAAAATTTTGGCATTCTGCAATATTGCAGAACACTGAAAAAAAGTATTTCTACAAGTGGTACTAGTAATATAAAACAAAATATGCTGGAGAGGATTTTTTTGCAGAAATGTAGGAAATATTACGTGCAGAAATGTAGGTTATTTATGTGCAGAAAAATGAGGAAATATTTGTAGGAAATAATATGGTGCAAAAATGCTGGAAATGTTGTATAGATTGTAATATACTTCTTATTTCATGTCCTAATCACACAGTGCAATCGTTGGAATCTGTTTCCCTCTGTGTTGCTGATACAGCCTTCACATTCTGCTAAACCACAGGAAGCTGGCTAATGACCGGTCTGCTAAAATTGGACCAGATGAAATTTATGGTCCGACATATTTTTCTGCACTCAACATTTCCATCATTTGGCCTTGTTGTCTTTGATCGATTCTCCATATAAAAATTACTGTTTACTGTATTCTTGCACGATATGTCCAATATTTTAATTTCCAATATTTTAGGTACCAATATTTCTTACATTTTTTTCACATTAACCACGTTTTTGCATGTATCCTAAAGATCTATTATTGCACACGATGTCCTGCTTTTTTTCACATTTTGAACATTTTCACATGTGGTAATATTTTCAAAATTTTCGCTGCTGCAGATTGAACATAAGGTGCCAAATAGCACCAAGATACGCATCGTGTAACTGTTATACATTTTGTATATACAGGCTGAATCTGAGTCTTGTATTACGGTGCTATTTTCAGTCACAAGGGAAGATACTTGAAAACATTGGGTATGATGAAAAGCTGGCCAGTGGTAGCTGGATAAACAGAAATTGAGAAAAGCTTTCTGTCATGGTTTTTCGCTCAGTTTTTTTTTGTCAGAGGAAAAATTAGGTTATCGTCATATTATTTATGATATTTACATCTCTGTATAGATGTATTATTTCAATAAGATAGCATATGCACTGTTTTCTCTTGTCAATGCTGGTGTTGGGGGGCTTGTTTTGGCAACGATGACATGCTGTTGGTCGAACAGCATTAACAGTCTTGACCTAGGTGGCCTTGGTAGGCCCAAGGGGAGCATGGGAAAGGGCAAGAGGTCTACTGTAAACCTGATAATTGACACACATCGACTGATATGTTACTGTAATGGGATGGTTCACCATTGTGTTGCAGAATTTTTTTTCAGTCATTGTGAAATGCAGTGAGGGGAAATATTTTACAAGAAATAATTATATAGCATTTTGTTGTCAGATCATCAATCGTGGAAACAACTTATGGTCGACGATGATGATTAGTGCTGTGTACCTAAACCCACATTTATGTTCAGGTCCGGATTCAAGTCCAGAGGTTTAGGTTCAGTTCTGGACTCGTAAGTCCGGACCTAAACCCATGGCATATACAAAATTGCATGTTGGCAACCTTGCAGTGTTGTATGGGCAAAACTGTGGCCACATAACATAGAGTTGGTTGGACACTTGACGATGCCCAATGGCAATGTTTTCTTCATTTTGTAGCACAGATTTTGCAATCTATGGAAGTTTTAGGTGGTTTGGAAAGAAAAGGGGTATGTGACATGTAATAAGTCCAGAATCGGTTCTTGACTTTTAGTTTTTTTTGCTTGAACCTAAACATTTCTACAAGTTCGGAACTGGTCCAGCAAACTGGTACACAGCACTACCGAATGATGATGATGAAGTCAAGACACAACTTCCTGCAGTGGTAAAACTGATGTCCTCTTTTTTTCATAACAAAATAGATCTGTCCATGTCAAAGTTAGGTTTGTTATTAATATTACTAGTATGCCATATTGTAGGGTAGTAGATTGAACTGTTATTTTTAGTATGCTGCAGAATCGTTCTACCAGTTTGTCTTTAAATTTCTTTAAATTTTTGCCTTGTCCAGTCTTGTACTGGTTCAATAGAAGTTCAAGGTTGTAAGTCCACACATCTCTCTGTGTGTAACCTCTAGTCTGCATACCAGCATGTGTTAAAGTTAGAATTACCCAAACCCCCCTTGGTTTACGGAATGAAAACATTGTGTGTTTGTGGGTGGAGAAATTTGGTCCCACTGTAAAAATAGCATCTAAAACTGAAGACCGGCTACAGTGGCATCACTATGATTAACTGTACTGTTCCTATTGATAACAGAGGATACTACATAGCAGAGTATTCAAGTCAGATTCTGTTACAATGTACATGTCATGACAGAAAGCTATTCTTCAGAAGACAGTTCTTAGTAATATCTTACTACAAAGTAATGAACATTTTAGCTGATGTGTTTTCTTGGAAACCTAGGGTAAAAATAAAGAAACAGCTGTCAGTTATTTAATCACCCTTGGAGGAGTTGTAAGCATAGCAGTATTATATTCCAGTTCCATTATGCATTCTTATGAAAGTCTATCTGAATTTTTGCCTTCTCTATATGTTTTACAGGTCGGGAAAACCAAAAACCAAACAATTTTTCAGTTCAGTTTTTCTGTTACCCTTCCCACTGAGTGAATGCATGGACCCTCTCTGTAATGGCTTGCACATGTAATGTCCAGTGGGAGGTAGACATGTTTTATTTCCTGAACTAACATTATTGCCAACAGCCAGCTACAGTAGGGGACAGTCCATTGTTGGAAGTGACGTTAAGGGTGTGGTACAAATTGTCTTATATGAGTGATTTCAGTATTTTACCTACTGTATATATTTTCCCTATGCGTGTCACTTGAACAAGATACTTGTAGAAAATTTAGGAAGTAAGCTTTGTTTTTTTTAAGGAATCTTGAATCTCCTACCACCCTCTCCCGTAGGTTACTGACCGGTCCCTAAGTATCCAGGCAAGGAGGTGTGTTTTATTAGACAGTATCCAGATCCTCCTGATCTGACAAGACAGGACCATTAAACCCCTGATGGCCGTGCCTGGTGCTTTCATGGGGGTCTGTATGGGGGTCTTGAACAACCTTCATTTTGAATTTTGGATGTTTGATTTTCGAATTGAAATTTTCCCTATACATCATGCAAAATGGCCTATTATAGTTTATACACTATGTTTATGAGTAGTTGCATATGTAATGCTGTGTATGGATTACAAATGCTGTGTATAGAGTACAAATAAATAACTACAGCAGTGCACAAAATACATTTTTGAACCAGGTTGCCCACTTGGCAGAAATTAGGTTGCATACATAAGCCTTTGACAATATTTCTAACATCCTTTAGTTAACTGATACTAGTAATTGCCATAAATACCTAAAATTAAAAAGCATCTGCCGGATACAGTGGTGTAAGCCAAGTGAACATGATTTGGTGGGGGTGGGTGGGCATTAGCACACTTGGCTACATATAGGTTCAAAAATAGGTTGCCCCAAGTAAAATTTGGTTGCCTGGGGCAACTGGGCAACCAGGTATTTTACACACTGTAAGAGTAAAAGCATGAAAATATAAGAGGGAAAACCATGGTATACACAATTTCAACGAATGAAACAGGTTTAAATTTTGCTCCAAGCCCCATTTTTTTCTCCCCATCCTCTTGTTTAATTTTTACCTTAGAATCCCCAAAAAACAAGGAAATGAACTGATATGGCTTTCATTTGTACTAATGACTATCAAAGAAACCTTCAGTTTGTCCAAAGAACCACACCACATGTACAGTCATCCCCTGTAGAATGTGAGAACATTAATTATTAACGTAGGAACATGTAACCTGTGGTGAGGTTATCAAGCAATAATGTGTAGATAATGCGCCTGGTGTGTGGACTAATAAGGGTCATGCTCTTGGAGAAAAACTCCTGGGAATAGTATAATTGCACCAAAAATGACTCTATTACATTTTCAGAATAAGTTGGTCAATGATTATAAAAGTAGTAAGGAAGATAAGGCCACGCCAATTTAATTTGTTGTTTCTCAGATTTTTTCAGAAAAAATATGAAGCGACAGGGCTAAATAAAAATTAGAAAAAAAAAACAGGCCAAGGCACGCTATCAAGGCTGGAAATGTTACGATATGAGCCATGTGGTCAACATACCAGGCTGGTTTATAATTATAGATTTTGAACTTTTAATGAAATGAAGTTGCATTGTTAGATTGAAAAACTTACACAACTAGGAAGAAAGGGACTTTCTTCAACCATTCTTTCATTGAGCCTTTTGCAGTTGATTCAGAACCAAAATTTTTTATTTATTTTTTTTGCAAGTCAGAAAAAAATGGACAGGGCAAATCTGAGAAACAACATATTAAATTGGTGTGGCCTAACAAGATGAAAACAATCAAGGCTTGGAGGTAAATTTATACCTTACTCCCCATAACTGGGTGTATGTACCATAGTATAAACTCACCCCTCGGGCTATGTTGTCATGTTTACTCCTAAGTTCCATGTAAATACTAATCCATTGGTGGAAGAAAATACACTTGAGACTTGTTCTTTTCAGGGTTGGGTATACTCTATTCACAAATATTTTTTGTATTTAGCAATTTTAAAAAAATATTTGACCAATACTATTGGTATTTGGTACTAAAACCACACCAATTTAATCTGTTGGTTCGCAGATTACTCAGAAAAAAATATGAAGCAACAGGGCGAAAAAAAAACAGGTCTAGGCATCCTATTAGTATTACAGCCCCAAATGCTTCAATAGGAGCCATGAAGTCAACACAAAAGGCTTGATCAAAATTAAAAAAAATGAATTATGAACTTTTAATCAAACCACTGCATTGATTGATGGAAAAACTGTAACAACATGGAATAAAAGGACTTTCCTCAACTGTTGGGGGCAAAATATGAGCATTTTTTAGTTGATTCAGAACCAGAATTTTTTTTTTGGCAAATCAGAAAAAAATGAAGAGGTGAATCTGAGAGCTAACAAATTAAATTGGTGTGGCCTAAAGTAAGTTTATACATCCTAGATAAACCCAGGACTTGCTGTGTAAGCTTGGCGACTACCTCATGTACATAAAAATGATAAATCATGTCTAGTTAGCAGCACTAGTTGTTGCAGGGCTGCTTGAACTATCATCACCCCACCATCAATCAGTAAATTTACTAGCTTAGGGAACAGACAGACTCACTTGTCCAGACCAAAATATCACACATACCCACATGTGGAACTTATTAGGGAATGATCAACCTTGTTGAGGAGGCCTCCTTTCGATTAGGCGTTCTCTTTGAGCACTGCCACTTGGCAAGCAGGTATAACAATTGGTCATTACGATGTTTGCTTATAAACACTTAGATTCAGTACGCCTTATTTATTGCGGCCTGAAGGTGCAGCCTAAACTTGTTGAGATATCTGTTCCTTTGAATGTGTTTTTCAGAGTTCCTTTCTTCAATTCTATTAGTCCATACTGGCATACATTAATATTTATTTGACGATGCAAGGCTCTAGCCAGCACCAGTTTTTCCGTCAATTACCAGAACTTATGGTAGCATTTGACGGAAATTTTGTCTGTCGACCAACAAAAATCTTGGGCAAAAATATGAAAAGGATCACTGACAACCACTCTCAAAACCATGATTTGCCTCTCAAAATGCGGCAAATTGCGTTTTTGAAGGTTTGAAAGTCCAAAATATGCCGCTGGACCCCCCTAGATTGCGAACGCCTATGGCGCTCCCCTCCCCAAATCCCATGACAAACTTGGGCAGACAGAAAAAAAGTTTCAAGCTGGCTAGAGCCCTGATTTTCAGGTGGAAGAAAAAGGAATGCAAGGACAAGCAGTGAACTGTCAAAATAGGAGTGATAAATAATCTAAGTAGGAGTGATAAGCAAAATAGGAGTGATAAATAAACTAAATGATAAATCATGCTTTTTTTAGCAGCCTTTCTACTAGGCTTTCCGTGAAGAGGTTTCATAGAGCCTTGCATAGTGAGAGTTTGTGTTACAATTTACATAGAGTAGAGTTCAGCAGAGTTGCCTGTGTGAGTTATGTAGATTGACTCTTGTGCGTGGCATCTGGCCCACCTTGCGCTGGCACTGTTGTCTATCAGTTCACTAATTGGGTACAACTACTTGAGCCTCGTCTGGTTTACATTAATCCTCTGAAGTTCATGGCACAGCCCTTTGCCATCATCAAGTCTAGTCTACGAAGTCTTGTGTCTGAGAAAAGGAAAACAAAAAATAAAAGACCTCTTTGCTGTTAGTTACATAACAAAAGTTGTCAAAACTGTTGTTTTTTGGTCAGACAGATATTCCTGTATAATAATAATACAATGACTTGCTGGTTACCCAACATAGTAGTTTATCTCACCTAATTGTAAAGGTGTGAAAGTTAGTAATCATGTGGGATTTGTTTTAATCTTTTATCCCTGGGGTTCCTAAGGAGGTGCTAGAAATGCCCCTAATCACTTAGTGTATCCTCACATGTACTAGGTTAAAAACAGATAAATTCTGTTGAATTCGTTGCCAGATTTGACCCTAGTTATACTGGCTACACTGATTTGGAACACCTCTTTCTAAACTTTGGCTCTTTGTCAAAATAAACAAAACTGTGAATGCTCCAAACTTCACATGTTTTCATAGCTTAACATGGTACTTGTGTTGAGACATTTGCTTAAACCAGCAAGTACAACTGCCAGAGAAATATTTAGTGCCACACATATTGCACAGCATATTCTGTTAGGTAAATGGTTACTATTTCTGGTGATTTGACTTTAATTCTCTCTCAGAAAAATTGAAATTTGTGACATGCTGTGACCATGATTGTAGGTAATTCAGTGTTCGATCTGAATCATATGTCGTCTACTTCTGTCAAAAAGCCTGCAAATTACAGAGAAATCACACCTGCCATACAAACAAGTCTATGGTGACCACTCAAGCCTTGAGTGTGACCATTTTCTTCAAGTCCCTTGACTCAAGGGACTTGAAGAAAATGGTCACACTTGATACATGGTCACTATACACAGGATTCAGGTCAATCGTTCAATAGCAAAAATTATCTACTGAACCACCAAATAGTGGCCACCATAGCCAAGGTGGTGACCACTACAGGTTTGACTGGTGATGTTTTGAAGGAGACAAAGCTTTTGTTGGTTTGGCCCACAAGGCTTGACAAGGCTAACAACATCTACTGTTAGTGGACCTACAGGTGGTCTGTATATTGTGTGGTTCTTCAAGCACAGGTGTCAGGTTCCTGCTACAACAACAACAGTCAGGAGAGCTCTGTTCAAGGTCATATCAGTCAGGAGTGGAAGACACAGTGGTAGGCCTTGAAATTAACTTTTCTTCCTATTGTCCCAGCCTTGTCCCAAAAATAAATCTGAATTGTCCCGAAGTGAGGATGAACTGTCCCAACTTGTTTTGGGGGAAGTTTTGTACGACTTCAACTTGAAGTCAACTTTATTTTGCTTATGTTCACTCCCAGTTGCAATAAAATTTCAGGAAAAAATTTTTTCGGGGGGGTGGGGAGTTTTCGGGATCCAAAAGCTGGGACACGTGTGACATTATTTTTCTATTGTCCCAAAAACGTACCAAAGTGTCTTTTTAGTTGTCCCAGCCTAAATTTTAGGGGCCAGTGGCCACTGGACCACCTTTAATTTCGAGTGGGTGAGAAGTGGGTGAGAAGAGATTGGTTAACGCATCTAACATCTACCAATTTGTGAAAAGTTTTGGGGGTACTGTAAATCGTACAACTTGACAGTTTGCCAATTTGTAAAAAAGATTTTTTTTGTCAATCCACCATTGAAAAAAAGGAAGGGCATTTTGATGTCAAATGTAGGTTTTCACCATAATTATATTATAAGTATCCTTAGCTTTGATTTTGGGCGTTCAGAAACCACCTATTGTCTTTCTCATAACCAGGACTTGTACCAGTGATTAGGTATTATTAGGGTAAATTCTGAACTGGATGATGTCTGGATTTAAGCTCCTACCATCACATAGCGAACACAAATTTGTTGTCACCTCAAAGAGGTGTACTGAGAAGGTTATCTAGATGCTATGGAGAAGGTTAATCAGATAAGTTCAATGTCAGCAGAAATTGATGGCCCAATAAGCGGGAGGAGCCATCGTGACCCCAAACAAATCATGATCAACCCAAGCTTTGGAGTTTAATCCCGTAAAGTCTCGGACTGTGGATTATTATCTTCCGAGCCCCTCACTGAGATCCTGACTTATGGTGTGTGGACAACATCACACAAGTCATCTGAGGTAAGGCCACACCAATTTAATTTCTTGGTTCTCGGATGTTTTCATGAAAGATATGAAGCGACAGGACGAAAAAATAAAATAAAAACAGGTCTAGGCATCCATATAGCCCCAAATGAAGTCAACACAAAAGGCAGGGTCAATGTTTAAACAATGAATCTTGAACATTTAATAAAACCACTGCATTGATAGATGGAAAAACTGTCACAAGTAGGAAGAAAAGGACTTTCCTCAACTGTTGGGGGCAAAATATGAGCATTATTGAGTTGATTCAGAACCAGAATTTTTTTTTTTTGCAAATCAGGAAAAAAATGAAGAGGCGAATCCGAGAACCAACAAATTAAATTGGTGTGGCCTAAGGCTAGGGTCGTCCTGGCAAGTTACAGGGTTAATTCATGGAAGATAACGGATTGTAAGGGAAGATAAAAAAAGAGCATATTTTGAAATTCATGAAACTGTGAAATATGTCTCCCTTGTATGACCTCCTATATTACAGAATTATTTCAACTGCGAATTTAGAACACTGCGAAACCCTTCCAGTGTTCTATCCAGGATTTTTTCATAGCATAGGGGTCAGGTACAGAAGAGCAACTTTCGTGGTGCAAATCGCCCCCTTAGACATTTTCTTGTTTAATGTGGAACAGATTTTGTGAAGTTAAGGTTTTCCCTTTGCTATAGCTTCATTCTAAAGTTATATTTTCATTTTTTGCAAGATTTACGAAGGTTCTCCCTCACAGTGCCGGTTGAAACTTAGCATAGGGGTCAAAATTATAGCATAGGGGTCAAAATTATAGCATAGGGGGCCCCTATGCTAAAAAGGCCAGTCAAGAACACTGCCTTCCTTTCCCTCCTATAGCGAAATACAGCCACCTCGAAAGTGCATGAATGTACAGTATCCAAGGCAGGGCGTGGTTGGTCACAGAAGAATGGCCCATGCTTTACCCCTGGCACTGGTGCCCCCCAGCTGACAGGTGCCTGGGGGCATGTGGAATGGATGTGGCGGTATGCCATTACAACTAACATGACTGATACCGCTGTCTGCTGCAATCTTTGTCATGTAGAAATTCAGCTGCATCCAAAACCATACCCACAGTTGGGCCATACCAATTTATTATCTCGGTTGTCAGACATGTTTAGTAAAAATTCCAGCCAATAGGAGAGATTCTTTATTGACACAACAAAAAGTACAGGGACTTTTGTATGGTCTTCTACAACTAAAGGTCTAACAAAGTTAAATACATGTATGGATAACTTCATCTTACGTACACAGAATATAATATGTATGTGGCAAATTACATACAGAATATAATAGGAAAACATGCTTGGGAGAAATACTTGCCTTGGACTATATTCAGCTCTGAGGAAGGTAACTTATACTAAGTTATAGACATGTGAAATGTGAGCAAGGTAGGAAGAATCCCTTGTTGTGTGTAAGAAAATCCCAAGATTATAAATTTTTTTCCCCATGAAGCTGTAGCCTTCGTACAGGCTTTCCACTCAGATTGTGCTGTCATGTTCAATGATGTTGGTCTTCAATGTAAACTTAAATTTTTCCAATCCTAGAACCAACAATTTAAATTGGGGTGGCCAAAAGACACACTATAGTGGCACGTTCCAACAGTATTGAAGGAGATATTCTATGTAACCCTTTTACGTGAATTGACAATAGCAGGATTTGTAGCTGAATCATTTTCATTTGACCATGCCAAAAGAGGGAAAAAGTTTTACGTTCGCCCAGGGGTAGATTCTAACCGCTCCTGGCAATTTTCAAGGTCAGTCTACATGCACCGTGACCTTTTGACCAGAGCAGGCATTTTCTCTAACCTTCTCGTAGGCAACAACGAGAAGATTAAATTATCATTTTTCTTTATGACCTTCCCTTGTCCAGGCTGCCATTTACTAACTAATGAAAGGTTTTCCAAGCATAAGAAGGATGTATGGAATGCAATTTTTAGAAAAGAGAGGCATACTAAGGCCATACCAATTTAATTTGTTGGTTCTCGGATTCGCCTCTTTATTGTTTTCTGATTTGCAAAGAAATAAGTTCATGTCTCATTTCGTACCATTTGTGGCTATAATAGGATGCCTAGACCTGTTTTTTTTTCGACCTGTCGCTTTATATTTTTTCTGAAAAAATCTGAGAACCAACACATTAAATTGGTGTGGCCTAAAGAGTAGAAACACAAAGTGTACATCATCAATTTTCTGGTACATGTGAAACAATGTAAAAACATGACAAGGTTGCTGCTACCAGGAAATATTAAATTGCTTTTGATTCCTCCTTTTTATACAAGGAAGTAGAAAGATGTTGACAATTTCATTTATACCAAATTGTGTCAACCACGAATTTAAAACTCTCTGAAAATCAATAGTTTGTGCTTATAAAGATGCATTTCTTCCCTGGTCTCACAGTCACTGACGAAAGCTAGTGGATGCTAGCTGAAACGTCTGACCATTTCCAAAATCATATCCAGTTGCTTTCAATAAGTAACTGCTTTTTGTCGTATCTTATTACCTGGATGTCTAACCTTCATCCACGCTTTGAAAACCTACCTTTCCCACTTTCCGCCAAATAAGACCACTGTGAAAGTTTCACGATTTACAGTATGACAATCTCCTCCTGTTCAAGTACATGGGACAAGAGAACAAAGAGATTCAATTTGTGCTGACCTTGCTGCACCTCACTGCCAACAGTATACATGTGTAATCCGGCATGTTGTTAGTTCCTTTGCAACTTGGGCGTGATGTTTGCACCCAGTAGGACAAAACATGATGTGTTAGGCATTCAAATGCTACAAATCCCCCTTTTCCCCCTGCTGCGAAATTATGTTAGGCCACTCCAATTTAATTTGTTGTTTCTCAGATTTTTTCATGAAAAAATATGAAGTGACAGGATGAAAAAAAAAAAAAACAGGTCTAGGCATCCTATCATAGCCCCAAATGCTACGATAAGAGCCATGAAGTCAACACAAAAGGCTGGGTTAATATTTCAACAATGAATGTTGAACTTTTTATCAAACCAAAAACTTTAACAGCTAGGAAGAAAAGGACTTTCCTCAACTGTTGGGGGTAAAATATGAGCATTTTTTAGTTGATTCAGAACCAAATTTTTTTTTGCAAATCAGAAAAATCCGAGAACCAACAAATTAAATTGGTGTGGCCTTACGGAAGGATACAGCAGAAAGAGAATATTTTAATGGACAGCATGTTATAAGATGCTGAGTTGATCAATCTAAATGAAGATGAATGTCCTGTGGTTTGCCAGTCACAGCTGGAGGGATTTAGTTACAGTTACCTGTTATCAATCGCTTTTATCTTCCAGTCTGGAGAATTTGACATTCAATATTGATACATGTTCTTTGTACTGGGTGTGGTGAGAAGTGAGCTGGAAAGGGTCCAAAGCTGTTGCGTAATACAGGGCAACAACCTTGCATCATTTTCACCTTTAGGCTTAGTTAGATTGCCAATGTTTTGTTCTTGTGTATTACCAATAATGTTCATGTTGTCCATGCATACAAACAAAGGATTATTCCTTACCTATTTGTACTTCTAAAGTTTAAATCCTGGCTGGTACTTGTATGAAGTTACTAACATTGTTACCTGCAGATAAAACAAGCTGCTAGGGGGCTTTACACTTATTACTGACAGGAAAAGCTATCCGCCACTCACAAATCAAAACCATGGCATGTCCAGGACAAAAGATACAAAAACTGAAACTGTAAGGTCTGCTGCAGTACCAAGGTCAGCCACCAGAAGGCCCAAAATGGACCTTGACCTTTGCCTACCCAACACCTACCCACATACCAAATATCATTACAATCTATCCAAAGGTTCTGCTGGCCGCGGAAACACAAACACACAGACAGACACACCAAAAACAATACCTCCATTTTTCATGGAGGTAAAAAAAGAGTATTTCCAGCCCTGTATACTTTCCTTGTACCGGTAATGTCCTTATTTCCAGCTGTAGTTTCCATTCCGAACACATATCCTGTGTTATCCTTCAGGGTACCACCCTGCCATGGATGGTTTGCTGCAGGAGATTGCCTGTGTGCCAAGAATGGCAGCATGGCAACTTCAATGCTATAACCTGTTTGTCAGTATTGTAGGTTGCATGGACTTTTGTACATGTTATAATTTGTTTGTACGCAGAGACACACGAATGAATACCAGTAGTTAAAACTATCATTTACAAGTCCCCAGGAGCAGTTTACTGTATATTCACGTTATGTTCACAGTAGCAAAATTTCACGGTCTGAAAAAATGGATATGTTCACGGAATTATATATTAACGTGGGAACGGGTTTTCTGCGCGTGAAAAATTTGCGCGTGAAAAATTTGCGCGTGTAAAATTAATTTCCTGAAATATGTCAGAAAATGTATAGTACAAAAATTAACGACAGGAAAAAGTGATCCCATGATATAATTTTCCATCAGTTAGCTGTGGTCTTTGCCTTAAAAACTACTGGTTCTGTAGGTCCCCTGGGAATAGGTTACTTTGCAAATCATTTGAAATCTACTCTCAAAGTTGTCAGAAGGCATTTTTCCCAGTATAAGGTTTTGTATTGTAAGATGAGACAATAGATATTAGATATAATTCTTAAATTTCAGATATTTTCAAGCAGATTCTTTCACGCGCATATTTCAACCTTTTTTGCGCGTGAAAACTGAACATTTGAAAATCACTCAAAGCTGGTCGAAAAAAGGTTCTGTACTCTAGGATAGATAACTATGATGCTTTATTCAATTTCATATCATCTGTTTTAACCTCTAAAGTTTTGAACTGCAGAAAGTTTTAAATCCCTTGGGAGTTATGATTTGCATATGTTCACCGGCAGAATGTGGTAGCTGTATGTGTCAAATTGGCTGCAAATTCAGCCTCTCTTATGATGGTGAAGAGAAGCCAAGAAACTCTTTATAATCATATACCCATCCTTCAGAATAAATGAATACTGAAGTTAGTTATATTAATACTGAACCAGTTACATTTACTTTCATGTCTGTAGGTCACACTCACTGTGCCACAGGACACTAATTCTCATCTCAGTTACAAACATTGTACTTCAGTTGTACATTTGACAACTCTATGGTCAAGAAATGCTGGAGATTTTTTTTATAGATTACTGTACTATGATGATCCAGACACTGGCAGATGGTTGATACTGCTTGACCTAATTTCGAAGTAAATATTTTGAGATACCTTTGGTGGAATATCTTCGTCTACAGTTTATAGATCTGTTACATGTAGTCTTGTCTTTGTGTCAGTCAAATTCAGCATGATCTCAGATCCCCAAAAATACATAGCTTCAATTTACTCTTATATGTAGCAAGTACCAAGCTAAAGAAATCTTACAAGACTTTACAAAAACAGTCTCCATTGCTCTGTGTGTTGTTTCAGCAAATTGAGATTTCATGGAAGATGTATCAGTTTACTCCAGTGACCTGAAACTCTCAGGGCAAGTCAGGGCAGGCATCTGTACTAGTACCAGTACCTGCCATAACTATAGAACCACTAATAAAATGTGGGTACAAATAAAGAAAATTATCTTAATGACTGCAATTTGATTTTGTTGGAAGACAAGTCTAGGGACAGCCTGATTGTGTATGTTTATTAATGTATACCAGGTATGAACAGTATCAGCAGATTTAGATTTCACGCTGTATCACTTACATGTTACAAAAGTGCCCTGTAGATGACCCTTCATACTCCTGGTTCACAGTATTTGTCAGAAGTGACTGTGTGAGGGAAAGTTGTTTGAAACCTGGTCAGGTGACCACCTCATCCTGATGTGACTGACTTTTCTTAGGGTCATTAACTCATTTGAAATTTCACCAAAAAGGCAAAAGAGACCCGACAACCTATCTAGTAAACTATAGCCTAGGTAGTACCGTACCAAACCTTTGGTTGGCTTGGTGGTAATTTTTTAGCCTGGGTGCCAAATCCGTAGCACACTGAACACAACGTATCTCAGTGAGGCTCACTGTGAGATACTTTGTGTTCAGTGTGCTATGGGTTTGGCACCCAGGCTATAATTTTCAAGCACAGGCAAGTTATACCACTGACCATATCTCTAGCTGGTTTCCCTGTATCTGCTGACTTCCTGTAATGCTTAGTCTTCAACATTGTGAGCAAAGAAACTTAAAACCTACCACCATCTCTGGAAAGGATTATTAGAAGGGGGCACCCTTTCGAAATTTTGAGGGGGAGGGGAAAAGAATCCATTGAAATTTGCTGCCTTGCAAGTTTGACTACATGGATGGGTTTACACATTCCTTTACTAATACCAGGAAGTCTTGTTGGTGTGTTTAGGTTTTAACATTCAAATCAAAAAAGGAGGGGGGGGTATGGCTTCCACAAAATTTGTTTCCCTCTTATGGAACTTGACATGGACAGTTTTTGAGGTGAAAGCATGCTGAACAAAGAGTACAGTCATGTTTTAGATTACAATTAAAAAAAATTAATAGCATTTGTCTGAGGCTGAGCTAAACACTGATGCATCTAAATATTGACTGTTCTCGGTGACTAACCTATGTTCCGAAATCTCTATGTTCCGAAATCTCTATGTTCCGAACTCCATAAATACGGGTCTTTCATTTAAAATTATGCTCTTTTTAGTAAGCTCGCATATAATTTGCGTTTTTCCAGATGACCCCGCGTCGGGTTGATAGCATCAGCAAGCACTGAATTACGAGGACAATTACGAGGACATGGAAAAGATACACCTGAACAATGAACAAGATATGCAATATCTATATTGACATCTATATTATATATTAACATGAATATACAATTATTTGGGTTGTCGATAGATTCACCAAAACGGGAACATGCCAAAAATTATTATAGTTTACGTTAGATGCGGTTTAGAAATGGCGCGTGTTCAGGCTGGAGTGCATTTGGCAGCTGGCATTTTGGAGTCTGGTTCGAGATTTTCCAACCGACCCAAGCAAATGAGTGCTAGAATAAGGTATATAGCATGTATTAAAGGTTAATACTAATAAATACTGCATAATTTTTCATGGTGACCGTTTGATTTGGATCACCGACGTCACCGGCCACAGCGCGACGAGTACCGGAAATGTAGCTGCATGGGGATTGAACGCACTTATTCCGCACTTCTTCGTAATATTATTAGTAGTTACTAGTATGTCTGTAATCAATATTATATACATCTTGTATCTAGTAATAGCCTTCGGGTAGGTTGATACTTGTGTCATTTAACATTATAAGTGCTTTCGGAACATAGAGATTTCGGAACATAGGTGTGTAATCACTGTTCTCAGGTAGTTCAACAAAGACAGAGGGATGAACAAGATCTTTTGATGGATTTGATTTCTTACAAATAACTGTTACACATCATGATCAGAGCTCAAAAATATTGGGTGCATTATTCACCATGGTGCATTTAAAAATGAGGCTGTACAAGTATTTCTGTCTGTTCTGATGTAGCTGGCACCCAACCTGTACTTGCCCATGCATTGTACTGTTTATATAGATACAATGTGGATTTTTATTTGCTGCATTGACTGTTTTAACATATGGACCCAGGAGTATAAAAGAAAAAATAGCAATGGTTTTTGAACAGTTTTAGTGTGATTCATATATACTTCTCAAAAGTTTGAATAGTGTAGCTAAATTGTCTGGTGGATGTAATTTTCAATGTAAGTAACCTGCACCAGTGCAGGTAACATATGCAGAAAAAAGTATTTTGAGCCCTGTATCGGAGCCGATGGACAGCCAGAGATGATCCACACAATGTTATATGCAGTTCACAAGACAACATGCATGGGACTAATTAAGTTGCAACACAAAAATTTCACGGTAGCTAACCCAAAGGGAGTGTCCCCCTCATGACCTGTAGAGAGGAGCCAGAACAAGCAGATTATAATTTGTACCTCAGTCAAGAGCTCTCCTGAAGAGAGACAAGTTGAACTGAACCAAGTTTAAACCAGCACCAAGAGACTGCATCTAGCCAGATATTAAACAAGGACAACAATAACACATGTACAGTCAGACTTGGGACTCAAAAATTATTAGACATTGGCAAGACTCAAAGTGGGACAAAACAGATTTTGCAGATAAAAGTATAACAAAAATTATATAATAATTATATAATACTATATATCATAGGAATATATATCTATATTGTATATCAGTAGATCCTTCCTCAAGTCTGGTGAAAGTAACTCAAAATGTCTGACTGTTGTCTATCAGCTATTGAAAATCACATATTTTGAAATCATTGTAGCTAAGAGATGAGGAGAGGCTTGTCAAATTTTATAACGCCGTGGCTATTGACACTCCCAGTGTGGATATAATCAATCAATCAATTATAAAGGGACAAAAATTTTGTATAATCCACTCCTGAATACTAGCCACCGTGGCAGGCCCAAAACTTGGGTTTTGGTGTGTGTTTCCTGGGGCTTCAGGGACTTCAAGTTTAAATCTTGGGACTCAAGTTTAATTCAGTGGATGTCAAAAAGGCTGACAATCACAAAAAACACGGAAATCACCCCCCCCCCCGAAATTCGAAAACACCGGCTTTTGACCTATACTTTTGACCTGCGACCAGAACAACACTCAATCAGAGCACACGACAGGGATTCCCGCTAATATTCATCTCTCCCGCCAAAGCTGACATGGCTGCCCCGTCACGTGCCTGAAGTTTGGGGACAAATTTTCAACATGGACAGAATTCAGGCAGCGCTGGAGGAGTTTCAGAAACCACCCACATCAAGCTCAGTAAGTGACAAGCAAACAGTTGAAAATGAAAACATAATAAGTTGCCGGAAAAAAGTTCCCCATCTACTACAGAGTGGCAAAGTTTGGCTGCATACATTATGGGAAGGTGCGCTCAAGAGGCTCGGGAATTCACACATCAGTCTGAGACAGTAGAAATCAATAAACACAAAATATGTATACATATCCACACCGGGAGTGTCAATAAGGGACAAAAATTTGTACACAAAAAAAACTTTATATCCGTACCAGGTTTCATAAGGGACAAAAATCTTTATATCCACTCTGGGAAGGGCTCTTGCAATTGGCTGCCCATGGAAATTTTAAAACGGCTAGATCCTTCCCAGTCTGAGTGGTTCAACCTTACAAAGTTACAGAGTAGTTACAGGGTAGTTGATTTTATGGTATAATGAACAGCTATAATCAAAGCTCTAGCTTCTCTCTTACTTCGATGGCTGGTTACACATTTTTGAAAGAGCAAAATAGTGACTGATTATTTGTATTTTGGTAGCCTGGATGCCAGACCCAAAGCACACTGGACACAAAATATCTCAGTGAGCAATTTTGCGTCCAGTGTGCTTTGGGTCTGGCATCCAGGCTAGTATTTTGGTTGAAGATTGAAAAGGGTCTACTGGCTCTAGACTTGTCTTGTAACCTTTCTGGATGACATTAGTTCCACTAACTACTCAAATTACTAGATTCTTCCCAAGCCAGTGCAAAATTCCATATGGCCATAATCCCCCATGAAATTTTTGCATTCCTCCCAGCATGAAAAGGGGCCAGTCTGAAATTTTTTCTTGTCCACATAAATATCATCATTGTAGTGTGCTGAATGATTTTTAAAATCTTGGCTGCTTGAAATGCTAGTTTGTGCATTTTGAGGGACAAATGTTGCTGGTAGACTATCTCGTTTGGTGCAAAATTACACAAGAGTTTCATCTTCATTTTGCCCACTCCACTCAAAGTAGGCTGACTCAAAGATGGAGTGGGCAAAATTTTTGTCAGTGATGACTGGGAAAATTTGGCTAGAACACAGTCATAGAAATCCTGACATCATATTTCCATGGAATAATGCTTAACCCATTGTCCACCATCATACCTGCCCTACATTGTAGATGACATAATAATTTCAATTAAATGAAATTTCTTTTGGTACATTCATTGTCAAGTACATGTATGGTTAATGAATTCAACACATTCATCAAATTGCTGTATGCTTGTTGTATACTAAGTAAATTGTATCCAAGTGAAGATTATTTCTATACCAATGAAGATTCTTCCTGGATTTTAGTGGAAAGTGACTGGGCAATGTGACATGATACTAGAGTTTATGAAATGCAAGTTCTCGCTTCAACAAGTTCAAGTAAATACCATGTGTAGGCAGATAAGTGTGTCCCGTGACATGATTTTCTTGATTTTTAAAAACATTTCCTGATTTGATGGTCCCTTCCCTAGGGAATAGCTTAATTTGCATATCTCTTGGGAATAGTTGAATTTGCATATCCTCACATGAGACCTGAACATTGAAAGATCTTTAAATATATCAAAAATTCAAGGAAAAGTTACAAGTGCAAAGTTTTATACCATAAAATGTAACAACTTGAGGCTTTTTCCATTCTGTAAGCTTAATTTCATCTTTTTTCTCAAGCATATTCTTTCACGCGCAAATTTCAAACTTTTTTGCGCGTGAAAACTCAACATTTGAAAATTACTATTGAAAATGGGAAATTAAGGATGGATGTGCAAATCCCAAGGGACTTGTTCAAATGTGAAGTTTTCACGCGCAAAAAAGGTTAAAATTTGCGCGTGGAAGATAAAGATAGAATTAAGATTTCCGAATAAATGTAAAATGTCCAAGACCCTCTGGGAATCACCTAATTTGCATATTTTCACGCGCAGATTTTTCACGCGCGCGCAAATTTTTCACGCGCACAAAACCCCATCCCCACTGTCAGGTGGAGGAAAAAGAAAGTCAAGGATTAATTTGTTAACTGCAATGATAAGTTCACAGTACATCAGTGACAGTAAAAACATTGAACATAACAGTACAGTGAAAAAAATCAGGAATTACAGGATTTGGTGCTGTTGGTCTAGAGATTTTGGGACTCGCCCAAAGACAAGCAGATTTTGAAGAAAATTTACCTAAATTTGAATTTGAAATGATGGTGTTAAGATCATAACAAGGTGGTGCAGTAGTGTTATTCAATTACATCTTTTATTAGGGACTCCGGTATGTCTTTGTCACAGTTCATTATGCAGTTATTGCATAACAATGATTATGTAATCACTTCAATTCAGGATGGCGCCAATGTGTTTTTTCATTTAACACCTTTCTTGTTAATGTTGTTTGTAATTTGTATTATCATTCAATCAAAACCAATGTGTTTTTTCAAACACCTTACTTGTTAATGTTGTTTGTAATTTGTATTATCATTCAATCAAAAACAGCAGAGAAAGTTTTCAAACCAACCTGCCAATCGTGTTGCCCTTTAGCCTTGCTATTAGACCTGCTGCTGACTTCACTGTAAGTCTTTTTCATGGTAGACAGAACACAAGGCCATACTCCAGGAGCTCAACAGTTGGGATGGAATTTTATTATGTTTACCGAAGGAAAACATATTGTTTTTGCTCAGTTTCCTCTTCTTCCCCTTCTTCTCAAAACCAAAAAGGTCAATGGCCTGAACCAGACGTCTGTCACCCTGGTAACAGTGTTGGGTTACATCATGTTGCAATTTTATAGCAGGAGGGATTTAAACTCCTGTCTGACCATATATATGAATGTGTTTTAGTTTACAGAGCAGACCATATGCGAAGGTAAACATTATGCATTTGCTATGCAAATGTTACCTTTCTAGTTGTACTATAAATTCCTTATTCAGTTCTATGTAGCAGAGAAGGCTGTTTGGTCTGTATGTGTCACAGATATATACATGGAGACAAATACTAAAATCGCATGTTTTATATCAACTGTGAGGATCAAAATGATGCTTCTCTGAATCATCTGCAATTTTGTTTTTCTGCGATATAGTAGTTTATTGCATTGAGTTTTAGGGATATGTAATACATGATAAATTTTGGAGATATCTGTCTTTTAAACTTTAACATTACAGTATCAACATGAACTATAGTCGTCACTGATTTCTACTCTGGATTTCTTTACATAATTTTGTTTTCAGTTATCCATAATATGTTATATATGGTGGCTGAGAATTTGAAGATATGACTAATGGCTCTGAGAAACCCAATCCAATCTAGGAGGATAAAGAGGGACTGTGTATTCCAGAGGGGCCTGTTTAGTTTCATATGATACAGAGGAGAAAATATTCCAGATCAGTATCTGTTGTGACCCAGTTTGTTGGGAGAAGGCAGTCAGTACAGCAGATTGAACAGGTTTCACATGCGTCATAGCCAGGGCTTGATAGTAGCCAGCAGAACGTACTGTGCCTTTGCAGAACTCGCGCAGGTGTAGTACATTCTGCCGATGTGCTAGGCTTGATATACTACTACCTGCATATACAGGTTAGTGCAGGTGAAACTCACTGAAAGTGGAGCCGTGCAGGTATTTCTGATGTCTACCAGAACATTGCATGCACTGGTCCATGTTCTGAGTATGCAGGTGAATTTTTGTTTGCTGTGCTTAAAAAAAAAGTCCCGTTCCACTCTATTGCAAAGCATAGGGGTGGCACCCATTGAGCTCCATTTGCTGTGCTGATGATTTGAATTTTTACCACCCTTAAAATGCGGAATAATAAACAAATGCATGGTTTCCTAACTGTTTGTACTCTGATGCTATGGTCTCGCTTATGAACTAAAGTGTACAGAAATTGGCCTACGGAAGCAGATATGGTAGTTGACATTACAATAATTTATGTAATGTTTCGTACTGTGTACCAGATAGAGTGAACTTTGTCTTAGTGGTAATAGTCTGTAACAATGCATCTCTTTCATTTCTATAGGTGGGACAAATCATAACAAAGTGAAAATTGATCTTCAGTATTTCGTGAGCAGTGATGTTACCTCTACTTAGAAGTTGTTTAGCAGTTCTTTCAGTCTGCATGCCAAATTTATAATGTCCTCATATGGGTGTTGTGTGTTGATACTAGACTGTTTGCATGGCCTGCACAGGCCAGCACCTTGGCTCTCTTTCCAACATGCCCTCAAGGAAATACCACAGCCCCCAGGTAGTACAGGAGTAGTTTATGAGTGTACAATTTGTGATAGCAGGTCGCCAGACAAAAGAGTCGTAAAATTGAGCTGTCTGATTAACCCCCTGTGTAAACATGAACAGTCAATCAACCCGCGGTTACATCGCACAAGGTCACGGAACACTTGTCAAGTGTAAAATTCCTACATGTCCTGCTGTTAGATCTGATTTATGACCTATAAACTACTTGTTGTAACATAGAACTCAAGTTACAGATTTCCAGAGTTCTACATGTGCATTCACATTAGGCCACAGCAAGTAATTTTTGAAAAAACAAATACAAGAAATTTTGTTGCCTTCTGACAGTGCCCAACATGCCGAAAATGGGCAAAAATGTCTGTTGCCATTGCCGGAAGGATGGCAGATAACTATGAAGAGAGGAAACAAGAAAAGGCTCTGATTTAATGTTTTGTTTCTTACTTTGATGCAGTGATATGTGATGCTGGCCGTGTATATGTGATGCTCCCACTGAATAAAAACCATTTGTACAATGATTGAGTCAAAATTTTAAAATGTAGCAACCTTGTTTTTTTTGGGCCCGCCTCATTTTTTTTTGCCGGCTCGCATTAGATTTGGACTCTGCGGAGGATGTCATCCATAAAATTTACTTGCTGTGGCCTTAGGTTATATACTTGGTTCATTTGTGAGTATGCTAGAACTGTTGACATGTGTGCAAGTTTGCCAGAACCATTGTAGAACTTTCTATTGTTTGTTGAGGGATTTTGTAGATATAAATTCTAATCTAACCAGGCTTACTGACTTACCGGTATCAAAATGCCTGATCAGACAGGTTTTCTTTGGATTTACAGGATTTTGTTGTCTTGCTTTCTGTCTTGCTCCACTTGGCTTACCTTAAAAAAAACAAAAACAATGTGGAGTGAGTGAGTGTGTAGTATGGATCACGCCAAAATTGTTCAGGAAGCATTGCCATTATGTCTTTTATACATCAGTCTAAATGCCTGTGGTAAGTCAATACACAAATTAAAATCTACACAAACCCATATAAACACAGTATATGCCCAGCACAGGTTAGTTACATGTATACCTGCACAGCTTCAATTTTACCTGCACAAAACTGCATATAGGTGGTATTTCCTGATTATGTTCAGACTTAAACCATGTAATAACTTCGGATTAGCTCACACAAACTTCTTGTTGAAAAGGGTAGACACAACCACATTCCTCTGCAACAACGAATTTGTCATTACTGTAACCTAAATGAGATTGAAGACGAGAGTCATTTGATTGTGGACTGTACTTTATATAATAATGAAAGATTCTGGTATACAAGATTATTTCCCTAGTTTAAGATTTTTAGATAGAAAAAAATTCACATTCCTCATGAAACTCAATAATCCTCATACTATAAGCTCCATCTGTTCTTACATTTACAGCTGTCTTAAGAAGCGAGAAGAAGCAGAACCTGTACATATGTAGTTTTACTATAGATATATTTTAGTCTACCATCGCTATTTGCCGTGACCTGAACTTAGTTCACACTGAGCAAAAATGTACAATAAAGGCCTTTCATTCATTCAATAACGCTGCATCCTTCTTTTTCTCTGTTCTACAGGGAGACCGAGAGTTGAGGATGGTTTGGAGAGGGTGGTCCTGTCTGGCGTCTACAACGTCAAGAGTGGGCGGAAGCTGGCCAGCCACAAGTGGAGCCCGCGGCTGGTGGTGCTGTGTGGGACCAGGCTGCTGGTGTACCCGTCCACCGACTGTAGCGACAAGCCGCACGTCTTTCAACTCACCAACGGGAAGGTCAGTTCTCACAGTTCATTTACGAGATAGCATACAAAACTTGACCAATTGCCAGCATGCACCGAACGATATAACAGAAGCATACCACCATAACTAGTCCACATTTTAAACAATCAGGTATAGTCTGTCAGATGTATAATTTACATGATATATGTAATCCACTGTTTTTAATACACAGACTGATTCAGGATTTTAATAATAATTGTCAAAAGATACCACAGACTTTTGCTTTTTTACTATGCTTAGTACTATGCTTAGCGCTTGTAAAAATGTTAAGGTTTAAGTCCAAAAAAAACTAAAAGTCAAGAACCGATTCCGGACTTATTTTTTAAAAAGTATGTCACATACCCCTTTTCTTACCAAACCACCTAAAACCTTACATACATGGCAAAATCTGTGCTGCAAAATGAAGAAAATGTTGCCTTCGAGCAATGTTAAATGTCGTCCTCCATGTTATGTGGCCACAGTTTTGCCCAAACAACATGGCAAGGTTGCCAACATGCAATTGTATATGCCATAGGTTTAGGTTCGAGTCTGGAACTGAACCTAAACCTCCGTACTTGAGTCCGTACCTGAAACTAAATGTGGGTTTAGGTACATGGCACTACCTGAAACTTACCAGCATGTTAAACTTCCCCAGGTTGAAGAGCACAAGTCCAAGAAGCATGACCATTCGCTGGCCTTCAGCTGTGGGGGGCAGACCTACTATGTGCAATTTGAGTCATGGCTGGAGAGCATGAAGTGGCTAAGACTAGCTTCAAAGGTTTGTTCTACTGTATTATATATTTACCTGGAAAATTTCCCCTCAGGGAAAGGGACATTATTATGTTTGCTGAAGGAAAACATATTGTTTTTGCTCTGTTTCTTCCTCCTCTTCCTCACCAAACAAATAAGGTCAATGACCTGAACTAGAGGTCTGTCACCATGGCAACTAGTGTTGGGTTACATCATATTACAATTTTATAGCAGGAGGATTTAGACTCCTGTTTGACCACATATATATATTAATGTGTTTGAGTAAGAATTAACAGAGCAGACCGTGTGCAAAGGTTAACATTATGCATTTGCTTTGCAAATGTTACCTTTCTAGTTCTATCTGATACTTCAAGATATTCTTGTTCTTGTCATTCTGGGTTTTGGACCAATTTTGGTAGGGGCATTTTACTTTACACCTAGAAGCTAAATAATCATTAATTATAATTAATAATAATTAGATAACTGCTCTTCTTCAAGGTCCAATCTTGGTAACCACCAAAGTAGCAAGTAGAGACAAACTATTTGTTTGAGTCAAATTACATCAACTTTATTTCCATTAGTGTGTGATTGAATGAATGTACACAATTGACCAGATTGTTCTTCTTGCTGTTAAAATTGATGCTTGAGTTGACTACTATTCATAGAAAACACATAATCATCAAGGGATGATTGTCTAAGGTGTCTTGAACTTTTCTTGGTTTTACAATTGACGGATATTTACAAATGTGTTCCTTCTGATTATTATCATTTCTGGGAATAGTAAGTATAGCCAATGCGTAAAGTTGACAACCTCTGACTTTTTGTCATGCCCTTGACTCTGACTGATTTTATATGCATTCTCCAGGGCTCAAAATACTGGGTGCATGTGCACCTTAGTGCACCCAAAATTGGAGCTGTGCACCCAATTTTTTTCTGTGGGTGCACCAGTGCACCCAAATATTTTCGTAGGTTTAACGTATGTAAAGATGTTGAATGTATAGTTGTTACAGCATATTCTTAACATCTAAGTGTCTTAAGAAATAATACAATCATTGTTACAGTACTTTTCTTGAGATGAAACATAATTACAGTTTTTGCTGACATTCTACTTATTTTATCTTATATGGTGCACCTAAAATATTTTTTGTGCACCTAATGTTTAAGGTTGCGTGCACCAGTGCACCTATTCCCAAAAATGAATTTCGAGCCCTGCATTCTCTGTTGGAGTTGGATATGAGCCCAATGTCATGCCGAGTTTTCAATATAGCTGCATGTGTGGGTTGATCGCAAGCCCTGACATTCAGGGAAAGGTCATTAGGAGGGACCTCCTCTCTATCTGGCTGTCTGAATACCCACAAGTGGGTACCTGGGGTGTGAGGTCGCAGGATGAAATACGTGAACAGGTCGGCTGGTAATGTATAGATATCAGGATGGAGGCAGACAGGGTAAAAAGGGGGTTGGTGCTGGGTGTGTGATTTTGGCCGCAGGGGTTTGTGGTAAACCATTCACTAGTGTCTGTGGTAACCATTATGGAGGGCTTGTAAAAGCATCCAATGCGATTTCAGAGCAGCAAAACTGTAAATACTATGAAAAAGGCAATCTTTGTGATGTTGACATATACTGCTTCATATCAGAACTTTTAAATCAGTATTTCATACTTTGGGCATTTAAAGCTGCAGAAACAAGCCCCAAAATGAGTCCTTTATTTTCTGGGCGGTACCCTAAAAATCAGCCCAGGGCCCTTCCAGTGATTCTGAATTTTGGGAATTTTGGAAATTTCTGAAGTTTTGCTCAATATACACTGGGGTAGTATGGTTTCAACTCAGTATGTAGATAAATGACTAAAATATTGGCTTTGAAAAATTGGGTTTCAAAGCACTAAAAACTGCACTGGATTCCTTTAAAATCTCTCTGAGGACCATTTTTGACACGAGCAGAGAGAGATGAAAAAAATGATCTTAGCCATTTTTTCTTAAATCTTTTTTCTCCAGAGCGTGAACCAGACTATACAGTGACTGTACTTTCACTGTGCATTAATTTTTTCATGAAATAGCTACTGATAGAGCAGTAGCATGCACTAGTAAAATTGGAACCTATATACAATTTAGATCTCCAGCCATTTTCTGGGGAGCCTGCAATTTTGTAAGATGGGATAAAGTTTCTTTCGATCCTTGCTTTAACCAAGGACGTCATGCCTTGCTTAACATGTATCAATAGGTTAGGCAGACCCCCTTCAGTTATCTGTATAATACCTGTCAGGCTAATAATGTACACATCAGGAGATTACCAACCTGGAGCGTCCTTCTGTAATCCCCTAATGAATGGGGAGGGAAGTAATGGGAGGAATTAGCTTCTTTTTTTTTTAAATAACCTGGGGACTGGATACTGTGATGATGCACTCTTGCATATATGGCATCTCCATTTCTATAGCCCTGGGTAACAAAGGCCACTGGTACTGGTGTGTGTTCAACTCCCATGCTCTTTCTCGGAACTGCTGAGTGCTAAGCAGAAAAATCAGTATGTGTAGCTTTTCAGTCTTCTGTGTTCACCCACAACCTTCCGAATGCAAGGTGAATACTCGGTTGCACTGGCCATTTGTCAAAAACAGTAGGGGAATTCTCAAACACATTGACCCTGTATTAAAACTATTATATACTGTCAAGGCTCAAAATCCTTTTTTTTCATACCTGCATTGGTACAGGTAACATTGAAAATTACCTGCATCAGACTAAGTTTACCTGCACTACTCAGGATCTGGAAAGTATGGATGAGGCTAAAACCAGTTTCGAAGCCATTACCATTTTGTCTTTTGTACTTTACACAGCAAAACAGTCAATACAGCAAATGAAAATCCACATATAAACCAGGACATGGGCTAGTGCACGTTAACTGCAGGTAGACATAAGAAATACCTGCACAGCTCCAATTTTACCTGCACTAACCTTCATATCAGATGTTATTTAAGCCCTGACAGTACGGGATGATGGTGATATAGTACTGTACTTTAGCTCACGTGTTTTGTTGGCTTTGTGCAGGTTGCGTCGCAGCAGCCATGTACGATGGACCTGTCCAGCTGTAGCCTGGAGCTGGTGCCTGACTGTCTGTTCTCTCACACCGACCTCACCTGCCTCAACCTGCGCCATAACTACCTGGGGGAGAGACCTCACCACGTGCCAACCCAACAACAGGGCTACCTGGACGACCTCACAAGGTCAGAGGTCACTGATGGCCCTACACTAAGGCCTGCTTTACACACACCTTTACACACTTAGCGAAGTCGACTTGAAAAAATTTCTGTTTACACACGGGGCCGCAAAGCAACTTGGCACTCTCGCTATGCCACCCTTCCCCCAAGTCGACTCGGTGGCTCGGTCTTGCCTGACTGGTACACAGAGACGCTCAAGTCCACTTTGCCCATTTACACACGCGAAGCTAGTGGCTTCAGCACCCCGCTGGCCGACTTAAGTCTGGTTTGGATACGACTCAAGTCGTCTTTATTAGAATGCGACTTGAGTTGAATTACACGGAAATTTTCACTCAAGTCGACTAGATCAAGTCGTCGTGAGGTCTAGTCGACTTGAAAAAGTTATGTGTAAAGCAGGCCTAAGTCTTACAGATTACTGTAAATCACTTTATATTTACAATTTTCGCAGTCTGAGAAAATGGACATGTTTGCGGAACTATATGTTTGCGGTTGCAGCAGGTGCAAAAGAGAGAAATTCAGTGAATTAGTAGTAGTAAATGGCAGCGAAAACCTCGAATATAAAAGTACCGAGAATATCAAGTGAGTTACAGTATGTAGAGATGAAAAAATTTCTTTTCACAAGAGTGTATATTATCATACATATAAGGTTCAACATCCCTGCAACTAGTACAGGTATTTACTGTACCCGCTTTCTTTGCATTACAGGTACTTCTGTGTGAAAAATGTATTGAAGAATTTGTAATGATACAGATAATGACAATGTCACATCATGGAGGATTATTATATACAAAAAATATTTCAGTTTTGACTCTCTAATGATGATACACTTACATTCATTACCACTTGGTTCTTAGATTGAAACTATCGCTAACGGTTAAATGGAGTTTCCCTGGAAAGGAAATCCAAGGTTATATCAACAGCTTGGCTGGAAAAATTAGATTGCGATGTTCCCAGATGGTAGACAGTAACACAGTTAACGTTGACATTTCAATTTCCCACGGGTTAAATTATTACGTTTCTTGTAAATTACTTCTTGGTGGCAGTGAATTTGAAAGTTTATGGGAAATCAAAGCCGATAACTGCACGTTATGGGACTGATTAGAAGGCATGGTTGTAGTAAAGATTGTAATGGTGAAATATTCCCCCGCAGATTTCAGCAGCTGAGGAGCCTTAATGTCGCCTATAACGCGCTGGGCCAGTTCCCAGCATGCCTGTGTGACATCGCCACTCTGACGGAACTGAACGTAGCTAGCAACAGAATACAGGAGCTGCCCCCCTGCATAGCCAACCTGGAAAGGTACTGTTTGTTTGTTTGTTTGTTTGTTTGTTTGTTTGTTTGTTTAGGATCTCCATTAGTGTGAATTTCACGCTACTCTTCCTGGAGGCCATAGTGAATAATCAGATAAGTATTTGGACTGTGTATTTATTTTCGGGGGAATTTGGTTTTGCGAAACTAGAAGTGGAAGGAAATTTTTCATGTCTTTCAAGTTTGCAGTCAAAGCAATATAATTGTAGCATAAAATGAAAAAGCATGCATTTGCGGGATCATGGTTTTATGGTGGAGAGCCCCTGAGAAAATAAAACCACATTTACTGTAGGTGTCTCATTGAAGTTCTAGACTGCCCAATTTTGGATAAATTTGGATGTAATAAATAGGAACAGACAATAGTTGCATGATAAGTGTGAAGTGAACTTCAAGTCCAACAGTTAGGCAGGGTTTGAAGCTAGGTTACTCACGATAGGCAAGCTAAGGCCAAAACCAGTCTGCCATTCACCATTTCAGGTGTTGCATACTGAGTGTAACCACCTGACATTTGTCCCCACAGCCTCCAGGTGTTGCATGCCGAGTGTAACCACCTGACAAGCCTGCCCAACGAGCTGCAGCAGCTGCAGCACCTGTCTCTACTTGGCATCGCCTTCAACAGGTTCACGGAGGTGCCAGAAGTCCTGGCAGAGATGAAAGGTACTGCAGCCCACCTTTTCAAGTTTAATTGCTTTTGACCCTTTTCAAGTCATTTTCTGAATTCTTGTTCGAAGGTCCTTTTTTTTAAAACTTGCCTCAGATGTAGTTTCAAAGTTTCAAAACGCAATTGTAATACCTATCATAATTTTTATAGCAGCTTTATTTTTTATGCACTAGACTATAATCTTAGACTGTTATACATGAAGGTCAAAGTATGTGCCAAGAAACCTTCTCCTTCCAGCTTACCTTCTATCCATTACAATTTTTGTGCCAAAAGATGGCCTCAGATAACCCCTCCCACAACTGCTGTTTCCCTGTTCTTAGGTAAAGCCTGTTTTTTTTAGTTGGCCACAGGAAACACCAGTTTCCTCAGGCAGAGGACTCAGGGCACTCTTCCGTAAATAACACGTGTACCATGTCTTCCTTAGCTGCAAATATTGTGCAACATCTCTTTACACAAAAATGTGTGTGTCGTGCAATGAAGTTGTGCTGCTTTGGGGAGATAGCACTTTTGCACCCAAGAATCCAGCTTATCTTTGGACAAGGCATCTAGCAGGAAGTAGAGACCACTGGAACAACTGTGTTAATGCAGGCCTTGAAACTGGCTGACCTATACATTTCCTGTTTTCAACATTTTTGGTCCACAATTGTCAACAACACACTAATTTAATTTGCTGGTTCTCAGATTTAAAAAGATTGTGGTGAATATTTGAATATCAACACAAAAAGAAAAGTCTGCAGGGAAAGTCTGTACCTTTGTACACACAGTATCCTAGAGTGAATTTACTCAACTAAAACTGAAACTAAAGTTTTCCTCTCAGCAGTCTGTATTCAACATCAGGGGTCGAAATACCCCTCCCTGTGCAAGTTGGTGCAGGTAAAATTGGTGCCGTGCAACAAATTTTTTACGGGTGTGCACTGGTGCAAGTAAGCTTTATCTATTACTGCACTGACTCAGTACCCATAGGAATATCCAATAAAGAACTGAGAGGATAACAAAACCAGAATCCAGGGAGTTTTTCTTAATTTTTTATAATAATGAATAGAAGGTTACTACATGTACAACATGTATCTAAGTCGCTGCCATGGTTAGTAATTTATCCCCACAACAGTGTAAGCAAATATTGGATACTTTTGGTTCTGTACCTATTTTTGGAGGGTACAACTATTTTTTTTTGGTGCAAGTAACTTTTTTTTCATCTGCACCAGTGAAAGTTGACCCCAAAGTCTATTTCGACCCCTAAACATGTCCTCCTGCTGACTTCAAATGTCAGAGGACCAAGGACGAGTTTGGGTAGTTGTTTATTTGACTGATAGCCTAACTAAGGTGAAGGTCGTTCCTGTGATATATGATGAACGATAAAGTAAATCATGGTTAATCCTTAGCAAGAGCTTTGGAGAAATGTCACCTTATCTTTGCATCGTGTGACAGTGCAAGACTAGGATGGATGGTTTGGCTTGCATCCAAAGTGTACTTGTCTGGTACTTATGCCAGATCACAGCCATGCATAGAGTGGTCAGATTGGTCATAAGGGAAGGTAAATGTTCACATTCAGGGACAAATGTACCCTTGATTTACCATGCACTTAGAAATCAGAGAGTCACCGGAAATTTGGAATCTTCAGCAAAGCTTTGAACTTTGAAAAAATGAAAAATAGATGTCTTAATACTATTAGGAATTTCAAATGACACATGTAATTTACTGTACAGCAAGAAACAAGTTGGATGTAGAGCTTAGAGGATACTGACTTTAGCATGTTTTTACCAATTTGTGCTCCGGGATCATTCATACATGTAATATTGCCTGGTACCCTAAGAGTGCCACATTTTTAAAAAATTGTAAGTTTAAAGAGATATACTAATGTAGTATCAGTAATCCTGGAGGTGTGCACACTTCAGATATCCATATGTTTAAAATATTCTTGGGATTGCCTCACTAACACTGTTTTCTTACAATCTTAGTGTAGCTCTCTTAGGGTACCCAGCAAAGTTATAAGAATTGTAAAGTTTGAGTTCAGCAGGTCGAGAATTGATGAGCAATGTGTGTTTGTCTTGCAGGAATAGAGAATGTGGTGCTAACTGGGAACAGACTTCAGAAGCTGCCTGTAGATCTGATGAGCAAACTGACTCATATCAGGAGACTGGAGCTCAGGTGGGCATTGTTGACTCTTGTTTATTGCTATTAGGCCACACCAATTTAATTTCTTGGTTAACGGATTCGCCGCTTCATTTTTTTCAGATTTGCAAATAAAAATGAAAATTCAGAATCAACTGCAAAATGCTCATATTTTGCCCTGAACAGTTGAAAACAGACCTTTTCATCCTAGTTGTTACAGTTATTCCATCTTTCAATGCAATGGTATCATTAAAAGTTCAAAATTCATTGTTTAAATTTGACTTCATGGCTCCTATCGTACCATTTTGGGCCATAATACGATGCCTAGGCCTGTTTTTTTTTTTCGCCCGCCCGCTCCATTATTTTTCTAGAAAAATCCGTTAACCAAGAAATTAAATTGGTGTGGCCTTAAGTTCCTATCCACAATTTTCAATGTTTGTATGGAGTTATTTCTGTCAAAATATGGACTCCAAGGGGTATACGAATGACGTGTTGTCATGTTTTTGTGTTAAATGTTAATGTAAAAAATATTTTGACCTGTGCTTCATTGTAAAAATTTGACCCTAGGGGAGTGTGAAATCTAGGGGGGGTCAAATGTGCCTGGAAGTCTGTACCACCTGTTTGATGAAAGGCCGTAGTTCGAACTTTGTAGCCACAAGTCCAGTAGTTGCCATTTGTGTAAAACATTCCCCCTGGACAGCCTTTTAGTGATTTCTGACACTGAATTTAACACTGGCCACATTGAATATGAACTGAGTTGTGTCATGTCTTTTGTTATTTGCCTACAAGACTGGAAAATTAAGCCTGTATTTGCAGTAAACACGACATTCTTTTGCCTGAAAAACCTTTTTCTCTGATGCTGTATTTAGCACTTGCCATGCAGAATACTGTATGGCGAGTGGCAAGCTTTTAATGTAAAACAAGCAAATTTTAAAATTGTATTGTAATGATCATAACAGTAATGTGCAGTCTTTGTTAGACTGACACTTCTGTAAATACATAGCCTCACAATTCAGCCCTCCACGGCTGCCGGAGGCATGTATGTCTTGTGTTAAGACCCACTAAACCAGTCTACTACTACTACAGTAACTACTACTACTACTACTACTACTACTACTACTACTACTACTACTACTACTGTATGA
The DNA here is from genome assembly GCF_001625305.1 of Branchiostoma belcheri. Classification (NCBI taxonomy): domain Eukaryota; kingdom Metazoa; phylum Chordata; class Leptocardii; order Amphioxiformes; family Branchiostomatidae; genus Branchiostoma; species Branchiostoma belcheri. Next base: position 8,066,838 of record NW_017803909.1, on the reverse strand, counting down.
AATGACTTAGAACTGACTTTCATACCATCCTTTTTGATTCATTCTTAGGTCCAACAGATTAGAGCTGACGTCTGTGGAAAACGTGACGTTCTTGGCCCTGGACAGCCTGACCCACCTGGACATGAGCTACAACAGCGTGGCTGAGCTGGACGTCCGCGTCCTGAAGCAGCTGACCCACCTGTGTTGCCAGGGCAACGGCATGAGCAGCCTACAGGTGTCTGGGGAGAGACTGGAGGTGCTGAATGCCAGCCATAACAGTGAGTCACACAGTCAAGCATGATTGTCATTTTTCACACTGTGTCTTAAACCACACCAATTTGATTTGTTGGTTCTCGGATTTTTGGAAAATATGGTTAACTAGATCTAGAAAAGCCTAATGAAAGCAAAGTCTGAGGACCCGGTTGATGCCTTGGTGGACTCTGTTATGTAGTAAATACAGCCATATTCTAGTTTTCTTCCTAGCCCTCTCATTTTATGATGTCCGCTTGCTATCTTTTGAACTAAAAATGTCCGAGAACCAAAAAAATGAATTGGTGTGGCCTTAATTAAAGGTACATATTTTTACCATACATTATAGACATTTGTATAACTGAAGCATCCAAGCATCTAGTAGCGGTATCAGTGAGTTACACAGCAAGAGACTGGATGTATTATACATTGTATATCTTAGCATTATGTAGCTGCTATGTAAGCTAAATGGGCATAGCCAAGAGTTCTACAGCATTGTAAGTCATGTCAAGAAATTGATAACAAGATTGATAACAGTTTTAAAGCTCTACTCCTATTGTTTAAAAGACTTCAATCTTGCATATTGTGCATGATTTAACATTGTTGTGCTTGCATTCTCTGAGATGGTTTTTTTTAAACTTTCATTGGTAACTGGTTCCTTGTTGGGTTTTTGCACAGATTCTCTGTCTTTATAATGACGATTATTAATGATTAAAGATCACCACTTTGCACTCTCTTTTTGACAGAGCTGTCCACAATAGAGATCACCCCCCCTCCCCACAACTTGGTGACTATCGATGTATCATGGTGGGTATAAATAACACCACTTTCTGCTGCCTTTTCTTGTTTTCATAACGTGCCTTACAGTATATCTTTTCTGTCAAACATTTTTAAACCCCCTATTGACTAATTTGACTCCAATCAAAGTTATATTTTGCTAATGTCAACTGTCATAATTCTGCTGGGTACCCCAACTTTAGACTGCCACATTTGAAAAAAAAATGTTTTATCGAGGCACCACATTTGAAATGTGCATACAATGTAGGACTGCTGATGCCGCATTGGTAGATCTGGACATTTTTAAAAAAATGTGGAAGTCTTAGGATACCCAGTGGAAGTATAAAAGTTGATTTTAAGCCTAACTTTTCTTGGATTCTAGTGGAACATGCCCTTCAACTGTTCTCACTTCTCAATTCTTCTCACTTCTGCTGTACCAACATTATTTGTTGATTTTATAAGTTTATTACGTTATGTCATGAGGAAAGTGACACTTATTTCCTTTGGGAACTGCTACAAAAATTGTGTTCCGTTTCGGAACAACTCAACCTTACGAGACGATCCCCAGGGCAGGCCCATGAATTATTGACAGAGTAATTCACATGTGCTTTAAAAGGAATCCAGTACAGCATTTCAGAAGATCATTACTACAGGCAAGGACATTTCGTTGGCATTCATTGTCATAGCCTGAATGCCTGTCTACAGTTGAGTGGCTGATATGCATCTTTCCTGTCCCTGTCTCCTCTGTAATGGAGGATGTAAGGACACGGTTTGTACATACATGAAACTGGAATTAATGTGCACATCTTTCACACAATGGGAAGTGATAGGAAGCTGGGATGATTGATGGGCATTTTACTGGAGGCAAATCGGGTGAATTAGTCCATCATTAAGATATATGGATGCCTCCAGAAGCATTACACTGTAGATTGATCTTGATAACATAAAGGCGTCTGAAATAAAACAAACCCACAGTACATATAACTGCAATAATGGTCCTTCAATAGCATCACATAATTCATAACAGATTTAGATAAAACTGTTCATCACAATATTGTATAATACTAATAGTACTAATTAACTTGATTTGTATTATTATTTCTTTCTACATGCCTGTCATAGCAATAATAATTGTTTATTTCAAATTCTTGCCCGAGGGCTAATTGCAGGAACAGAAGAAACATATGGTATAAAAACAGGCAATTAGTACACATAGAACTACTGATAACTACTAAGATACTACTAGTAAAAACTACTGGGTCTGCCTTCTTTTTTGGAGACAGGAAGACAAAGGATCCCACTTTTTCTGTAATTTGTAATAATATAAATGCTGTGATGGTAGTACTAGTATCTTTTGAAATAAAGAATTCCCAAATGAGAGCATTTCAATTTTGCCCTACTCAATTTTATATTTGGGGGACAGAAACACAAATTGTTTTTTGATTGTAAGTCTGAAGATGAAAAAAGAGTAATCTCTTTGAGCCAGCATTGCTGTGTTGACACTGTTTCCAAAAATTGCTTCTAAGTTCATGATCATTTATATTCCTTCCTAGTTGTCAGGCCCCCAAGGCAAACTGTCTAGTTCAGATGTAATTACTGCCCGAAAATCCTTTTAGTGGAGAGACAGACTGATGATATGATTTGCCTCAACTCAGGCAGCTAAGATTGCACAACGTGGGGCGACACATTTGATGTTTTGACAGCTTAGGAAAAAAATTTTAATCACTCCTTATACTATGGCAAATTTAATATGTTGGGTCATGAATTTGAAATGGTGATGCTACGATATGAACATGAGTCAAAGGGGAAAGCCTGCATTTTGTATGTGCAATTTTAGGGAGTGTCAGACTCAGATTCAAATTTTCCTTTTAGCCATTAGTTTTCATACTGATCTCTTATACTTGATACTGCTTTGAAATGTCGTTGATCCAAAGAAATGTATTTGTGTGGCTTGCCGCTGTTACATGTGTTAAATCCTTGTGAAAGCTTTTTCCTTTAGCTGCATCAGTCTGCTAGCCTGGGTACCATCCGGAGGTTCGCTTCGCAACGTTAAAAAAATTTAGCGTTGCGGAGCAAAAATCCTGATTGTTTTGCTGATTTTTTCGAGGGTTGCGGAGTGAAAATCCGGATGGTACCCAGGCTATCAGTCTGCACTGTAGATGTGAATATGGAGGTTTAGCGGCTGCAGTAGAAGTAGTGGAGGAGATAGCACTGTGATTGATTATTACCTGACACACCCTGAAAGAAGGGTTATCGATCAGGGTGACCTTGCCATGGTCAGTAATCCCCACTCAGACTCCAGGGCCACTTCAAGTTCCTACATGTGTACCTGCTTTAGGGAAACACCCAATGATTTATTTCAAACCACAGCATTTGGTGATGAAAACTGAAGCCTATTGGCAATTTTGACTTTTTTGTGGGCCAATTTGGCACCAGGAACAGAACAGGGACTGTTTGAACGCACAAAATATATGCCAAAAATGTGAAATAATGACACAAATGTGTTGAAAAGTGATACTAACTGTTGATAACACCAAAATTTAGTATAATTAGAAGATTTTCAAATTTTTGTGTAAAAAGTTACATATTGGGCCTTTAAACATCCTATCAAAAAAGAAAACTTGAATATGTTGTAACAAATCAGGGCAATTTGACTTTTTTGAAAATTGCCTTAGAAATTGTAAAAATTTGTATGTTGCACGGAGAAAAAAATTCACAGACTGTAATTAATCTACATGCTTTTACACAACTTGTGGAAAGGTTCTTGATGTTAAAAGATAAGACTTTGTCTGGTTTTCATTCCCAAGGAAGTCGCACTTAAAGATCTCCATCCTCCTCAGTCTGCTGAGTTATTGATCCTCACTGCGGCCACTTATCTCCTTCTTTCTGCAGCAATGCCTTTGAGAAACTGCCGGAGTCCCTGTGTGACCTGAAGGGACTGAAGCTCATCGATGCCAGCAGGAACAAGCTCAACTGCCTTCCACCAAGGTAAGGGGCCTGCATGCCCTTTTCCATGGAGCGTAAACAGCCGTTTTAATTCTACGTAGAGGTAGATGGACCACTCTAATTCAACGTAGAGCGTAATTGGTTCATTTTGAGTAGAGCGTATTCGCCGTTTTAACTCTACAAAATCGTTGTAGCAACTTGAAATTTATCTTAATTTAAGTTAAAGCGCATTCTAGAGGTTTTCTGAATTCAGCTCTCAAAATTTAGAGCGTGTTCGGGACCCCCATGCAGGCCCACAGTTAACTTCTGCTATCTGTTGAGGAAAGTCCCTGTAGCGTATCTTTGCTATCATCACTTTTCTTTCTTGGGCTTCGTATTTAAAAATTAATGCTAAGTTGGCAATATCAACACGAAAAAGTCTGAGGAAAAAGTATGTTCCTTGGTTCACAACATTTTAGACAGATTCAAGCCCTCTTGCTGAAGTTTAACTTTAATCTTGAGCCTGGTATGTTAGATTTGCACCAAATTTGTATTTGTTACAGGTTTAGGCAGCAGGGAGAAGGGCCAAGAATGAATTGGTGTGGTCTTATCCTGCAAATCTTTCCAAAGACATGAGAAAAGCATCTCTTTTGAAAAACGTGAAAAGGCTGTGGACTTACAGACTAGCTTTTTGTGTATGTGCATGTTTAAGGTCTACGCACAAGGCCATGGTCATATGTCTATCCACAGTGCACCAAAACCTGCACATTAACTGTACAAGAGAATTCAGATAACACTGAATCCAAGTCAGATAACTACTGGGGCATATCAAACTCTCAGATCTTTCCACATCTAAAGGCTTTGCTGTGCTCAACAGCCTGTTAGAGAGATTTGTTTACTCTGTATGAAAAACCTTTGCAGCACCAATGCTGAATTTCGGTTTCTATACACAAATACATAATTCAAATATTATCAGGACTTTTCGTCAACATGTATACAAATAAGAAATAAGAATTTGTTGAGAGGAATCCTGTAGCTGACAGTCTCTTTTCAGTCTTTTGTTCAATGACAGATTCTTACAATTTATTATAATGTTATGATTGTGTATTCTACCCTCCCTGGATTTTAAGTTATTTTTTATTTGTCAACTGACACCAAACCATAATTTTTGTGTGCAAAATGTGTTGATACATTTCGTTCTTCATATAAAAATCTCTATATACTGATTTGTTCCTCCCACATGTTTCTCAATGACGTGTGTGTAAATTGTATGATTGAATGCTTCACTGTGTGAATGTCAAAAGTAATTTCATTAAGCTTAGCTCAGTAACAAAATTTCATTAAAGAAGACACTCATATTTTCTCAGTAATTACACATGCTCATGTAGACTTCTAGATGAGAATCGTAATAATTTTGATACCTAAACTATGCATATATTAATGATCCTGAAAGTGTCGTGCATTTAGATGCTTCAAAATTTGGACATAATAATTTTCTAGCAGTATCCCCTTGTCATGTCTTTTGAAAACAGAAACTTAAAACAGGGAATACATTTGATTTGGCCTGATATATAATGTCCTAATGCAATGCTGCCTCCAGGCTTGGCAACTTGGTCTTTATATAGAGCCAGACTTACTGATCAGAATACTAATGAGTCAGTGAAGGATGTGGGCGGAAGCAGGGCCGTTGTTTGTTTTACATCTTCTTTGTATGATAAACATACAAAAAGAAGGGCTGATAAACAAAAGAAGGGCTGACATTCTGATGTTATTTTTCTATTGTCCCAAAAAATGTCCCAAGGTGTATTTTTAGTTGTCCCAATTTTAGTGGTCAGTGGCCACTGGACCACCTTTAATTTCGAGCCCTGTAAATGTTGTCATTTATATGAATACAGAAATCAAATTCAAACAAAAACTATGATTGACACATTGTTGTTGTTTTTTATTTGCAGGATATTCTGGCACGTGCCGAAGCTGACCAGACTGAGAGTGGGGCACAACCGTCTGTCTGCCCTGCCTGACCGGGTGGACAACTGCCTGCTGAAGGAACTGGACCTCCAACATAACAGACTCACCCACCTCCCTGCTGCACTACTCATGAGGGCACACAGGTGGGTCTGGTACAAGATGCAAGATGACTCTATTCGTTTTTGCAGTGTGTATAACACTGAATTAAAATCAAATTTAAATGTACAAAGAATCTCAATTAGATAAAAATAGATGCAATAAGTAAACCATTGTTATAAAAAAGGACATAGTTGTATAATATAAGTGGCTATAGATATACACAAAACAAGTTAAAATTTCATGTCCGACAAAGTTTCAAAAAACAGATTGGTACAATATATTTACATTGCTGTTTTCATGCTGTCCGTGCTGGTTGAGCAATTTGATCATATACGGTATACTGTTACTTCACTGGTATCCTGAAACAGTGAAGTCTTGCTTCTTTGCTTGTCTTGGTGTCTGTCTGCTTGTGTATGTGTCTGTGATTTGCAATATTATATACAATGCAGCTTTGTCATAGATCTTCAGCATTGCTATTTTAGGTGGATCGCTTTGCTATTTTCCAAACAAAACAACTGCAACAGTATATTTTTACACTCTTGAAAAGAAGTACATGTAGCTCTGCAGTCGTGCATCATACACACACATGTGTACATGTACATGTATGTTTAGAGTTAAAACTTTTAATTAGATCCAACACAAAAAGTTCTCCCACCTAGCGCTTTCGACCAGTCACTCTGGTCTTCCTGTGTAGACTGACCCAGTGAGGCTTGTACATGTACATGTACTTGTTCAGAAAACTGAAATATAAGACTTACCCATAAAACAAGACTTTTTACAACAATCATCTTCTTTATATTGCTTGTCTCAAATAGCAAAATATATTGCCTTCTCCCCTGTTGATTCCCCACCACTGACGAATGGCCCATCCACCACTGGTAAACGCTGCCATCATGAACCCATAGAGAGAGGATGTAATTTTATGCCTCATTAACAAGCCGCTGTTTTAACAGAAACTCGTTAGTTTTCGAGCGGGGCCGTTGACCCTCGCTTCCGTCACTTTCATCCCGCGCCCGCCGTATTTTGGAACCCTCCCAAGATTCTCCCTGCGCGGATTCTTCCCTGATCCTCTCGTATCCCGTAATCTGACAGTGCAGCTATCAATCATTTGGGAAGGTACATAAAACGCAGCACAGGACTATTAAGTGGCTCCACATAGCCAGGGTAATACGTACAGTGCTCGGAAAGAAGCTTTTAGAAGATAGTCATCTTTCAGATTCCATGTATCTGTCACGAAATACATGCAGTTATTTTCCAGTATATACTTTAAATTTTAGTAAGTTTCATCGTGATGCAGTGTATCTGCCAACTTCTCTTACAGTCAAAGAAAGAGTTTTTGATTTTTATTAGAGGTACATAAACGCTGCACAGGACTATTAAGTGGCTCTACATAGCCAGGGTAATACGAACAGTGCTCGGAAGAAGCTTTTAGAAGATAGTCATCTTTCAGACTACATGTATCATTTCTGTTCTGTCACAAAATACATGTACACAGTTATTTTCCAGTATATAGTTTAAATTTGAATTTAAGTTTCATCGTGATGCAGTGTATCTGCCAACTTCTCCTCTTACAGTCAAAGAAAGACTTGATTTTTATTAGAGGTACATAAACGCTGCATAGGACTATTTAAGTGGCTCCACATAGCCAGGGTAATACGTACAGTGCTCGGAAGAAGAAGATAGTCATCATCCGTGTATCATTTCTGTTCTGTCACGAAATACACGGTTATTTTCCAGTGTATACTTAAAATTTCAGTTTAAGTTGTGCAGTGTATCTGCCAATTTTGCCTCTACAGTCAAAGAAAGACTTATGCCTTTTGTCATTTTTATTAGCTTACATGTACATGCTAGTGTCTGAGATAGGAAAAGCTTTTTTATCTACCCAATATGTGAATATTGGATGTACATGTACATGTATGTTACAGTAATTTTTTTTATGTGTCTGCATACAAATTCTTCTAAACTTTTAATTTGGATACAAAGTGTATAATTGAGAAGCAATTAAGATTATCACTTGTAATCACTCCAATACACATGTATGTGTGTAGCTATCCATATTACTACTGGTACATGATACTTTTACAGACCTACTACTTTTGACAAATGCTCCAGAACATCAAGAAATGACATACTGTCATCCCCAACACTAAAAAACACAAACTTGTCACTGAAAGAAACCACAGAACACTCTAACCTTTGCAAATGTGCGATTGATGATGATTTTGGTTGGCATGTAAGCAATATATGCATAGCTTGTGCTGAAAATTTAATGGAATAGAGATAAAATCGGACAGTGTCATAGATCACGATGTGACTTGATGCGCCCATTTCTCCCCCCCTCCCCATCACTGTCTGCTGACAAATGGTATCCTGCTGATCCCTCATAAGCCACAGCCTTGGCAGAGTGAGGCTGTGTAAGGGGATTTCAGCATCCCTGTTTGGCAGCTTGAGGCTGTGTAAGGGGGATTTCAGAATCCCTGTTTGGCAGCTTGAGACTGTGAAAGGGGAAATTCAGCACCCCTGTTAGTGAATACCCCTTTCCTTTGAAAATATTTCCACAGGTAGGAAATATTTTAGGCTGTCAAAGGGTGCATAATGTCAGAGCCGTAATACAAGCTGTTAACAGTTCAGAATTCTTACAAACAAATCTCTGTAAACCCCTTTACCTCCCCAAAATTATGCCAGAGGCAGGAAGCTGCCAGGATGGAAGGGAAAACATCCTGCCCCAACTTCAATGAAAAAAAGATTGATTTGATTTGATTTATTAGATGAAGTGATTATTTTGTTTAAATGTAAGAAACAGCGTATAAAATTGCTGTGGCCATAATTAGTAAGATTTGTGTCTGCAATTGATCATCCTATTTCTTGGTTGAATTTTTTTTTCTTTTATCATTTGAGCTTTCTGTCTTTAGAGCTATAACTAGTATAAGACCACTGATAGTAATAACAGCAGTGTATGCATGGTTGAGTAGCAGCCATGAATCCCACGGATTAGTCCCCATTTATTATCTTTGATAGGAAAACATCACGTGCATTGGGTCCCATAATCAGCTATGCCATAGGAAGGAAATGTAGCTCTGACCTACATTACAACTAATGGGATATCTGTGTTGTTTTTGTCCTCACACATTAAATGCATCCAATATGATTTCTGGGTGGCAAAACTAGATTTTCTGAGGTTTTCAGAGGAAATTTTCACATGCCTTGTTTTTTTGTCCGTTGAGGAGGGCGGTCAAAAAAGGGTGCATATACGATAAGAAGGTCACAATTTCCCCACCTTTGCTTGGAGAGTAAGGCCATAGCAAGTAATTTTTATGGATGACATCAGCATGTGCATTACTTTTTGTCTGATTTTGAAAAAAATACAAGAAATGTTGTTGCCCTCTGACAGTGGTCATGTCTGTTGCCATGCCGCAATGTGGATGCAGATGGCAGATACATGTAAATATGAAGAGAGGAGACAAGACAAGGCTCTAATTTATTGTTCTGTCTTTTACTTTAATGCAGTGATGTATTCCATTCCTTTTATATGTAATGTTCACTGAATCAAAACCATTTTTACAATGATTGAAAACTTTTCTTTTTCAGTGACAAATGGATGTTGTAATAGTTGGCAGTAAACATATAGCACTATATAAGGTTTATGATATCAAAATTTTAAAGTGTAGGAACCTTTTTTTAACTCCTACCTGTCCCTCCCCCTGCAGACTACGTGTGCTGAACCTGTCCTGTAACCGGCTGGTGACCCTCCCACAGCTGGGTCCCTCGGAGAAGCTGAAGAACGTGGAGGAACTCTACCTGTCCTCCAACTACCTGGTGGAACAGTCTCTACTGGTCATCGCAGGGTACCCACGGCTCAAGGTGCTGCACATGGCCTACAACCTCATCAAAACCATCCCCGCAAGGTAACGGTCATGGAACTTCAGTATGAAACCTACTTAGCTGGTGTGTTGTGCTGAAAGGCGGTTATACCAGCCAAACAGATACGGATACTCTGTACAAGTGCCCTTTGCAAGATTTTTTCTTCATTCGTTTCTTTAGATAATTCTGAAATTTATGACAGAAATATTAAAGGCTGCCATGATGTAAAAGATGTTCTTGCCATTGCCATTGAGAAAAATAGCCCTTTACTTCACTATCCACATGTAGATAGAACTTACACCAAAGTCATAGCCTTTCATAGAGTATTGTAATGTAGATTAGTTTTCAGAATTGTTGTACTAGTTGCCATCTTTGTCTTCTTCATTGGTCATCTTCATCATGAGGTGTAGCAGGAGAAGTTCTGTTTTCAGTACTGCTTGTCAGTCATTGCAGACAGAAGTTCAGGTCCTTGTAAACCGGCCTCGAATTCAATGAGTTTCTTTAGAGTTGTGGTTCCTTTTTGGATCCGGAGTCCAAAGTAAGAGTCATCTAGCTGGTTCTGTACTACGAGTCACATAGTTGCCATACAATGTATCATATGCAGTTAATGAGGAATAAAGGTACTATATATTATCTATGTATATATGTATGTTTTCTCTTCCAGGTTCTTTGTGCGGCTGGAGCAGCTGGAGGACATTAACCTGTCTGGAAACCACCTGACGCAGCTGCCGGCCACCATCACGCAGCTGCCCAAGCTGCAGGTGCTACGGGCTCACTCCAACCACCTGACCAGCCTGCCAGACTTCTCACAGGCCAAACTACTCAAGGTAAGCAAGTTGCACACCCCCAGTGTACTGTTAGACATTATAAGGCTTTTGTAAATTCGAGAAGACACTGTTCCAACTAGAAATGTAACATTTGCAAAGCAAATGCATTATGTTTACCTTCGCATATGGTCTTCTCTGTTAATTCTTACTCAAGCACATTCATATAATGATCAGACAGGAGTCTAAATCCCTCATGCTATAAAGTTGCAACATGATGTAACCCAACACTAGTTACCATGGTGACAGACATCTGGTTCAGGTCATTAACCTTATATGTTTGGAGAAGAAGAGGAAACTGAGCAAAAACAATGTTTTCCTGCAGTAAACATAATTATACAGAGCTAGTGTCTATCTCTTTGCAACACTCGGAAGTTGTTTTATTGGTGTGGGTTTTGTGTTGGATTTTTTCTTAGATCTTTTTGATCCATCGTCATGATTACTCTACCTCTTTGATGCATTATCTCATTTAAGAAGACACACTCACTGTTTATAGGAATAATGTGCGTTTGCCTAACTTGATGTTTCAAGTAGTTAGGCAATATTGACACAACCCATAAATATAGTTACAGTTGAGGAAGGGGTGAGTTGTTTGTGAGAGTATTGACTAATTTCTCACTGCCACTCACACCAGACAGGTGATCAGTCTCAGGCCTTTTGACCTGATTTTTCCAGACTTGAGTCCTCTATTCAGCTTAATTGGCTATGTTTAGGAATAAGATATGATTTGTTGGAAGGGTAGCACTTTGTGTCACTGCTGGTGTGTGGCACAAGTGAGTAAAGAAAGGAGAGCTTAGTTCTTCTAACAATTGTTTTTAGAAATGTCTTCTTGATGAAATGTCATTTTTATTTCCACCTCTAATTTGTTACAACAAGTACAATAAATAAATGCTCAGTGTCCCACCCTTTCTTTCTTAATGTTTTCCAGTAACTGGCTTTTTAAGTTAGCTTGGATTCAAACACTCAACCTCCAGGTTTAAAAGCTGTATTGCTTACCATTGGACCACAATGTACAAAATGTATACTACACCACAAGACTTACATGTATGAATATGGTACAGTATAACCACCCTTTGGCGTAACACCCCAGCTTTGCAAGCACAAAGCACATCAGCAGTTAGGTACATGTATATTACACTGAACAACGTGTCACGCCTAACCTTCGCACGTCTAACCACAAGGTGGCACAACGCAGTTTTAGCCCTATGGGGATTTCTATAGTTAAGGACCCCAAAGTGACTCACTTCGACTCACTGAAAGTCATAGTAGGGTGCACAAGCAAGGTTCAGAATTTTGATATGTTTAATTTCAGGGTATAGTGTACAAAATATGCGAAAATGAGCTTAGATTTCCTGGCTAGTTATCTTCTCTTTTATTAGCGCCACGGGAGGTCATGGAACTGCAGCTGACGCACAGTACTAGGCGGGACAAGTATCCAACCGCAAATCTACGCCGACTGAACACGCACCATAATTCAACTTTTACAGTCTCAAAACTGACGTATTCCTCTAACATTGACCACAGGTTCTATCTCGATGCCATGTACAGAACAATTTCCGCACCCTTCTCTAGTATTGTGCAGCACTACTTTGTGCCCGGACTACTTTTGAGTATGGGGTTCGCCCATAAATACTGTGTTTAAACCTATTGGTGTTTGCCCCACCCCACCCCAGGTGCTAGATGTAGGCTGTAATGAGCTGCGTGAGGGCAGCCTGTCGGGTGACCTGCTGTCCCAGCTGAGTGAGCTGGACCTGGGAGAGACCCAACAGTTCAGCAAGGCGGAGACTCTGGTGAACGGTTCGGCCGGCCTGGCTCTACTTGGGGCCGGACCTGACGGACAGGACTCCACGCTCTGGAGATACGGCTGCGCGCAGACTTACGGACAGAGAAACAAGTGAGAAAAACTCTTACTTCTGTTTCTGAAGTTTGAAGGTGTAACAGAAGTATTTAAATCATCAAAAGTTGTTGTAACTTGTAGCTGTATTTGACTGCAAATTTTGGACACAGGAAGATGAGCTTGTTAACTTTCCTTCACCGACACTTTTATTAATGTTTTGCTTTCATTATGAAATCTACGTTGTTTGAAGGTTGCACAAATGTGAACGAGTATGGTTTGGCAAATAGTCTAGTCTTCAAATTCATTTCTTTACATTTTTTTCATTTGATTTGGGCATTCTATGACATTGGTATCCAATGATTTTTATTTAACTTACGGCATATATTTACCCATTTTGCAACTGTTTTGTACGATTTACAGTATGGTTGAAAACTTTTCTTTTTTTTTTGGAAACGGCCAAAAATTCATGCGCGCGGATGTCATCCATGTAATCAAATCAACATGGCGTAATATGTTATTTCCATGCCTCCAGCCTGTGTGTCAGACAAGTCCTGAGACCGACCTACGGCGCAGAGAAGAACGAGGGTCTGTTTGCGGTGTTTGACGGCGGGAGGAACGCGGACGTGCCGCATCAGCTCCAGACGAGCGTGGCGGAGATCGTACAGGAGGAGGTCAGGAAACATCAGGAGGGCGACAAGGACAACATCCACATGAAGTACTCGGTACTCACCGCGCACAAGTACGTTATCTTCTTTTAGTTTTACAACCGGTCAGAAATATTTGTAACTTTATTTTGGAACAATGGTAATAACAAGATTGCTAACAGGGTTATTTTTAACAAGGAAATGAGATTTCCTTGATAAATATAACAAATGATTGATAAAAATGAGTCCCAACAGAAAGAAAAGATGATTATATTGTTTTCCTGTTTTTCATGCAATGGAATCATTTGGAGACAGCTTTTAAATTAGAATTATAGTATTCCGCCAAAAATTTGGAGACTAAAAAAAAACGTTTCCATAATCATATCCAGTTGCTTGAGTAACTGCTTTTTGGCGTATCGTATTACCTTCATCGGTGTAGAATAGTATTCTTTTCTATGTTACGATAAACTTATTTGTTCCAAGTTATGTGCGAACAACAAGGTCATTGGAGTCTGTTGTTGGTCCCCACAGGAGACTGGGTTCTGTTGGTCAGAAGCTGGGCTCTTCGGGAGTCTTCTGCCACCTGCAGAGGTTAGGTGAGGACAGCTACACGCTGCACCTGGCCAACGTGGGCACCTGCCAGGCCGTGCTGTGCAGGGAGGGTGTGGCCGTCAGCCTGTCCAGGTGCCACACTCTTGTGGGGGCTCCAGAGGAGGGAGCCAGGGTGATGGAGGTGGACGGCATGTTCACTGAGGTAAGCAGTTTTGCAAGCTTTCCAAAATAATTTCATCAGGTTTGTAGGACATTGGATATAGGGATTTTCTTCTTACACAACCTGTAGTGTTTCTCACCTTCTTATGTTTTGATGCCTGTCAGACATCTCCCTCAGCTGTCTGCTTGTACTTTTGTTAAGAGGGTGACTAGGTTTGTGTAGAAGGCATATGTTTCAAGAGAGAGGCATGAAATCCTTATCAAGATCTGGTTACTAAAAGAGAAATTCCGAAGGTTCAACTTATGTATGTCAACCACTTGAATGAGCAACCCAATGAAATGTCTTCATTTCCTAAGTTTACACTAACTTGTGATCTTTTATTTTTGCTGGACTAAGACATTGTGTTGGTGTTCTGTACTTCAGGACAACAAAGTCAGTGGAGTGACGGAGGCCACCAGACAGCTGGGTCGGAACTACCTCCACCCGTCCATCATCCCAGATCCGTACGTCCATTCCATCAACCTCACCCCTCGCGACGAGTTCGTCATCCTTGCCTGTAGAGGATTGTGGGATTACGTCGCCCCCATGGAGGCCGTCGATACCGTGCGCAGTAAGAACAACCCTCTGAAGGCGGCAAAGTTGTTGAGGGACATCGCGCAGGGCTGCGGCTCGCAGGACAACATCAGCGTGGTGGTGGTTCGGCTGCAGGAGTGTGATGAACCGGAGGATAACTGCGCGGTGATCCAGCCGGAGGACCTGCCGCCGTCCATGGAGAACCTCACCGTGTCCGATTCAGGGGAGAGCGACACAAAGACTGATGGGAGCGAGGGGAGAACTAACGGAAACGGGGTAACCGCGAGTGACGGGAACGGCGTGGAAGGGTCGGTGTCAACGATATTGGACGACAGGTCGTCGGTGTCGTCTCTGCAGAGCACGTCGAACTCTGCGGGAAGTCAGGCTGACGAGCAGGAGTCCAAAGCCGCGCTGGCCGATGTGACGGCAGGTTTGGACAAACATGCCATCCAGGAGGCGGTCCACCGAGACAGGCACAAGAAGGCTTACCAGTCCAAGTCCCACAGTCTCACCTACGGTGCAGAACGGCCCCTCAAGAACGGGTGGAAGGCGGACAGAGGCGGCTGGGTGTCGGACAACGCCGTGGATGATAGCGACGAGGAAGGGGTGGAAAACATCGCCACGGAGGTGCAGGTGGAGGTGGAGGTGTACACCCCCTCCCACACCCCCTCCCACAAGTCCAACATTGTAACAATAGTCAATGCCATGGTTGCTACCACTCAGCCTGTCGAAAACGGACTACATGAAGAGAAGGACAAGCCGGCCAGTGAACAAAACGGGGCCATAAACGGGCACGCGGACGGGGAGAAAACGCCGCTCAAGTCTTCCAAGAGAGCCAACGGTTCGGTCGTGCCAGACTCAGACGTTATCTGTAAGATTGAGATCGCTCCTCCTAAGCCCCCTCCCCGCAGTTACTCCAGCCCCCCCACCCTGGCAGTAGACACCTCCACCGACGGCAGCACGTCGCCTGTCCGAAAACGGGCCGTGGAAAACGGGCACGCCGCCAACGGCCACGAGATGCAGGGGGTTGAGGAGGAGACGGAGGAGTACGACACTGCGCTGTAATACATTTTGTAAAACGATACCCTATTGTTTACGATACCCATTTGTAACCTGAGACTGCTCTGTGACATCTAGAAAAAGTGTGCTGTAATGTGTTACAACAGCGTAACACAACGCAGCATTGTACATAAGGAAAAATGCCATTTGTACAGACCCAGTAACTGGTCCAGTCCCCAAGCCAGGGACATTTCCAGAAATTTGTACCTCATAGATGTATCTGTCCGCATGGTTGATTAATAAAAGGTATTAAGATATATTTAGACAGGAGGTGACCAAAAAGGTACCAGAAACTGGCTTGTCTTTGTAGAGTGAGCTGTCCTAATGTTAATGGTAGATATTCTACACATTGTATGGACATAGAAAGGAAAGTGCTTTCTGATAAGATGGTACAAGATGGCTCACTAGAAAATATTGTATGGTAAGTAAAGTATATGTAAATTGTGAATAGAATTAACTCTTCTGAAACAAAAAGTGTTGTGGGAAGATCCAGAATTTCCATCCCAAAGTGCATTGCTTGGCAACCAGAGGCTGACATCTGTTTGAAGAAAATGGATGGAGATTTCCCAACTTCTGTGTCGGGACAAAGTTGAGAAGAATAAACAAAAGTCACCCAATAATACTAGTATTTACCTTTAACTACACTAAAGTAAAGTTCACATTCTACAAGGCAGATTCTCGAAGTGACCAATTGCTGAACATCTAATTTCACACAAATATATGCAGCTTGACTGGTTTTCAAAGCATGGAAAGAACACTTATAAGAAAATGGATTAGAAAGATTATCAAACCCAGTAAATGTTTTGGCTACATTTATGTACTTGACATAGATAAATCATTGTTTCTATTGGTTCTGCACCGTATGTTTTTATAACAACTGTTGTTGCCACTACTGGAAGTTAGGGGATAGCCTGGGTGCAAGACCCATAGCACACTAGACACAAGTACTGAGATACTTTGTGTCCAGTGTGCTATGGGTCTGGCACCTAGGTTAGTTAGGGTATTGTTGGTGTATGAAGTCTCAGGTTTGTGTGATGCCCAGCGGGAAATTGTATGGATCTACCTTTGTGCCACTTGTGGAAGTTTCCAAAAAATCCCTTTGACTAGTTTAAGGTTGTACAGGAACTGTCCGTGCCATGTACATAGTTATTTTGTTTACCTACTGTGGAATGCGTGACTATATGTGGTGCTCTATATTATGCTATGTGAACATGAATAGGACCATTATGTACATGTACATTGTAATTTGATAGAAATATAAGTATGATACTGGATTTACCAAATGCACACACTCTACTGTCTAAACTTGCCTTAACATGTACTATTTTGCTGGAAACATGTGTATTTCACATTTCCAAACTGTTGAACTACATAGCTTTATAATATAAATTGCCGTCACATATGAACACCATTGAGAGAGAAAGAGAGAGACAGAGAGAGGAAAATTTGGGATGGGGATGATGGTTGGTTACTTGTATTATTTGAAAATGAAATTGTACAGTTGTGAACTGACTGACCAACAAGGTACATGTATGTTTCTCTACAACTGTACAAGGATTTATGCATTTGAAATGCTTAGCTATCTTTCATGTAGCTGATTTATATTTTATTTTTTCATTACAAAAATAGATTCTATCTAGTCATCTTCATAAGGCATTTGAACATCGTTCAAGGACATTCGTTCACCCGTTCATATCTTTTTGATTTAATTTGGCTGTAGATATGACTTGGTTAGTTTAGTTAACTTGCCTAGATAGTGTCTGTTTAGAAGGGAATTATTTCTTTTGCGTACAAAATGTTTTACTTTTTTTGAGAATTTTTTTTTACAAATGTGACACAGACTGTTTTGAAGGAGGTTTTGTTTGGCTGTTAACAGAATGTTTTGAGAGATGGCCAAACATTTCTTTGTACTTGTGCCAGTAATTGTATACTGTTGCAACTGAGACTGACTTTATAGTGTGGAAAGTATTATTAAGTGGATATTAAGAATGTGTAGCTGAGGCAATCTGCTTGGTCCTACATTCTAGTGGTGTGACTCTCTCAATCCTGTTTCATTCCATTCACTGGCTCAAACAGTTTTTGTATATGTGTATGTATATACCTATTTTAGATTTATTTTGCTTACTACTCTAAAATGAAATATTTGATTTTTTTTATTTTATACTACAGGGTAGTGTCATGAATGGATGAATTGCTCGTACTAAAAGAAAATGTGCCAACTGTGATTGAATGAATACTGACTCGAAAAGCCAAAAGGAATCTTGAACTTTGTATAGTCTTATACTTGGAAGAACTGCCAAGCGATCTTGTTGAAGAATTTACATTGTGAATTTTGTATATTTCTCTACTTGAAGAAATGGAATATTGAAGAATGTGCCGCTATGTTTAAGCATGGTGGGAATCTGACTGATCTACAGTGTTGTAAAATAAGCAGAGAACACAGAGGAATATTAATTGTGATTAATGTGTATTTTAACTGTTTATCATTATGTGTAATTCTTTTGTAATCTCTACAGTGTCATAGTTAATCAGCCAACAACAACAAAAATAAATAAATACACCAAGTAGCCTTGTTTCCTGAGAAGGTTCTGACAAAACAACTTGCAGATCAGCCTTCCACAAGAACAATAAATTCCCTTGATTCTGAACATGATTGTTGTCAAGTTTTCTCATTTCTTACTTCTTCTTTGTAGTAGCCTGGGTGCTATTCGATTTGTTGTTACTTGTAGTACAATGTAAGGCCACAGCAAGTAAATTTATGGATAACGTCCTCTGTAGACTCCAAATATAATGTGAGGCGAAAACAAAACAAGGTGGGCCCAAAAAACAAGATTCCTACATTTACATTTTCAAATTTGACATCATAAACCTTGTTAAACAAGAAAGACTACATATATAAATCTAAGTCTACTGCTGACTATTACAATAGCCATTTGTTACTGAAACAATTTTGAAAAATAACTTTTCGATCATTGTTCAAATGGTTAAGATTCAGTGGGAATATCACATATACACAGCCACCATCACATTTTGAAAGGAATGAAATACTTCACTGAATCAAAGTAAAAGACAAAACAATAAATCAGAGCCTTGTCTTGTCTCCTTTCTTCATATTTATCTGCCATCCACCTTCCGGCATGGCAACAGACATCTTTGCCCATTTCCGGCACGTTGACCACTGTCAGAGGGCAACAATTTTTTTTTCCAAAATCAGGCAAAAATTGATGCGCACACTGATGTCAACCATAAAAATTACTTAGTGTGGCCTAAGTACTAATACAGTGAAGCCAGCTTTGAGCCACCGGTCAATCAAGTGTGGCCTAACATTGAACTAAAAGTGATCTTGCTGCAATGAGGGTTCCAACTTGGAAAAGGAGTAAGAAGTAAGTGGTGGCAGTGTTCGTGGATATATTCCAGACTAGAAAAAACAGAAGCTGCCACTGGTATAAACGGTACTCTCCAAGCTGAGGTTTGGGGTTATTTTTGCCGTGTTTTTAGACTTTTTATCGCATATATATCGGGGTTTCTTTTTTGCACTGGAATTTTTCTTTCACCCAACCCATTTTTCTCTCACCCAACCCATTGTTGGGTGAAAGAAAGACTCCAGTGCAAAAAAGAAACCCTGATAAAAAAAAGTCTAAAAACACGCCAAAAATAACCCCAAACCTCTTGAGAGTAATAAACGGTTTAAAAGTGCCCCCCAACGACCATGTATGTTGTTTCAGATATGCTGATCCTAACAACCAAAAACAAGGGTCCGTAGGACACAGATCTCCGTGAAGTAATCATTGTGTTTGTGGTTCCTGCTAGATAATGTAAACGATGCCCCGGTTTACATGGTTCATATCTAGAAATTTTCATCTTTTCAACTTAGCTTCCAAATGCCGCAAAAATTAAATTACCATTATTTACCAATACGGAATTAAAGGGTTTCTTACCAATTAGGAAAATTATCTCATTTAGATGATCACTAGCTATTGATATTCCCCTCTACATCAGTTGTCACATGTTTGAGAGTCCTATCATGAAATGCAATGGATGCATAAACTTTCATGCATAATTAATACAAAAATCTATGTACACATCAAAATTATGACGATCTGTCAATCCCTTTTGGGGCTATTCTCTTTCAAAATCGGCTGCTGCTATACACACTCAAGCTGAAACATCTGCTTGGAGATCAGGTATAAGCACGCCTAACATCTGCTTGGAGGAATGTTAGACAGCTGTGGGGCTGTTCCACATCTCTACTGAAAAGTAGGGGTGTATCCTGATGAAATGTACTTTACCGCGTACCGCTAAAAACTGCTATGGTGTAAAAACTAACAAAACAAGAACAAGAAACGGTCCACAGTGTCAATTAATCAACCGCAAGCATCAGGGCAGATACATGGCGGCTGCAGACATGTCCCTCCAGGACGTTCTGCATCGTTAGTTGAGACTCTTGAGCCAGCCGAGTTCGCCTAGCCTTGGTGCTGGGCTGCTTTCCAGGTCCCAAACAGGCTAGGCCAGTCCCTCGGCGCGGCTCCAGTGCCAACATGCTCCCAAGGAAATTCTACCACAGCCCACTCAGGCCCTGATACACGGGCACGCTGACTCACTCTGGGCATGGCGTGTTATGGGTCTGGCATCCTAGCCTGTCATCCTTGCTTGGCCGACTTGGAACGCCGACCCGAAACAGGCGCCTAGCTCCGCGGACGCGGAGTGGCTTCACGGACCGGTCCCTTCCTCTGAAGAAGTTACTAATGATGATTGGTGAATTAAATAAAAACCAAGTCGACTTAAGCAGTTCCTTCTCTTATTCTTACTTTGTTGGTGACTTTAAATCGGTTCAGGATTACGAAGATCTCGTGGATCGCGCGGGCGCTACTCGGGGTAGAAGTTTTCCGCCGCCCGGTTTCAACCAGGCAACCGGTCGCTTTAGGCACCTGTTGTACCTGTGTGTTTCGCGCGGTGAGAATTGTACCGTAACCGCGCAAAACTCATACCGAGACATAGTTAAGTCAGGCAGCGGAGAGATACTAGTCTAAAGGGACCACAGAGCCTCGAAGAGAGCCCGCCCTATCTACGATAGGACTCGGGATACGTTGCGAACACGTTACGAAAGTGAAGTACAGTACATGGATCAAAAGCGGCCCTTAGCAATCCGTTGCAAACTGCAGCAATACATTAGCTCAGTTGCTCCTATTACTGCAGTGATGTTTTATCGCCGTTGCGGGGCGCTTTTGATCCATGGCGCTTTTGATTCATTTTAACGTGTCAGAACTATAGAAGCAGGGTTTCTTTCTGAATAGAAAGGTAAGTGATAAGGCAGCCGTTTGATTATTCTTTAATCCTCATTGATTTAAATAGAGAAATTCAATGCACTGAATCAAGGAAAATAACAAGGAAAGATTGTAGCTTTCTGAAAGAAATTAATGAAAGGGGAGGGCGCCAGGAAAGGCGTTAGCTTCAGAGGGCGAAAAAACACAAATTTACCGAATAGTTGATTGATCCAAAATGTAATGTTTGCATTATTAAGGACATTGTAAGGTACATGTGTATATCTAACTGAGAACTTGAACACTTGAGACAATATTTTGTTAAAAGCATAACAGTAATTTGCAATTCAGGACTGTGTAAAGTAAAGGTGTATTGTGTTGAAACCTGTTAAAACCAACTGTAATGCTGTCATCTATTGAAATAAAAGATGAAAAGAATATCTTTAAGGTCGAATGATATATTTGTAAGGCAAATAATGGTATGATAATGGTGTTGGTCTATTACGTTATAAAGCTTAGCAAAGAAATGCAAATTATGATGATTCATTAACAAATGAGATCACACCTGCGTCTAAGCTAATCTGATATCATTATTTAATTGACAATATGCAAATTTTGGTGATCTCTTGTCAGGTGCTAAGACCACGCTTCGGGAAGACGGCCACGGTGTGCACGGAAGGGAAAGAGCTCCGGTAAAATTCGTCTTGGAAGGCGCGTTACGCACGTTTTCGGTGGTGAGTCGCACTTAACATTGTCCTTTATATAGTGGTTACTATTTAAACCGAACGTATTTTAATGAAGTGAGGCTAAAACACCAGAATGGTGTGCAGTATTTGTGGCGACCGGGTTAAAGGGGTTTAAGCCTGCACTTAGTAAAACGGCCGTTAAGGGGCGCTTTTTCAGAGTCGCATTTTTCAAAGTTTATATTCACCTTTTACTAGCTTATTTTATCAATATGAGCTGTGTTTAAATGTTGTTTGACTGATGTTTGAAATGCATTTCATAATTTTCATGTGTTGTAATGGTAACCGTTCTGAAATGAGGTATTTCTAGTCTGATTCAATTTGCCATTGGCTATGATAGTATGGTGTTTTTTCTGTCAATATGTGTGTTAACTTTTCATATTGATTGTTTTGATGTATAATATTTTATGTGATATGTATTGCATGTGATTTTCTATGGTCATGATATTCTATGTGTACCTTTTCTTGAATGTTCTATTAAACAAAGCATAAAGCTCAACTCAAACCCCAACCCAAATCAGGTTTTTAGAACTTTAACAAATGATGTAACTTATAATTGCAATGTATGATGATCTGTGAGTAGTAGTATGTAGTATATTTAGCCTGTGATCTTTCTTTACACCTTAGGCTTGACATTGTGGGACCTGTCAGCTATCCTGTGCTGTGTTCCTGTCCATATTCTTGGAGGACCCGCCTGTGTTTCTGAGGGACCTGTCACCTATCCACCAGACAAGAGAACATCGGATTGACTGTGAGTCTACTTTCATTTATGAACTCTTTCAAAAATTGGGTCTGCATGCTGCGATGCGTAATCGGCCGTTTTAGTTTTGCACAACGGGACGCCGGGTCGTTCTATTCACCATTAAAGGTGCCCTAAGCGATATCTGGCCGATAGTAGGCTGGGAGCCGGGAAAAAATATCAAACATCAATAATTCTGGGTGAAAATTGGTTTGTAGACAAAACATGCCACAGTAATCACAACACAATAGATTTTTGGCCGATATTCTGCATTTTTAGGAAGTTATGCGGCTTTAAACTCCGATTTTGAGGGTAATTGTTTGTGTAAAAACTCATTGTTTACTTCCCAAAATCCAAAAGAAGGTTAATTTAAGAAGCCTATAAGTTATAACAGTTACCATTTATACAAGTCATAAGCGAACACCTGCATGTGGTGTTTCTGCCACTGTAGCAATTTTCGAGCGCGTTCGCGAATGGTATTCTTTCACCAGTTTTCATTACAAAAAGATAGCTAACACCAGGAATGGACGAAAGTAATCGATGAAAACAAACGCGCAATAAGTATTCATGGAGAAAGGAAGAAATCCTACCTCCTTAGGCTTGCTGGTGCTTCGGGGTCTGAAAAAAGTCTTCAAGTTAAATGTGCGCCTTTATTTGCTGTTAAAAATTGTTTTGTTGTTCGTTTTTGTGGAGAGAAATTCTGTTGTGTGACCGGCTCCTAGCGCGGCAAGTCTTCGAATGATACTGAATTCGAATCTAAACAAAATTGTTGCTTAGCAGCCGCTTGTTGCCGCACATTCGAACCTGTAAACAACCCTGTTGCTTAGCAATTGTTTGTTGTCACGGATTCAAATTTAACGGTCTTCGAGCGCAGCATACGGGGACAATCAGACACGACAGTAATCGATGAAAACAATCAATTCACGAAGAAAGAAAGAAAATCCTACCTCTTTGGGCTTGCTGTTGCTTCAGGACCTGAAACAAACTATTTATGTTTATGTGTGCCTTTATTTGCTGGTGAAAATTGTTTTGTTGTTGGTTTTCTTGGGAGGAATCCTGTATATGTGACCGCCTCCTAACACGGCAAGTCTTCGAATGATACCGAATTCGAACCTAAACAACTTTGCTGCTTAGCAACCACTTGTTGCCGCACATTCGAACTTGTAAACAACCCTGTTGCTCAGCAAATGTTTGTTGTCACGGATTCAAATTTAACGGTCTTCGAGCGCAGTATAGGAGAGAATCAGACACGACCGATGAAAACAAGCGCGCAAAACATGAGGAAAGGAAAGAAAATCCTACCTCTTGACAGGTGTCCAGGTCCAGAAAAATGATATATCTTAAATTTTTACCTTTATCGTGTTGTGTGACCGCCTCCTAGGACGCATCATTCCTCGGACGATGCCGAATTTGAACCTGTCGCGCACTCAAATTTGACGGTCTTCTTACGCAGTGACATTACACACAAATAAGTAAAACGAACCAACCGGTGAAAATGAGCGCGCAAAACACGAGAAAAGTAAAGAAAATCCTAGATATTTGGGCCTAAAGCTAATGGACATGAAATAAATGATTTATGTTAAATGTTTGGCTTTATTTACTATTGATAATTTAACGGTTTTCTAGACTATCTCAGTACACAGAGAACAAAACCGATCTCCAGCGATGAAAACAAGCGCGTAAAACACGAGTAAAGGAAAGAAAATCCTACCTCTTTTTAGGCCTACAGGTTCCCAATGTCCTGAAAGAAATGATTTATGTTAAACGTGTGCCTTTATTTACTGTTGAAATGTGTTTTTTGTTTTGTTGATCCTTTTCTTGGGAGGGATCTTGTTTTCTGGCCGCCTCCTACCATGATCAGTCTTGGAATGATACCGAATTCGAACATAAACAACCCCTGTTGCTTAGCAACTGTATGTAACCTCAGATGACCCCGGGTGTGCCATTTGCTCTAGAAGAACGTCTCACGCGACATGGCGAATCTCATGGCATGGCGCATTTCTATGTTTAGAAAACCTTGCAGCTGAGCAAGATAAAGGTAAAAATGTAAGATATATCATATTTCTGGACCTGGGCACCTGTCAAGAGGTAGGATTTTCTTCCCTTTCCTCATGTTTTGCGCGTTTGTTTTCATCGGTCGTGTCTGATTGTCCCCGTACGCTGCACTCGAAGACCGTTAAATTTGAATCCGTGACAACAAACAAACAATTGCTAAGCAACAGGATTGTTTACAAGTTCGAATGTGCGGCAACAAGTGGTTGCTAAGCAGCAATTTTGTTTATGTTCGAATTCAGTACCATTCCAAGACTGACCGCTCTAGGAGACGGTCACACAACAGGATTTCTCACCACAAAAACGAACAACAAAACAATTTTCACCAGCAAATAAAGGTATACATTAACATAAATAGTTTGTTTCAGGTCCCGAAGCACCAGCAAGGCTAAAGAGGTAGGATTTTCTTCCTTTCTCCATGAATTGAGCGTTTGTTTTCATCGATTACTTTCGTTCACACGAAAGGCGCCCACACAACAGGAACGGTCTGAAGAAAATGAACAATCACTTCTTAACAACAAATAAAGGCACAAATCTTAACACAAATAGTTTCTTTCACCACCTTGGGAACCTGTAGGCCTAAAATAGGTAGGATTGTCTTTCTTTTTTTCATGTTTTGCGCGTTTGTTTTCATCGGTCGTGTCTGATTGTCCCCGTACACTGCACTCGAAGACCGTTAAATTTGAATCCGTGACAACAAACAATTGCTAAGCAACAGGGTTGTTTACAGGTTCGAATGTGCGGCAACAAGCAGTTGCTCAGCAGCAATTTTGTTTATGTTCGAATTCGGTATCATTCGACGGTTGACCGCGCTAGGTCACACAACAGGATTTCTCTCCACAAAAACGAACAACAAAACAATTTTCAACAGCAAATAAAGGCGCACATTTAACTTGAATAGTTTCTATCAGGCCCCGAAGCACCTGATAGAAACCTAAAGCAGGCTAAAGAGGTAGGATTTCTTCCTTTCTCCATGAATTGCGCGTTTGTTTTCATCGATTTTCTTCTGTCATTCCTGGTGTTAGCTATCTTTTTGTAATGAAAACTGTTGAAAGAATACCATTCGCGAACGCGCGCGAAAATTGCTACAGTGGCAGAAACACCATGGTGCACATGCAGGTGTTTGCTTATGACTTATATAAGGCCACAGCAAGTAAATTTTATGGCTGACATCCTCCGCAAACTCCAAATCTCATACGAGCGGGCGAAAAAAACAAGGCAGGCTGAAAAAAAACAAGGTTCCTATATACATTCTAAAAGTTTGACTCAATCATTGAACAAATGGTTTTTATTTAGTGGGAAGATATACACAGCCAACATCACATATCACTGCATCAAAGTAAGAAACAAAACATTAAATCTGAGCCTTTTCTTGTTTCCTCTCTTCATAGTTATCTGCCATCCATCTTATCGAATGATATCAGACATTTTGCCCATTTTCGGAATATTTACCACTTTTAGAAGGCAACAATTTTTTTTTTCAAAATCAGGTGAAAACTAATGCGCGCGCTGATGTTATCCATAAAAATTACTTGCTGTGGCCTAAATGGCACTGTTATAACTTATAGGCTTCTTAACTTAACCATTTTTTGGATTTTGGGAAGTAAACAATGAGTTTTTACACAAACAATTACCATCAAAATCGGAGTTTAAAGGCGTATAACTTCCTAAAAATGCAGAATATCGGCCAAAAATCCATTGTGTTGTGATTACTGTGGCATGTTTTGTCTACCAACCAATTTTCACCCAGAATTATTGATGTTTGATATTTTTTCCCTGCCCTCACTTTGGATTTAGTCCCAAGGCACCAGGTCCATTTTGATGACGTCATTTGGTCACGTGATTACACCAAGAAAGCTACTCATATAGACTTTCTATCATACATCAACATAAACTTTGGTTATTGCAGATTTAAAAAAATCTATGGTAGCACTGGTCCGTCGCGGTGGTCCAAAAAATGGTCTCGGCCCAAGGATATATAATGTAATGTGTGTAATAAAACATCCAGCCTGTACAATTAAGTGAAGCGTAATACGGGGTCGTTGCTCTGCAGAATTTCGCACCTTGCTATCTGCATAAATTTAAAGTCGAACAACTCTGATTTAATGTCAAGTGTAAATCGTGGTCACTGCCTTACAAAAGTTAGCGTGCTAAGCTTGATCGGGACCTCCCATGCAGACCCTTAAAAATGACAATGAAAGATGTTGGGAAAGGGCATGTTCGCGATCCTCTGAATTTTTTGTTCTAAATGCCATTGTTGAAACTCAAATAGGCCTGGCCCTCCCTCCTATTTGTTGTCATTTCTGAAAGAGTTCACATTCCTTACTACTAGTAATACCTAGCTTAAGGTTGTGACTAATATTCAAAGTTATTGCAAATGTGATGGAGAACACAGTACATTTTCCTATTGAGGAGAGCACTTTAATAATTCTTGTTTCATTCTGTATAGCAATGGGATATGTTTTCAACAGCATTTGTGATCAAACTGTTTTCCCTGGTATCTTCTTCATTATGATCCACATCCACCCTTTTAAAAAACATTTCTATTACTACAATTGTCCTTCATGTGAAGAAAAAATCTATAAGGTGACACAAAACAATCGATAAAGCAACAATTAACAATGTTAAGGCAAATAAAAGCATTCAAAATGGAAAATTACGATAAAGTGAAGAGACATTTCATAATGATCATTAGTTCTAGCTGTAATGTTTACTGGTGAATATAACATGCACAGTGCAAGATTTGGCATTTGTTGGTATCTGACAAAATTGTTTTCTGATTTTTCAATGTATGACAGTGCAAATGCGAGGTTTGTAACTTCCAAGGAAGGTCCAGAAGATAATCTGTTCAAAACAACCACAAAACTTTATTTTGATTCCCTCTTTTTAAAGTCCTTTCTGAAAAAAATTATCCTTTGTGTGAAGAAATGACAATCCACATGATGAAGCAAGAGCAAAAAAAATTAAACATTCAAAGATGAATAATGCAATTTTCAAGCACTCAAACATGGTCAAACATGGTTAAAAATTGGATGAAACAAGTCATTTTTGTGATGATCATGATCAAATGAACAATTCTTTGATGAATCATAATATCCACTCTGACCCGGAGTGCTCTAAATCTCTAAAATATGATAAACATGTGATTTTACTTCGCTATATATTTCCACTGCAAGTTGTGCTTGCAATTATGAATTTGCAAAAGGTACACAAAAAACATACAAATCTAGACTTTGATTTACCTAAAATTATATGTGTTTGTCTCTGGTTGTCAAATAACAAGCAGGATTATTCATATTTAACAAAATATACAAATTTAAAACACATTATAGGTGTTCCACAAACTCTTTTGAAGCAATGATGGAGTCGATTTCTGGGGAAATACTTTTGGTCTCATAATGACTGTTTGAAATATGTCCTATTTCTTTACAGAAAATAGAAAAGGCAATGTTGTGCTTTCTTTCTGTAAAGTGAAATGTACTACAGGTAAGCTGTGTGTGATGTTTGAAAGGGAGGAATTGAGTTACGGAATCAGCAAAACAAAACTCTTTTTGCAAATATTACTCTGTAGCCGCTTTCTACATTTTTGTAACTTTTATGTAGCCAAGTCACAGATAGTTTAGGTAGTATAACTAAACAGTACTTAAAGTGATAGGTTGATAAAAGTCCAGTGTCCAGCAGGTATGGCCTTGACAGTGGGTCAGGATCTCTTTTCCTGGTCCCAGTGGTCTCTGCAACAGATAGAACATTAATACGAGGATCACATACTCTCTTTCTAAGTTAAAAGTAGTCATTTCACAGGTAGACAGGCTGTTGTAGGCTTTAGATGTAGTCAAGTCACAGTGAGAGGTCCAGTGACCAGCAGGTATGGCCTTGACAGTGGGTGAGGATCTATTTTCCTGGTCCCAGTGGTCTCTGCAAAAGATCAACATTAATACGAGGATCATGTACTCTCAAGTGACTTTCTGAGTTAAAAGTAGTGTGTAATTTGTTTGAAAATGAACACAAATTACCACTCTAGGACCATCCTTGTTGTACGAATCTGATTTTTTTTCTGTGGTCATGTCCAGACTGTGCTCCCATTTATTATTCCTAAGTTTGAAGAGGATGCCTTAATCTGAAGTTACATAAATCAAAGTTGTCAGTTTTACTTCAATCCAATTGACCACCTAATGCCCTGCAAAATATTGGCCCTAATGCGCAACTGAACTAAAAATCCTGACCACCACAAACAAGTACAAACAGGTACAAACAGGTGTCTCCTGAATTTCTGCAAAGTTTCCTTGCTGTACACGCTTTTAAAGTAGTCCATTTTTGGCAAAATAACGCGTGGTATATTTTGCCCAACAAGGGTACTTAAAAAGCGTGTACAGCACAGAAACTTCACAGAAATTCAGGAGACACCAGTCCTATTTGTACTTGTTTGTGGTGGTGGACTTTTAGCCAGTTGCACAAGAGCCAATATTTTGCAGGGTGTTAAGTTGTCATTCGCTTCAAAAGGCGGATCTGAAGTAAAACTGGCCACTTTGGTTTGTAAAACTTCAGATTGATGAATTCAGAACTCAGGATGTAATAATAAGCATAATCTGAACATGACCACAGCAAAAATGTCAGATTGGTGCAGCAAAGACGGCCCCAGAGTTGCAGGTAAAAAGATACGTAACTGTTAGACTGTTGAGTGAGAGGTTTTATATAGTTGACATGTTATTTAAAAAAGCTTCCTAATTGAAATGTAGCCTGTGTTTATTATAGAAGTTCAGGCAGTCAGTAGACAATTTTCAGGCAGTCGGTAAACAATTTTAAAGTGTGAAAATTTGGGAAAGTAGTCTGAAAGAACTTTGGGTATATGGCTTTTGTTTTTGCTGATTCCTTGTGAAGTCTTTTCCCGCCCAAAAAAAACTAATTGGCACCCTCACCTGGTTAAATAATTGGATTAAGTTTTCCCGCCAAAAAACTTAAGTATATAGAGCACTCTAACCTTGAACTTGTGCCCCCCTTCCCACTGTTCCTGCCCACCTCCCACACTTCTTCCACAACTCAGAGTATGTTAGTTACACTGTTCTCGGACTTCTTCGCACATGTAGTCACCACACTGCTACACAAACACTTGGTTCATCGAGTGCAGTTTTTCCACCACGTAGACTTAGGAATAATCTCTCGCTCTCCTGGTCGGTCAATTGCACTGGTATACTGATGTGTCGAAGCATCAATGTCTCCGAAAAGACATCCCCCGGGGAGTACACTTAGTGCATTGACCGACCAGGAGAGCGAGAGGTTATTCCTAAGTCTACGTGGTGGAAAAACTGCACTCGATGAACCAAGTGTTTGTGTAGCAGTGTGGTGACTACATGTGCGAAGAAGTCCGAGAACAGTGTAACTAACATACTCTGAGTTGTGGAAGAAGTGTGGGAGGTGGGCAGGAACAGTGGGGAGGGGGGCACAAGTTCAAGGTTAGAGTGCTCTATATACTAAGTTTTTTGGCGGGAAAACTTAATCCAATTAATTAACCAGGTGAGGGTGCCAATTAGTATTTTTTTTGGCGGGGAAAATGGACTTTGGCGAGACAATTTTAAGTGCAAACAAAGGTCCAAATCGACAATTTTGAAGAGGATAGCTATGAAATTAATGTGGCCAGCTAAGATACTTTTCGGGCAATTTGGCTAAACAATATCAAAAATGCTTCCTTGACACTAAAAAAATAACATGAATTCAGGATAGCAACGTGGCATTAAAAGGGCTGACTAAAATACAAAGTTTTTTGGCACAAGAATTTAGAAGTGTACGGGTCGAAAGCAACAATTTTGGGGCAATTTGGCATTCCACTATACGATACAAAGACGATAAAAACGTGGATCTAATTCAAAGCTTTTTGCGCGGAGAATTTAACTGTGTATAGGTCCAAAGTGACAATTTTGGGACAATTTGGCATATACAATTAAATATGACAAATTTTTCAGTGATGCTTAACATGAATTCAGGATAAAAATGTGGAATCGAAGTGGCCGACTAAGATACTTTTGTTATAGAGGTCCAAAGTGACAATTTTTGGGCAATTTGGCATTCAACTAATAACGATATACGATACAAAGAATTTTTCAGTGTCCTTTGTAATGGAATTAAAGATGATTAACGTCAAATACCTTGCCGACCCTCAGAGTAGAGTGAACTGGGCAAAAGAGAGAACTGCGAGTGCAAGCGTGTGCATGTGGTGTGTTGTCTCGTGTTAATAAGGAAACATACTCACACCTCCCCATCTTCTTTTACACACTCAGGTTGAGATCTGCCAACAAAAGTCTGGTCCTTCATTCTGCTATAGTCTGGTCTCCGGATCATCCACAATGTCGTCTTGAAGACAGAGAACAAAAGTCAGTGTATTGAAAGCAACGATTGGCGTGCTAAGAAAATGTTTACAATATCGTGCTATGGTCACACCAATTTTATCAAAGATTATTGCAGAATTTCAATAAAGCAATGCACTGTCTAGGCAAAACAATTCTAGTCCTCCTGGCATCCCTTGATTTTACTTGCAAACGGTGCCTGTCCTTGGTGCTGAACGCCATCCACACAATGTTAAACACAGTGTGGTGAACACCACACGCACACACGCTTTTTGAGCGTCCATGAAATACAGGAACTTGTAAAAGTTTGACAAAGCAGAATTTCAATAAAGCAATGCACTGTCTAGGCAAAACAATTTTAGTCCTCCTGGCATCCTTTGATACTCCAAATAGTATGCAAGCCACAAATTCAACTTTTGAAACTGGGCTGGTTCACAATTCAGACAATGAATTTTAAACTTTCAATAAAATCACTGCATGGATAAATAGAAAAATTTTAACAGTAGTCAAGGACTTTGCTTCATCAGCTGGTGCCAAAATGTCAGCATATTTTTTTGGAAATCATAAAAAAATCAAGCAGGCAAATCTGAGAACCAAGAAAGACCACTAAAGATTGGTGTGGTCTAAGATTCACCGTAAATTACGATTTTTCACAGTACTTTTGTATTCACGGTTTTCACTGTCACTTCTGTGCCACAAACTTATCATAACCGTGAACAAATAATTTGCCAACTTTCTTTTTGCTGCACCTTGAAATGCATATTTTGGTATCAAATGCAGTGAAGGTTTGTCTTCAAATTTGAATTCTGTCAGAAAGATGTGCTATTTATCTATTTCTATCTTTGAAGACTTTGACTTCTTTGTCTTTGAATTAAGACAAAGTGGCAAAACCTCATGATATGACACATTCTATCATCAAAAAAACAAGAGCTTTAATTTACAAAAGCTGACGTTTGCCCGTGTGGTCTTTTTGCACAACAAAATCGTATGCAACAAACACTTCTTCCCACAACATCGTACACAGTTAAATAGTTTATCAAACGAGGACCTTTCCCGATGAAGAATGGATATTCGTGGTGGGGCACCAGAAGCAGAACAGCTGTAGAAAAACAATGATCATGATGTC
The DNA here is from genome assembly GCF_001625305.1 of Branchiostoma belcheri. NCBI lineage: Eukaryota > Metazoa > Chordata > Leptocardii > Amphioxiformes > Branchiostomatidae > Branchiostoma > Branchiostoma belcheri. Next base: position 8,035,072 of record NW_017803909.1, on the reverse strand, counting down.
GACAAATGAGTTTATCTTTTGGTTTTTCTGTTGAAGGACATGTAAGTGAACAACCATTTTATGTGGTCAGATGTTACGATGTGACAAAGAACAAAAATTATGACGACGATCTCGCCACGTGCACCCTCCCAACATGATTCCAGCACGCTTATGGAAATTGTTTTAATTTTTAAAGGTGTCTGTTTAAGTGTAAAATTCTATGTGGTTTGCATTGTCTGTTGACTGAGCATAAGTCCATCCCAGTTAAACTACTGTTTAGTTGAAATTAAAAAGCATGGAAACATCCAAATTTCTCAAACTTTCATATTTTGGTAGGAAATTGATGCTATTTGCAAATAAAGCTGAATATCACATGCATTATTTTTTCTTTTGGAGTGAATAGCTTACACTGACTGTCTTTAATGAAGAAAAGAAGTGGATGCTTCTTTAAATGTCTGATAGTTTTCAAAATCTATCCAGTTGCTTGAGTAACTGTTACAGTTTTCTGCTGAATATGCATGTTTAACCTCCATTAAATCAGAATCTGATGTACTTATCGCTAAATCTGATTACATTTTACAAAAAAAGGATGTAGCCAACCTCAAAAAATTCAATACAGACAAAACTGTCACTGATGGCACTATGTAACATGTCAACCTTTAAAATGTATGTTTGGAAATACAAACTTACCAGTTCAATGTCTTGGTCTTCTTCTGTGCTGTGTCTCAAATGTTCTCTTTGTCTTCAAGTCAACTGGTTTCCTAAGCCCTCGTTTTGTGTGCATTGGACAGGAGTCGCCGGTCTTCACAGGTTTCTCCCAGTCCGCACAGGGACGTCAGGACATACCTTCATTTAATAAGGAAAGGATAATTAGTGTGATGCAAAAACATCTCCCATTCAACACTGAATGGCCATTAAATGATAGATAAGAAACTTGAACAATTGAACTACCCTTTGCTTATCAATAAATCTGATGTAGAAAAATGAAAAATGCTGTAACATTGATTAAAAAATCCAGGCTGTGTGTTATTTCTTTAAAGTTACAGTGACTGTAATTCTGACATATTAGCAACATAAAGAAGTTACCAAGTACTATATACAGATATAACAAGTTATACACTTTCCTCAAATACACCAAGCAAGTGGAATTTGCGAAATGCAGAATTTTTCTCACCTGATATTCTTCTAGGGTCTTCTGGGGTCACCTGGTCTGGTCTGGTCTGGTCCAATCCAATCCAGTCTTGTCAGGTTCAGACAGGAATCATCACTACTGCATCAGTCAGCAGCCACCTAACTATGTAGAGATACCAAGTTACACACTTGTCTCAAATGATCAAGTAAATGGTACGCCAAAATGCAGAGTTCCAATTTTCCTCACCTGGCCTGATACTCCTGTTTCCGATCACCTGGTGCCTCTGCCATCACAAGTCTGATCTCATCTGGACAGGAACACTTGCAGAGCTGGCAAACTCTCAGCACACAGCTAACTACAGAATCACATGAAAACAAGGTCAAGTTACAAGCCCTGTCATACACAGACAATAAAAAGCTTAACAACTAACAGTAGACCAGAAACTTTTGATGCCATTCTTGAAGAGCTTAACAGTCATGTTTAAAACATACAGCTAACATTCAATCACCTAACTGTATAAAGAATAATCAATTTAGGGTATTGATGAGAAAAATAGTACCCAGGAGGAGACTTGTCATTTAACAACTTTTAAAACTTGCTATGCATTTGTAGACACTCAAGGGTACTCTGTACAGTTGGTTTAATTTAACACAATGTCAAGTATTACACTAACTTTACACATGTACATAAAATTTGGTTTCATAAACTTGAGAAGGTTCGATGTTTAGCTGGTTGGTTCTTGGATTAAACAAGAAAACAAATCAGATGCATGTACCCGAACATTACAGAATTCTATCCAATACCTAAAATTATTTCAGCTTCAAAAACAGACTTTATTGCAAAAAATGAGGATTTGGGGGTTGACACAGAACCTGAATGTTACAAGTACATGTTTTTTTTTTATCAGGAAAAAAGGCTGGCAAATCCAAGAAACAACAAGTTAAAGTGGTGTTTCTTTGTCATTTTATCCCAGTCTGAAATACCTAGCCAAATGAAGAGAAATGTTGCATGCATATCGATAGGCAAAATTTCTAGTGTTTTCCATGAGGGAAATTCCTACAAAAATATATACCCATGTTTCCTTTCTGTTTCACAGACAAGGGGCAAAATTATCAGACCGGGTATACAGAAACAAACGTCCTTTTTTTTTCTCTTGAAAATTTAACTCAAGAGTAGCAATACCTAACTGTGATATTCTGGGAGAAGACGTGAAGAGTGAAATGTGAGATATTTTGAAACAGCAACGACCCAAAACTACATACACACACAAACTAACGTGTTACATTCTCAATATCATACAAATTTACCACGAATATATGATACCGAAAGGTATTGTTATCAGTTTGTATGAAATAAATTCTACGGCACGGCTTGTTGCCTTACCTTGTGAAAACTCAGCCCTCCCCACGACCACGCCGTCATCCTTTGGGCGCCATTTTCTCGTCTTCTCCAGAATCCACCACGTCAGGAAATCCGCAATTTCTTCGCCCAAAATCCACAAAACGGCACAACTCCGCAGTAGAACCATCCCCGAAGATTTCTTCTACAAGTTAGTGTGAAAATTTTTCGAACTGGAAGCCGAAAATTAACCAAAAAGGTGAGAGATAATCCCTGGTCTGCCCGCGTGGCTCCGACAGACGCAGACTGAGTGGACCGTACCACGTGTGACTTTTACACAGCTGTGTACAACAGCTGGTCTAATTTACCCTGATAACCACAACTACTTTACCGCCAAAAATCAATCCCCACAAAAAATAATAGCTCTCTGCTCAAAATTTCGGACTAGTTTGTGTCAAAATAACACACAGGCGGTGTCAGCAGCAATAAGTATTCAATTTAGTCAAAGTATAGTAGCCGGAATCTGCTAATTCAATCAGCCTCGGCACCACGTGTTTCTAATGCAAACGGTACCTGTCCTTGGTGCTGAACGCCATCCTCATAGTAAAACACACAGTATGTATGGCGAAAACCACACGCGCGCGCTCGCTTTTTGAGCGTTCGTAAAGTACAGGGACTTGTTAAAGCTAGCCAAACCTTATATACAGAAAAAATGGCATGCACTTGAGGAAGATATGAGTGGAACTGTCAACGGTCTACGATGAATTCACAATGGCAGTGGCTACATGTTACGTTGCATTCGGGCAAGCTGATTCCACCTACATTAAAAATCCAGGCACTAATATAGCTTATTTTACGCTTTTCATAGACTGCACCGATTACATACGCTATATGCTGTTGTATATGAACCATTTAGTCGTCTGGCTACGAATTATGTAATATCAAAACGGCCGATTACGCCCCAGGCTTGCAGGCATTCTTCCCAACAAGTTTACGCGCAAACGGTGCCTGTCCTTGGTGCTGAACGCCATCCGCACAATGTTAAACACATAGTGTGGTGAACACCACACGCGCACTCGCTTTTTGGGCGTCCATGAAATACAGGAACGTTTAAAAGTTTGACAAACCCTACGAAAAAAAGGTATGCTTTTGAGGGGATTAGAGGTCGTATTGTAAACGCCCTACTCCAAATTCACAACGGCTGCGGCTAACGTTATACATGTATGTTGTGTTGCATTCGGACAAGCTTGCTCCGCCTAAATCCAGGCATCATATGATTACGCTTTACGTAGATTACACCGATATTACGCTCTATATTGTCGCATTTGACCAATTTTAGCAGTCCGGATACGAATTTCGTGGGGCTAAAACAGCCGATTATGCCCTAGGTTTGTTCAAGGACGAAAGTAGAGTATAACCGGTATTGCAAATTCTAGTACTCCCCAAGCAGAGGTTTAAAATCCCTGCCTAACAACCAAAAATATAATTGCAGGAATATTGTACTGGCTTTTATCCATATCAAAAGCGCCACTCAGTGACGGGTAAACGTACTGTAGCCACTGGCTTCCATCCACTTGCAGGTTGCATTTGACTTGTGTGACATGACTGTACTAAAGATACCTCAGCAACGCTATACTACAGACATGTCTGACACAGGTTTCTATCGAGAATTTTCTTCAGAATGTGGCCATTTAGCCTGGTAAATATCTCACTGGCTGATATCCATAGGTGTGTTTTGTTTTACTGCATTATGTAACATTAAGGCAATACAAAAAGGAAATTTTCTGGTCATTTCTTTACAAAGTAATTTGAACAAACCCTACTCCATTGTAAATAAGTATCATTCAGGAAGTGGAAGTGCCAAAATATGATGCCTTACGAGTGTGTTTAAAACCTGGAAACGCAGATGTCAGCCATGTTTATTTACATTCTAGCAGTTTGTGGTGGCACCAGAAACTGAGAGTGCCTCGTATGGACTGTTTAGCGCCAACCAAAAATGTCATAAATAATAGATAATTGCACAAATATGTTGAAAAATGGAAGTAAATTGCAGTCACACAAATATTCTTTAAAACAAGAGATTTCAGTGTTTGGTGCAAAAATGTTACATAATGCCCTTTTAGGCCACACCAATTTAATTTGTTGGTTCTCGGATTTGCCTCTTCGTTTTTTTCTGATTTGCAAAAAAAAAAAAAAATTGATTCTGGTCCTTAATCAACTGAAAAATGCTCATGTTTTGCCCCCAACAGTTGAGGAAAGTCCTTTTCTTCCTAGTTGTTACAGTTTTCCCATCTATCATTGCAGTGGTTTGATTACAAGTTCAAAATTCAATGTTTAAATTTTAACCCAGCCTTTTGTGTTGACTTCATGGCTCATTTTGTAGCATTTAAGCCTATGATAGGATGCCTAGACCTGTTTTTATTTTTTTTCGCCGTCGCTTGATACTTTTTCTGAAAAAATCCGAGAACCAACAAATTAAATTGGTGTGGCCTTAATAGCATGGTTTGCTCTAGTTTTACTGAGCATGGCTGCTGACAGGTCATGCCCTCACAAACAACCCCACAAACACCCCACTCTGTCATACCCAGCAACTGGACTCAAACACGACACACGGACACCATCCATGTACAATGGAAATGACATCCCAGAGTAGGAATTGACACTCCAAGGTTTTAATCATTTTTTGCATCATGGAACGTGTCTTTTGGACAGCATAAAATTATAACTCTGTCGGTACTAGAAATATATTTTCACTTTCATGTTGAACAATGTGACCTAGCGATCTCGGAAATATTCAAATCAAAAATAATATAAATGAAATGTAACATCTGCAGGGTGGCCTACATATATACACTTTTGTTTTTAACTTAAAAATTATTTGTACAAATGAAACAGGTATGGCATATTTACATGAAAAGCTTGGATTGCAGGTTTTCGGCATCACATGGGTAAAGATTACACGTCTTGCACAGAACAATGCCTATTGTCATTAGTTGTACATTGTGGTACATGTTAGTCTATGTATGGGCTTGCACTGCTCTGTAGTTTTTATTACACTGAAGTCTGCTGGATATTACATTGCATTCACTAGATCCTGCATGTAATGTACCACATATTACATCAATACCCCCCATGGCTTTACATACATATTCATTCAACTTCTGGCCATTTGGGTCTAGATAAGAAAACAGCAGCCAGCAGATATGAAAATCATTTTACAGCACATCCAACTAAGTTATCAAATGATGCATTGGAGGTTAAAACATGTAGTCCTTTGTTTTATACCAATTGTATAAAGTCAAGCATGTTTTCACCACAAAACAGCAAACATACATGTACACATGTGAGGAGGTGTAGAATGAATTACTTCTTGTTATGACAACTTTGTGAAACAGCAAGGAGGTCTTAGGTACAAAATGGTTAACGTGGAATTTGACAATCTGCAACATGGACAAAGATGGGAGAATTTCTGAGAATCTTGTGAAGTAAAATGAGGTATGATGTTCAAAACAAACACCTTCGTCCATTTTTCTGTGATGGCTAGAAAACAAATTGAAGTTCTGCACTACCGGTATGTACAAATTAGTTTGAGTGGCTTTAGTACATGTAGATCATTGCTCTTGACTTGTATACAGTGGTGAGAATGGTGTGAAGTGTTAAAGTCCTATTGGTGCAACATACACATGCGAACTGGGTGGCATCTCCTGCCCTCAGTCACAGTAATTCATGGCACAACTTGTGAGTGTATACAGTCACCATGGAAGACATTCCTGCTAGGAAATGCATTGATTGAAACTGTGCAATTTTAACCTGACTGTGTTGAACAAGGCAATTCTGCAATGCTTCATTGTGTGCACAGCACTTAAGTCATTATGTACCATAGTTAGTATGTTCCTTCTGGTCTGTTTTCCAACATCTTGCATATCTTCCCTAGCAGGAATTCTCCAAGGTTTTGGATAGACGGTGATTTTGTACGATATGCTGACATGTACCATGTCCCTGTATCTATCCTAAACAGAGTCGGTGTGCAAACTATTGCAGAACGGTTCATGCTGGTAAGAATGGTATCTCACAGGAAAAACTGCAATGCTGTACTGTTAGTGTAACTGTTCCATCAACTGAGCATTATGACACCACATATTAATATTGCCAAGACAAAGCCTCCTCATCCTCAAAATTACAACAATCATAGCACCCTGCAGTATCTGTCATGTACACATCTTTCTAAGAACACTTTTCTTTCACACACTCCTATCTCTGTACACTTTACAGCTGATTGTGACACCATTATGGCTCTTATCCCGTACTCTATGATTGAGACTTCTCTACCTTCCATCACTTCTTTTCTTTCCACTTTTTATCTACTGTACACCATGCAACATTATCACACTGGGCAGTCCGACAGGCTGGTGATATATACATGTCATTGACACAAAAATCTCCTTTCTTCTAGTCTGCAACCTTCAGATATAACCCACTCTCTTCCTATCACACAGAGTTACACTGCTGTTCTTCCGTCTTGTTACTAACAGATGACCAAGCCACTTCTGTCACTTTTGTAAGACACTGCAAATGATTTTACGGTGGCAGCTGCGACAGAGCCAATGCAGTGACTTGGTCTTATCTGTCCAACACACATGGGCTTCTTGTAAGATTTCATATCTTGGTAGATGAAGGAGCCGTAACAGCTGTGTTACAAAAGTGTGATAATAGAGAAAGAGTGGGTAGCTCTGGCTAACAGAGTGTAGCCTGGTTCCTCATGGATACTAAGGCAGATGTACATGTACGCTGTAGTCCATCCAACATTAGTGTTCACGCACATGTCATACACAACAGTCTATCTCTGGGGATGTTTATACCAGATCTTGTGTCACAAAAGATTTCAACTGACCAAAACCCTCACTATGAGAAGATTACGTAAAACTTACATGTTTACAACAGAAACATACTGTTTTTATTTTCCACGGCCCTGCAACAAACTCTTCTAAAAAAATCTCCATGCTTTCTACTTACTTAAAACAGACAAGCTTGTCCAGATATTGCTGGAGTAAAACCACACTTTCTCCTCTAGAAATACAAGCATCACATCCTTTGTAACGGACATATCTGACCAAATAGATCTTTTTTCCTGTCAAAGCACCAATCTGTATTGGGTACAGCACAAGTCTGAAGATCGATACGGAAAACAAAACATGTCTGTCCAACAATCCTGAATGATTTTGCTGTCTCCCGATGGAAAACTGTGGCTGTCGATAGATGAAAAAGCATGTTGGCCAACAATTGCACATGCAGAAATTTCGGTTGCCCCTCACACAATGTTGACATCAAGCGAGAAAAAAAGCAAAGTATACATACAGCAAGCAAAAGTCGTTTGCACTTCATTATAAATTATCACGTCCTCTACAGTTTGTATATCTCCATCGGTCCCTTACCAGGTACAATATATATATATATGTATATATATTTACAGTTCTATGGTAAACAAAGTGCATCCGGAAGCATTAGTAACCATATTGATGCTAAGCTTGTCACTTTTACACAAGGATTGCGGGCCGTTTCCTGGCCCACAATGCACACATTGGCAACTCAATGGCAGATGTTTCGACTTTTCTTTTTCATAGCTACTGTAATTTTTATCAATTGAACAACTTGCAAAATAATCTTCCTCATTCTGTGAAGTTTCTCTGTGGTGAAGAAATCGCAAAGCCTTTGTACTTCTGCACTGCTCTGCGATGACGACAGGTTTTGCACTACGAGTCAAGCTTTTTATGACAAGTACAGCATTTTCCGTGGTGTCACTGGACTGTGGCTGACCTGAGTGACTCTTGTTTCCCATCTCTAGGCTACCAGCAGCAGATGCAAGACTGTAGCTGTCACTGCGGAGGGTACACAAATCAACAGTTTGCTCTGCTCTTTTGGGACCGCTGAAGTCCCCGCGTGGGATTCCGTATACATGACGACGTCAGCAACTGTTGTGAAATGTTTGGCCAGCTAACACTGCAGATTGTACAGAAATGTTTTCGGGGAAAAGCTCTGAATGGTGGTTTTACTCCTTGACTTCCGACACCAACAGAGAAGACAGATGATATGTGTACAACATGGCCCCAGTTATTCAGGGACGGCAACATATTTCCTTCATTGTTGTGTGTACAATATTTACAGAGGCTCCGCAAAATAAAACCTTAATCTCTCCAAGATCTTGCACTATTGTCGTTTTGTTTTGACCCTAAGAGTATGACCTAAACATATTTGAGCAAACTTTATTGCATACACTATTTATGCAGTGTGAGTGAGGCTTCCTTTTTTTGCTATGTTGATGAGATTCCACCATGCAACTCAAAATAAACTTTGATACATAGTATCACAACAACAGGGTTCCCCCAGGAAAACCCCAAACTTGCAGAATTGACAGTTAAAGATATTTCTTTCTACTATTACACATCTTAATATCTTCATATCCTTTGGTCATTTAATGTTACATTATGTAGAGTTCTCCTTATAAAAGCAGGCAAGATTGTCCTCAAAATAGTGAAAATTATTACAAACATCACATTTGAACAGTTTTTGAGAAGTCAACAGGCTCACATTTAACACACACAGACGTTAAGCTAATTCTGCTGGCTGCTAGTCAGTGGTGTCTAATGGTTCTGGTGGCTGGTACTTCAGTCTGAACATTCCTGCAAACACAAAATAAATCAAGAGTTACTCAGATACTCAGAGATATACATTTTTTAAATTATCCTGTAACTTTTAAGTTTCATAGGTTGACCTAAGAACAGTTGGCTGTACTAGTTACTACTTGTAACAGGAGAGCACACTTTCGCAAAAGTCATCAAACTTAAAAAAGATTTATAAGAACAATTTTGCAAAGATTTCATAATTGTGCTGAATTTCCCATTCACTAATCTAACATTCTCTTTCCTTTCACAGTAAACTTTTTTCTTAAGAGTTGTTCTGTACTGTTGGTAGAGTTTATGCTTTCTGCATTGATCTCTCAACCACTTCTCTCTAGCCCCAAACAGTCAAGTTCTGCCCTACTCCTCACCTTGTGCAGACATCTGTTCCATGGTGCTGTCCTTACACTCTCGTGCTGTGTGTCCCGTGGCTCCACAGTTGTAACATGTCTGACTCCCCTTCCCCTTCCCCATGCCCCCCATGGGGAACATGCCCTGCCCACCCTGCAGCATCAGCCCCGGGTGCATGTAGTTGGGCGGCAGGTGCCCGTAGCTCCCCTGGAAGTTGTACATGTTGGCTGGGTTCAGTCCGTTGGGGAACTGCAGCGGGGGGATGTGGGGAAAGGACGCGTACGATGGAATGTTGCTCGGCGGGGGGATGCCGATCAGTCCGTTTCCTCCCAAGTTGGGGAAGTAGTGTCCGAAGTGGAACGGGAAGGGAGAGTTCATGTTGTTGGGGTGCAGGTACCCCGGGTAGTTGAAGGTGTAGTTGCTGCCGGAGGAGGAGCCACAGTTGCCGCTACATCCGCAGTTGCTACACCCTCTGGAGTGGGGCCCGTTGTGTGAGCTGGATGGGAGGGGGGAGGGGGGTG
>NW_017803909.1:7967041-8024706 GCF_001625305.1 Branchiostoma belcheri | reverse complement strand
GGGAGGGGGAGGGGGTGGAGGCGGGGGTTGGAGGGAGTGGTGGAAGTGCTTGGAGAAGGACTGCTTTCACTGGTCATGTTGACTGCATTTTGTAAGGTTGGGTTGGCATAAGTCACTGTAGTAGTGCCTTTGGCACTGCCCTCGGAGCTCTCCTCTGTCTTGCTACTGGCATCTTTGCTCTCTCCCTTAGAAGGGACAGTTTGAGCAACGGTCTGCGTGGGATTCGTCAAAGCCTTCGTGCTGCAGAAATGGGTTTCTGGATTCGGTGACGTTGTGGTGCTCACGAAGGTGACGGTGCCCTTCCCGATGGTCACGATCTCGTTAGCGCTGGGCGGAATGACGGCGCACTTTCCCTGCGGGGGGAACATGGTGAACCCCGTGGTGGCTACAGAGACCGTAGTGATGGTGCTGGGCAGCGTCAGCGTCGTGTGGGGGAAGTTTTCCGCCTGTGGCGACATGAGCTGAGGCTGGAAGGAGGAGACGTTGGGCCGCAGGCTGTTCCCCTGGGTCCTGTTCTCCACCTGTGTGGTGGCGATGACTGCCGTGGCGTTGACCGTGGGGATGATCCGTCCATCCAGCGGGCTCTGGAGGGGCGGCACGGGGCTCTGGTCGCTCCCATGTCCCATCTGGGGTACTGCGTTTGGGACGATGGGTATTGCATACGGACGGTTGGGAGGGAAGCCTTTGTCCATGCGGCCCATGTGGGGCTGCCGGTGTGTCCAGTGGCTGCGATGCTGCGTCTCCACATGGCAGAAGGGGGGAGGGGGCGGCGGCGGAGGAGGGGGTCTCTGTTGGGAGGGGTGGTGCAGGCTGGCTCTCCTGTTGTGGGGAGGGTTCCTCCAGGCGTTGGCTACCTGCCTCGGAGGGTACTCGTCTGCTGTGGGGACAACAAAACAATGTGAGTTCTGATTCAGAATCAGACGTTTTTGCCGACCCATCTCTCACCCAATGTACATGCTGGCCCTTAGGTTTGGGAGGTTTTACTGTGTTCTTGACTTTTAGTTTTTTTTTACTCAAACCTAAACATTTTTCATGTCTGGAACTGGTCCAGCAAACCGGTGCACAGCACTACTATAGAATTGGAAGTAAGAGGAGCAGAACCCCCACCTTTCTCCTCCTCGTCACTGCTTTCTGATGACTCCTTGTCCTCGTGCCTGGGGCTGGAGGGAGTGGGGGAGCTGCAGCACTCGGAGCTGGAGCTGTCCCCACTGTTGGACGGCAGGCTCTGCATGTGCAGCAGGTTCTGGGGAAACACATTGGTGGAAAAGGTAATTACCTTTGCCAAGAAGGTTATGTGTTCAGAAGTGTTTGTCCGTTTGCTTGTCTGTCTGTGAACAGCATAACTCAAGGGGCTTTGTATGCATTGTCATGAAACTTGGTAGGTGGGTAGGTCTTGATGAGACCTAGAAATGACAAAATATCTAGAAACAAAAAAAATGCTGTCAGCATATCTGCTCGTAACATACACATTGAAATCACCCTCTATGGAGGTCAACTGAACTGCAGTCGACTCACCCGGAAAGCCAGTTGTTAAATACGGCGCATTTATACACGAACTGCAAAACCTTCACAATTCAAATCATACAGTATTAAACCCTATACATTCCTATACCACACAGTACAATATTTATATCTGGCTGACGCTCACATCAGGATTTCTACCCAGTCTTCAAGAATATTTGCTGTACTATTTTCTATACCCACGTCATAGACCTCGGGGGTTGCACATTAGTACTTCTTCAATCACAACCTGCCTAGAGGTGCAGACTGACCTGATGCGGCATGGGCTGCACCGTGGGAGGGTAGTTGGGGGGCGGTGTCTGGATGGGGGACGGAGGAGGCATGACCGGCATGGGCCCGGTCACCACCGCGGTGGCCTGATGGATGGGGATGTCCACATGCAGTCCGTTCATGGGCCCTTTCCTGAAAACGGCAGTCACGTGTTAGCATAAAGGTTCACATGAATGTGCAACATCAACGCCTTTTGTTTTAGCACGTCGGCAGAACTTACTGCGCCTGTGTGAAACCCAGTTATCATTGCATCAGAATTTTGTCCGTTGTAGACGGTATCTTTTCCGATGCAATATTAGAAAACTGTAGACGGGATGACATCCTTAAACGCGCGAAGATGACCTTAAACGAGACGTTCTGCCGACGTGCTACACATGTATGCACATTACATTACAGGCTTTGCGCAGAACCACATTCTATGGTGGTTCAACAAACAAACAAGCATGTCTGTCCAAATGCCAAGCTCCCTGCAGTGGCTATGGACAGGCAAAATTCAGAGCTTGGGCATACATTTATTTGGCGAAGCCACCTGGGTTAGACAGCATGGACAACATTAGACAGCAATTTCGTTGATTTCTTTCTTGATCTGAAGGATCTCAACTGATTTTCAAGAGAGACTTTTAAGGTAAGGCAATGTGAAAGTTCACCTTCTCCCTGCTGCCCGACTTATCAAGCAATACAAAGAAAAGGGTGCCATGTCAGGCTACCTCAGCAACGATGATGTCCAGAGTTGGATGGACAAGTGTCCAAAATTAATGTTTTGGGGCCTACGTTCCTATTGCAGCAACAATCTGCAACACATACAACTATTCTTAAGCATGGACATCTACCAAAAATTGCTGTTACTTGGATCCATACTGGTTGTGCATGCATTTCAGATAGTGCTTGGCTTTTCCATGTCCTGACTGGCCTGGCTTTACCATACTAACCTATGGGTACAGGTGGTCTTGTTCTTGGGCCCCAAGACCGCTCTGTTCCACAAGAGGGGAGCACAAGAGGCAAGCAAGGGGGTACATGTCAGTCAGATGGCTGGCAGTGTATGGGACCTTCATAACAGACTGTCACACAGACACAGACACACACAATACATACACACATAATACACACACACACACACACACACACACACACACACACACACACATAATACACACACTCACATAATACACACACACACACATAATACACACACACACACACAAACATATAATACACACACACACATAATACACACACACACACACATAATACACACCAAATTTCAAGTGACCAGTTTTAGTACCAGATTCATGTAGCAGGATTACAATTATTAATCCCTGTGGAGTAAGACTATCAGTAATAAAACAGTCAGGGTTCAGTACAGTAAGAGATCACTTATACCCAAAGTTCCCCTCCATACTACTGCTATACATGCTTTCCCAAACGTACAACATTTGGTAAAGCATCTATAGCAGCGACACCTGTGCTGCAGTCAGGGCTTTAGCCAGCTCGAAATTTTTTACCGTCAACCCCAGGTCAACCCAATTCGCAAAAAAAAAAATACCGTCAACGCGAAAAAAAAAATTCCGTCAATGATTACTTTTAAAGAATGTCTTTCACGATCCGGTGATCGACATCACGCCCTCCCGCACACTTAATGCATTCGGTGTTCTAAATACCCGTCAAGATTGCAGAATTAAAAAAAACTACACAACCTGCAATTTTGCAGAATGAAAAAAAAACTACAGTTCTCACAAGGAGACAACGCGCAATGAACAATCCGCTATGCCCTTTGTTTTGATCCGCTCAAATCCCGCCGCGATTCAAGCCGCGGCCATGCAAATGAACCTACTCATGACGTCACAGCCTCCGATTTCCACCGAGCCGGGCCCGAGCGCTGACCGACAGCGGGCGATGTGGCTCAGATCTCCGACGATTTCCTTATTTAGAGCGTTCGGAAGACTTCGGGTAGCAAACAAAATGGCCGACATGTACATGATTTTACTTGTCAGCTTCGCTTCTCTACCGAAAATTATTATGAGGAAGTTACAACTCCTTTGCGGACTTTAGCGGCCATGAAGTTGACTTGGGGAAGCGCTGAGACGTGATTTCGCTACGGCATAGAGGATTTTGCCGCGGAGGGAGTTACGTGGCCGGCAAAAACTCGCGTGTCAGCGATCCTCCAGAAATCTTTATGCTGCCGCTCAAGTCTTCGCGCGAAGGAGGTCTGACGAAGTTTTAGATTAAATAAGGCCACATTGTGTGGATCAATCTCCGTTTTCTTGCGATAGTATGATTATTCAAGTACAGTATATTATTCAAAAACGTTTGATATTTCTTTGTTCGTTGTCACATGTTTATTTATCGTATTGTCATGTACAGTTAGCAGAGTGTGTCTGAGTCGAGCCATTGTTTTATTTTATTCTTATGTGGCCGTTAGCACATGTTGTTTTAACAGACAGCAACATTGAACAATAGAGCCAAGTCAACAGACGTCGGCACGGTCCTTGAAATCAGGTTTCCCGCCGCCGTGCGTTTGGAAAAGACGCCGCGCCGTGGCTCATTCAAATTCGCTAGATTTTTTCCATGTCTTTACCCACGATTTTTGACCGTCAATGTTGATGGTAAGGACTAAAATTTTTACCGTCAGACGGGACAAATTACCGTCAATTGACGGTAAAACGGGCGCTGGCTAAAGCCCTGGCTGCAGTGCAATGTGAACCAGTCGGAACTGCCCTGAGGAAGGTGACAGACGGTTACTGAAATGTTGGCTGTGAATTGGTTGTAAAAATAATCTCTTTACTCAGTGATGTAACAACCTGGTGAAACTATTCACAGATACTACTGACCTGTATGCAGGGTTCTGGACTGCATCCAGGTGGATTTTGAGTTTCCGTCGCGCCCCTTCTGTCAAGCCAAGGTTCGCAAGATCCTCGTCCGTCATACCCATGATCTGAGATTTTGTAAAAAAAAAGGGAACATCTTTCTGATTAAGTTTTTATGGTCATACAAAAACTGTCATGCCAAGATTTAAAGCTAACATTGGTAATATGGTACATAAATAAATGATGAGAATACATGTACCAGACTTCTCCAAAAAAATAATTAAGGAGTACCCTTGGACAGGTATAATCATAGTCATATTGAGATCACCCGAGCCAGTCAGTGTTACTAAATTTGCAAGATAAAAGTCCAGCCTCCATAGTTGTGGTACGATGGTACACAATAACTTGAAATGACTTGCAGCTAAATCGTACTTTACTTCAGTCGTCGAATTCTGCCACTGTACGATCTGTAATAATAAGTGTACCTAAACCCACATTTAGGTTCAGGTCCGGATTCAAGTCCAGAGGTTAAGGTTCAGTTCCAGACTCTTACATCTGGACCTAAACCCATGGCATATACAAAATTGCATGTTGGCAACCTTGCAATGTTGTCTGGGCAAAACTGTGGCCACATAACATGGAGGCCGACACTTGTTTTCTTCATTTTGCAGCATAGATTTTGCAATCTATGGAAGGTTTTAGGCGGTTTGGAAAGAAAAGGGGTATGTTTTTTTTATAAGAAGACTACAATTGGTTCTTGACTTTTAGTTTTTTTTAAATTAAACCTAAACATTTTTGCAAGTCCGGAACCGGTCCAGTGAACCGGTACACAGCACTACATGTATGTACATGTAGTAGTTGCTTGTACTGACCTGTTCCATGCGGAAGTCCTTGAGCTGGCCGTAGTACTTGTGTAGGCGGATCTCCTTCAGCAGAAGCTCCAGGTTCCTGGGAGAAGTCGGGGGTGGGGAGGGCAGGAACGTCTCGTGGGGGGAGGGGAGGGGCATGGGCAGGGCCGAGGTGCTAGGGGCGGGGGAGGAGGTTCTCAGGGATGCATAGGTGTGCCTTAAGAAGGAAAACAAAAGGGCACAACAGTGGTTAATATTCAAGACATCCTTGGGTGAGCTTAAGGCGATTTGTTTACACTTTTACATGTTGATATCAATTTCAAATGGAAGCGTAAGAAAAAGACAATATTAGTCTGCAAGAATGAGAAAAGCAAATGGTCTGCCCATGCTACAGCCAGGACAAAACAACATGACATGTGTAACAAGCACAAGGAAGGTCTGAGGCACTGTAAGTGAACTGTAGTAAGAATGGTAGAATGTACAATATCATGACTGTGTTACTGAAATGAAGATGTTAATTTTGGACGTGTATAACTGCAGCACATGGTAAGTCACAGCGGCTGATGCAGCAGAGATGTGTGTGTGCTTCTATGAAAATGGATAAAGGGGGTTAAGCAGATTATACAATCTTGTAACATGACCAAATATACTAGATGCTAGAATGGACATGTACATGTACAGTGTTGGTAGTTTGGCAATGGCGCATGCAGCAAAACATGCAGACAGTGTTGTACACAAGATAAGGCCATACAATTTTTTCTCTCTTTTTTAAGTAAACCATGAGCCATATTTTAAATTAGTAAACCTTGAAAAGGACCGTTCTTCAACAATTCTTCATTCAGCATTTGTTTTCATTTTCAAGTTTGAAAAACAGCGGAAACTTTAGGATTTTTATTATTCAATAGGTACATGTATGGCCTTTCCTGTGGTGAAAAAAAATATGAAGGTCAAAAAAGTAGCTGTTGAGAAACCAATATGAACTCAACATAGGATTTTGCTACCATTAGGAGTGTGCACTACATGGTGATATAGAAACTAACCAACTGAAATCTATCTAAAACTTACTTGTAAAACCTAGCTTGTCTGGGACACTGGTAGCTGCAAATTTCACACATCACAAAATATTCAAGTTTGACAAATGCAATAATTGTTTGGCTGACACATAATTTCATAAATCAAAATTTTTCATACAAGAAACTACAATGGATGGTGTACTTTTACAAGAAGTGTACTGACACAAGAAATGATGAAAGGAAGAGAAAAAAATCATTTTTGATATCGAGATGAAACATGCATCAACATGTTCTACAGAATGAAATATCACTGCCAATAAGTGGTCATAAACACACAGCTGAAGAGGAAAAGAAAATTTGTGTTAGCAGACAAGTGAAAATCATTTAGTTCTGAAATATTTTTCTCAACATTTTGCATAAAAGTTGCAGTCCTCAAGTTTGCATCAATGTTCAAATCCCAAATATGTATAAATTGGCCTTTCTGTGCTTTTTGAGACATGTGTCTTAAATTGAACCTAAAGTTGAATGAGAGAATTTTTGATGATATTGTCGAATTCATAATAAATTATAGATTATTTCAAATACACCTTTTTACAACCATGTAGGAAATCTCAGTCAATAAAATTAAAGATACCCAGTTAACACAACTGGTATTGGCGTCTATACATGTTGTCTTGGCCTGCTACAACTTTCATACATGTGTGTCACATACAACGTACATGTACACAATGCAAGAATGGTCAGAGTGGTAGACGCTTAGCATTGGAAAGCAAACTTTTGTTCCAACAGTACAAGAACAACATTTTGAAGTTTTCTGCAGCTGTCTCTTGTCTTCCTGTCGGAGTATTTGCTTTTCAGCCATTTTCCTAATGAGGGCTGGACAGACAGTTCAAGTTTTGGGAAAGTACAATTTCCTAAACAAAGTACAATTTTGCAGCTCTACTTTCAAATGACTTACCAACCCAAATGAACTTATTCACGAAATTTTTTCCACAGTTGGAATAAAGGACTACCTTCCTGTTAAGTCACTAAAAGGTACAGAATGCTGAGGTTTTGTGCTAGTGAGATGATGCTTGTGGTGTTACCTACCTGACATGTGTAGGCATGGTTGTCCCGTGGACCATGGGGATCTGCAAAGGCATCCCCGCCTTGTGGTCGTTCACTGGGGAGGGCATCTCAGGGGCTGGGAAGATGAGGGTACAGTCAGTCATCATCACAGAAGTGTAGGAACAGGCTCATAGAAGAACTTTATTGACACAACATAAGTACAGCGACTTTCGTAAAACTACATGTAGACATACCGACAAATACATAGGTACAACGAAATTAACCTACGTACAAAACAATAGATGAGTCAACTAATACTTGTTCTAAGGTCTAAACATTCTTTGATATATTTACCTATTTGTACACAGTAAGGGTTATTACCTTCTAGGATGAAATTATATTTATCTATAGCATGAAATGTAACAAATTCTCTTGAGCATGCGGAGAGAAGGTTGAACCACTTTGAGAGTTCATCGTTATAGAGTGGACAATCCAAAATAAAATGTTGTTCGTCTTCAATCTCATATGGCACTCTATTAGCTAAATGCCATGACCTTCTATTTAAAACCACTGTGTCCATAAGCAATGGTATATCTTCCCTTGCTCTTTTTGCTTTACTAAGTAGTAATACAGCCATGTTGACAGATACATGTAAGTCAACAAACTTTCATGTGTCACTGCGCTGTAACTTTGTAAGACTGTATTAATAGTGCAGTATGATACTATGCATCATAATCATCAACCTTTTACTGTTATTTATTATACACTCTCTGAATCAAGTTTGGACCAATACCTGACACATACCTTGTTTTATACTAAAACTTAGATGTACAATGGCAAGGTGGTACATGTATTCCAGCAATATGTGAAAGCTGTACTGGTTTTTAGTCTAACAGAATAATGTGGTAAGTCCTGTACATCTAACTTCTCAGGATGTTGTATACACATTCTGACCTGCATGTAAATTGTAAGTTTAGCCTTCTGTACCTAGTATCCAAACCTTGGATGGACACCTTCTAACTACAATGTAAATCCCATGTTTGAAAAGGTTCTGGTCAGTTGTTTTCCAAGAGCACACAGACAAGCCTAACACCCACCACCACCAGTCACCTACATTGTAAGACAGCCTGTGTGTTTACTGTCCAGTAATTTGTACCTAATCTTTTCATTAGACTACCATGAAGTCCTGGCTACCTTAAAACAACAAACACGGGATCTCCCCACAGATTCTCAGCCTGACAGGCTTTTCCTTCCTTGAGCCACTTGAGACTATCCTTGAAAGTAAGAGTAAACACTCCAAGGAAAGGTGTACATTAGGCTTGAGCCGTGAGGAGTTTAACTTCAACAGTGTACAAGATGAGATGTTCTTAAAATCACAACAGCTTACGGCTCATCCTTCTGTGAGCAGTTGAAAAGACTTCTTGAGAGTAGAAGTAAACACCTTGAGACACAATGTACACCAGACTTACGTAACAAGGGGTTCTCATGTCTGCAAACAGCATGAGATGGTTCCATGCCTATCTAAAGGCCGTTGGAGGTCGCTGTATAGGTTTAACACAGTTTTAGCTAAGCCATCACATTTGTACAAGGTTTTAAAGCTAGCTGGGGAATCTTCTAACCTCTTGAGTATACATTGTATATAGTTGGGTCTGAGAATGCATAATCTTCTTTATGCTATAGGAAGTCTTAAAGAGCCTTTGCTACTGCACTACTGACACATTTGATGCCAGACGCAGAAAATTATGCTACTCCTTTATTGATAGGCATAATACAACATCTTCTGAGGTCAGATTGTCAGTACAGAAATTCTTTTTTTAAAAATGTATATAAGATGCTGTATGTACATGTATAGTTTGTGTTTCTATGTTTGTACCATTGTTTTCTATGGGTGAAATACCTGAAATAAAGACATTCATTCACTGCCAGATTGGTTTGGCAGCATGTTCATGTACATGGTGAAGTTGTTTACGAGTCCATCCCTGTCAACACCGGAAATAGAGCTGTGTGTTCTGTCCCAGGCTCTAGGCCTGTTTTACAGTGTGTCAACTTTGATTCCCACATTAGTGTTCCCCTGCTATCGCTGGTGTGATCCTCGGGGCTAACTCCTGTTTTGAACACACCAAACCTGTCGTTATGCCGTAAATAACCTTGGACTTGAAACCCTGAGGGTCGACTAATAAACAAAAATGGACCGACATGACCCTTGATAGATACTTTAGTATACAATGTCCTGTTCCTACACCTGTTCACTTTTGTTTCTGTCATATTGCATCTCTCACAATGTTTTGCAAGTTACAACTGACTCAACAGGCTGTTTTTAGGTTTTGATAGATGTGTGTGTAAGGGAAGCGTTATCAAAGGTATAGCACAGACAGATTTCAGTCTGCGAGCCTACATGAACCAACAACAAGGAAAAAAAAACACAGGCTTGACGAAAGCGGCAATGTGACAAGGCGACATGGCAACTTTGACAAATCGCTACATTCCTGATTAGACTGAACTGTTGTGCCTTCTGCCAAAACAGCTTAACGTGTGAAATTCAATCTTCTGTAAGCATAACACATCAGAAACTGGAGAAGGACACAAACTACAGGGTGCGAGGGCAAATGTTATAGGAGGAAAATACTAGTAATGTACTTACAAAACATTTCCCAAAACTGCATTTACAAGAATTGAAAAGGTCAGATTTAATATTCACCATGCTGTTTTTAAGACACAAAAGTCCATGAGTACACAATGTGAAAATTTAGTTTTGAGTAATTGTGAGCTACATGTACAGTATGTTTGAATGGTGTTCAGTGTAACACCCTTCTTTTATTCCAGCACTATGTCTAGGGATGTCTAGACAGCTATTTGGGTGGGGGAACTCGGGGCGACAAGCCCAAATAACCTTTCAACAGCCTGGGTCAAAGCCGTGCCCGGCCCCAGCCACTGTCAAGGGCAGAGGCATTACAGCCTGCTATGTAAACATGACTGGACCAGATATCAGCCCTGTTTCTCATCCAATATGGCCTGACATGGATATTACTGAGGGGAGGCTGGGGAAGGGAGTTATGAAGACGTTGAATGTGAATGAATGGTGCATTAATATTAAAGATACAAGTTGTTGAAATGGACTCCTTATGCACAATAAATGTGCTTTATTTATATTAGGGCATTTTGGAGCTTGGTCAAGAATTTTTTTACGAATATGTATGTGACACTGTTATTTTTGTGATAGTTATAGATATTGAAATATTTAAAGGGGACTGGGCAAATTCAATTGTGTTCAATTTCTAAAGCTGCAAGCATTGTGCAAATGTGTATGTCTTCTGGCATCCTACATTTTGTACATTATGCTGTGAGAGAGTGTCATACAGATTCATAGTTTTGATGCACAGATCTTCATGGGTATTGTTTTTCAGTGGATCATGTACATCTGTTTAAAGTGCATGTACATCTGTTTAAACCCAGGTTAGCATGAACTGTTTGCCACCCCCCACCCACACCCCACCCAGTGCACCCCCATAATAGCCTCAGGAATGGAGGTAAACACGCCTGCCCTGGCCAGGGTCAGAGCTGTTATTGTTGATGCTGCTTGTAGGTCCAGACCACAGATAAGTGCAGACTGACAGGCCTGTTCCCATATACCTGTATACTCCTCTACTCTCCTATCAGGAACAGCTGGGTCCCAGAGACACAACCGCTCCTGGCCCAAACAAAAGAATGCACCATTTGTAAAGGGGTATGGAACATCGCTGCTGTTAATCAAACCTCTGACACACTTTTTTGGCCTGCCTTCAAAGCCGAGAGTCTCGCACACACAAGAGTTCGGTATAATATTTTATCAAGGGGTTGATAAAATTCTTCAGGACTCTCAATACTGGCCTACCAAGAAAGCAGGCATATCTGGGGCTTAAAACTGATGTTGTTTGGACAGAAGAATGTGGAACATTTGGGCCACTGGGGCAAATGCCAGAGACATACAGCCAATGGACCTGGCCTGTGAAGTTCCCTATATATAGGCTCGAACCAACCCACCATGCAAATAAACAATACAAGGTGGTATGACTTAAACACAAGAAACTGATCTACATAAACTTGTATACCATGAAAATCACCTCTCAATTGTTCTTTATTAATTTTTCCATAATTCAAGTGTGCTACAAATGGTTTACAGTAAAAGGGTTTTGGTATCTATGTAGGTAAAGAGTTTTAAAACTCATTCATATGTGCAATCTGAAAGTTGACTCATCTAGAAATCATCTACACATCTCATTTCTACACGTAGAAATCTACATTATGCTGAGAAACAAACCCACAAAGCAAATGACTTGTTGGTGGGGGTATAAGAGTCAACCCAGTGCTATGGTTTGAACTGGAAGTGAGCCAGTGATATACAAAGATCATGTAACACATGTGGTACCAGCAGACTGCAATGCCACAGTGCAGGTTCTACTGCTGACTACTGCTTCAACACCAAAGACACAGATACTGATTTTGTTGAGTTGACAGTAAGGCCACATTATGGATGAAATCAGCGCACGCATTGATTTTTGCCTGATTTTGGAAAAAAAACAAGAAATTTTGTTGCCCTCTGACAGTGGTAAACATGCCGAAAATGGGCAAAGATGTCTGTTGCCATGCTGGCAGATAAATATGAAGAGAGGGGACAAGAAAAGGCCCTGACTTAATATTTTGTTTTTTACTTTGATGCAGTGGTATGTGATAGTGGCTGTGTCTATGTGATGTACCCGCTGAATCAAAACCATTTGTACAATGATTGAGTCAAAATTTTAAAATGTAGGAACCTTGTTTTTTTCGGCCCACCTTGTTTTTTTCGCCCTATCGCATTAGATTTGAAGTCTGCGGAGGATGTCATCCATAAAAATGACTTGCTATGGCCTAAGGTGTTGTCTGCGTGCTGCGGTGCTTACCGGGGTGGGGGGAGCCTGCAGTGCTGCCTGCAGCATCGTGGCAGGTAGTGGGGATGGAGGTGGGACAGTGGTGCTGGTGTGAGCCGCCGCCCAGGCCGGGCTCACTGGCAGACCAAGGTCTTCTACACTCATCTACACCATCTACACAAACAGTACAATGTTCAACAAGGTGGTCTTGTTCAGTGATATGCAGTGTTCTAGCCAGGATTTTTTCATAGCATAGGGGTCAGGTACAGAGCAAATTTCATGGTGCAAATCGCAAATTGAGCCAAAATATTTTGAAACTCATGACCTCCTGAGACTATTTTTTGTTTAATAACAAGGAACAGATTTTGTGAAGTTAAGGTTTTCCTTTGCTATAGCTTCATTCTAAAGTTATATTTTCATTTTTTTGCAAGATTTATGAAGGTTCTCCATCCCAAAACACCCCTATGCTGGTTGAAAGACAGCATAGGGGTCAAAAGTATACATTTTTGTAGCATAGGGGGTCAAAATCATAGCATAGGAGGCCCCTGTGCTCAAAAGGCCTGGCTAGAACACTGATATGTGCAGTTCATGTGTAAAAGCTGTGAAGGCATTTAGGCTGAGCACTTACTCCATATTCAGTTATATTAAAAGCCTTCTTCAGAATGAATGACCCATCATATGTGGCTCAAATCACATGACTTAACAAGACTGAGGAGTACCTTTGGCCAACATGCTATGATGGCCCATTCTTGCTGAGCAAAGCCAAAAATTTTCTTCACTTGGATCAACACCTTAAACTCTACTCATGCTGCTAGTTAATACACTAGGTGAGTTTGCATACTGACCCTTACCTTGCACATTGTTAGGTGTCTGACCGGCTGGGGCCGGGCTGGATGGGTAGGGGTGGTGATACTGCTGGTGGCCGAAGAAGCTGGTCACGTGATCCGACTCCAGGATATGTCTGGGCAGCGACACCAGTTGTCTGCGATCAAACAGAGAATTGGCATTTGTGAAAAGTTAGATGATTAGTGCTGTGTACCTAAACCCACATTTAGGTTCAGGTCTGGATTCAAGTCCAGAGGTTTAGGCTCAGTTCCGGACTCGTAAGTCCGGACCTAAACCCATGGCATATACAAAATTGCATGTTGGCAACCTTGCAATGTTGTATGGGCAAAACTGTGGCCACATACATGTAACATCGAGGCCGACACTTGACGATGCCAGATGGCAATATTTTCTTCATTTTGCAGGACAGATTTTGTAATCTATGGAAGGTCTTAGGTGGTTTGGAAAGAAACAGGGTATGTGACATTTTTTTTTTTTGTAATAAGTGGAATCGGTTCTTGATTTTTAGGGTTTATTTTACTTGAATCTAAACATCTTAG
This sequence comes from Branchiostoma belcheri, assembly GCF_001625305.1. Lineage (NCBI taxonomy): Eukaryota > Metazoa > Chordata > Leptocardii > Amphioxiformes > Branchiostomatidae > Branchiostoma > Branchiostoma belcheri. The sequence continues at coordinate 8,010,935 of NW_017803909.1, read as the reverse complement.
CAAGTCCGGAACCGGTCCAGCGAACCGGTACACAGCACTAGATGAGTACAAAGATGAGAGTACACTATACTAAAAGGATTTCTCTACACAATTCACAAACCGCAGAAAACTGAACAGTACAATGTAAGTTTCTGAAACCACATCAAAAGAAAAAGAGGCCTCTCTATTGGTCTACATTTGTATGTTGCCACAGCTGCCAATGCCTAGTATTGGTACTAAATGCGTGCATAGGTCCAATTCACCACCTCATTATCACATTATCCCTTCCATATTGACTGTTCAGGACTTCTTTGGAAAACCACGGATCCGAGACTACTAAATGATTTAAATCAGCATCATGCCGCATTTACATTGTGATGTTGAAAATTGATCTCAGCAAGACTGCAAGCTACTTTCCCAGGCCTCGAAATTAACTTTTCTTCCTATTGTCCCAGCACTATCCCAAAAATAACTTTCAATTGTCCCAAAGTGAGGATGAACTGTCCCAACCTGTTTTTTGGCAAGTATTGTATGACTTCAACTTGAAGTCAATTTTGCTTATGTTCACATAATAATTGCAGGCACACTATAATTGCAGAGTAGACAGGAAATTCAGGGGGACTTTTCTGGATCCAAAAGCCGGGACGTGTGCCTGATAGACAAAAGAAGGGCTGACATTCTGATGATGACCATTTTTCTGTTGTCCCAAAAATGTCCCAAAGTGTCATGATAGTCCCAAAGTGTCTTTTTACTTACTAGTTGTCCCAGCCTAAATATTAGTGGTCAGTGGCCATTGGACCACCTTTAATTTCGAGCCCTGCTTTCCATTTTCAAACTCTCTCATTCAACAATGTGTCTGCTGGAATTCTAGCCATGTTTCTTTTCTGCCCAATTGGCTTGCAGACTCCGTGGGTAAGAGTAACTTGTGGGGCCGAAAGTCTTGGCGTCGATACCTCATCTTGGAGGAATGCTGGACTCAGACTTATTCTGAGCCTTTGCAACCAAACAGCAAACGCTGCGTCACTAGCAGACAGACATGGCCCTTCCTGTACCTTACAGTTAATACCAGGTTTAGGCCACACCAATTTAATTTGTTGTTTTTCAGATTCACCTTGTCCATTTTTTTTCTGATTTGCAAAAAAAAAAAAAAATTTTTTTTTGTTCTAAATTTTGGACCTGACAGTTGAAGAAAGTCCTTTTCTCCCTAGTTGTTAAGTTTTTCAATATAACAATGCAATTTTGTTTCGTTTAAAGTTCAAAATCTATTGTTTTAAATATAAACCAGCCTGGTATGTTCACTTCATGGCTAATATGGCTAACATTTCTGGCTATCATGGGGTGCCTGTTTTTTCTTTTATTTTGCCCTGTCGCTTCATATTTTTTCTGAAAAAATCCAAAAACAACAAATTAAATTGGTGTGGCCTTGAGATACCGTGGTACTAGGGATGAAAAAGGGATGGTTGTTGGTAAAGCCTTTGAAACATGCCTAACAGTCATCGTAAAAAAGCAGCTAACACAAACAAAGGTCACCTGAGGAAAGTGGTGTCATGGGAGTTGAAGTCAGATTGTTTAAGGCAAGAGCCTTCTATCAAAACTAGATACAAAAACTACAATACTTGCCATACGTGTCTATGTTCATTTTCTGCAGTTTAGGCCATGTTGATTTGATTTTATGGATGACATCCACGCGTGCATGACTTTTCGGTCATTTCCAAAAAAAAAAGTTTTCAAGCATACTGTAAATCGTACAAAACAGTTGCAAAATGAGCAAACATATACCGTAAGTTGCAAAACGAAATGTTGGAAAACAATACCAATGTCGTAGAATGCCAAAATCAAAGGAAAAGAACGAAAATGTAAAGAAATGAACTTGAAGAGTTACTGTAGATTATTTGCCATACCATACTCTGTATCAATTGTTCCACCTTCCACTAGATTTCATAATGAAAGCATTTTTTTTTTGCCAAACTTTTTTATTCGCACGCTCGCATCAGTTTTGGGATTCCCAGAGGATGTCATCCATAATATTTTAATCAAATCAACATGGCCTAAGTAAAGAACAACAGAAACCTTTACAATTTCATTACATTTTCTTGTCTATTATTAACACCACAAAGGGCCAAAACTGCTGCTTCATACTTCATACATTTACATGACACACATACATTTTACATGTACAGACTTGACAAAACAACAATTACACAAATAGAAAAACACCACACACAAACCTGACATAGTTTTCCATGTCAATATCTCGCTTGCCAGTCTCCCCAGCTTTACCTACAGATAGAACAACAGTAGCTGAAGTTTTACATGGTTATTTTTATGCATACATCAAAACAACACATTGACCTTAAGCCTACCAAAGGGGACTTACAACATAATACCCTTTCTTCACCCTTTCTTCTTACATACTCCCAACTCTCAGGAGAAAGTTCCATGCTGAAAACTTCTTCCCTAGAACTACATCACTTGGGAACAAGCTTCCCTGTGAATGCTTTCCAAATGGATACAAGTTACTACAACCTTAAACTTTTCAAGTCTAAGGTAAACAACATGTGTCTTTTCAGTCCCTTATTGTAACCCAATGCATGAGAGTGGTTTTAGCCTTTTTTTTTAGGTGAAAATTGTAGTTGATAAAAAAGTAATTTGAAAGCAAAGACTAGAAAAGTAACATCTGCAAAGCAAATGCATAATGTTTACCTTCGCATATGGTCTGCTCTGTTAATTCTTACTCAAACACATTCACATATTAGGTGACAGCAGTCTAAATCCCTTTGAAATGAAATTGCAACATTATGTAACCCAACACCAGTTACATGTACCATGGTGACAGACGTCAACAAATCAGGTCATTGATCAGGTCAGAGGTCAGTGTTTGGAATGGAAGAAGAAGAGGAAACTGAGCAAAAACAATATGTTTTCCTTCGGTAAACATACATGTAACTAAAAGAGAAGACCATACCTGGCAGGTGGGGGATGATCCCCTTGCTCCTGTTTGCACCAGTCTCATCAGGAAACAGATTCTGCAGCTGGAGGAGAGGGAAGAAGATGGAGCAGAGTTACGCAGGCACAGAAATGTCCAGTGAATAGTTTCATCAGGTCGAGGTACAAAATGTAAGTCACTGAATAAAAAGACTCTTTTTACACAGCCAGTGAACCAGTCAGAATTGCCCTGAGGAAGGTGACAGGTGGTCACTGAAACGTTGGATGAATAAAAGACTTGGTTGTGTAAAAAGAGTCTCTTTACTCAGGCACAGAAATGGAATCGTGTCCCTGGAAATAACTTCATCAGGTTGGTACTGTAAGTCAATATTATATACATTGTAGTTTTCTTGACCATATATTTTACTGTGTCGATGTTTGTGATCTTCATCAGTGCAAACTTTGTTTAAAGTATGATGTCATGAATGGTCATGCCAAATGATGCATCCCTGTACGTGACTTCCAATACCTCTTGCTGCTTTGTAATGAAGCAGAAAGAATGCAGTCCCAAACGTGACTGAGTCTATATATTTTGTACCTCCCTTGTCTCTCTTCATCACTTGTGTGGATTTTCTGGCCCATATTACTTGCTTTCCGCTGAGTTACAAAGCGGAATGAGGTATTCAAAGTCATGTTCAGGAAGGCATCATTTGGCACGAGTCGCATGACAAGTCATGACGTCACACTCTGAAGTTCAGTTTATCCTGGAGACGTTGTTGAGACATTGACACTATATCGAGAAACAAAGAAAACTGGAGAATGCAAAGCAAATGCATAATGTTTACCTAAAGACATGGTCTACTCTGTTAATTCTTACTCAAACACATTCAAATACATTGTAATACTAGTATATGGTGACAGGAGCAGAGCAGACTATGAAACTGCAACATTATGTAACCCAACACCAGTCACCATGGTGACAGACGTCAACAAATCATGACATTGGTCAGGTCATAGGTCACTGTTTGGAGAAGAAGAAGAGGAAGAAACAGAGCAAAAAGAATATGTTTTCCTTCGGTAAACATAATGGGGCAATGTAGCTTATAGAAACATATATCTCCTCTGTGATTAGAAAGACAGATGTTATGTGTATAGCCTTGAGAGAACAAAATCAGGAAGTCAAAAGAACCCTTGGCCTGAGCCTGAGAAGTATCCTATGTTATACACCTCACAGCAGGAGCTAACCCCTTCCCACCCTGCAACAGTCACTGCCCTTAGCCTCCATAGCATGCCAAAAACTGGGGGTTTGGGGGGTCTTCAGGGTCTTTGGGAGCTTTTATGTGCTATTTTCTGATTGCATATAGACAACATAGCCGGCCTGATTGAATTACCCCGTTTTCTGATCAGAAGACAGCCGAAAAGACCACCAAACCCCCAGTTCTATAAGCCTGCTACGGAGGCTACACTGCCCTCTGCTGACATCCCTCTACAGGGAGTGAGTAGCTGTGCAGTTTTGTGGGGGCTACCTGGGGACATGTACTATGCAGAATGCACCCAGGATTAACCTTCGCATAAATTCAGCAATCTTGGACCTGAACTCTTAAGCTTGCCTCCTTCCTTTACAGCAGGCTACACTTGGCAGTCTTACAGTTCAGTTCAGGGAGTCAAATCCCACACAGTTCAGGGATTCATCTCAATTACAGTTCAGAGATTCAACCCCCTTACACAGCTCAGAGATTCAACCCCCTTGTAGTTCAGAGATTCAACCCCCTTACACAGCTCAGAGATTCAACCCTTTTGTAGTTCAGAGATTCAACCCCCTTTCAGTTCAGAGATTCAACCCCCTTACAGTTCAGAGATCCAACCCCCCTTTTAGTTCAGAGATCCAACCCCCTTACAGTTCAGAGATTCAACCTCCTTATATGTTATAGTTCAGAGATCCAACCCCCTTACAGTTCAGAGATCCAACCCCCCTGTAGTTCAGAGATTCAACCCCCTTACAGTTCAGAGATCCAACCCCCCTGTAGTTCAGAGATTCAACCCCCTTACAGTTTAGTGGCTCAACCCCCCTACACTAGTTACAGTTCAGAGGTACAACCAGCTTTCAGTTTATGGATTCAACCCCCTTACAGTTCAGAGATTCAACCCCCTTACAGTTTAGATCTTCAACCCCCTTACAGTTCAGAGATTCGACCCCCTTACAGTTTAGATCTTCAACCCCCTTACAGTTCAGAGATGCCATTCCTTAGGAAAATACTGACTATTTCATGCATGTTTCTACAAATGCTGCTGGTAAGATACGTTAAAGGGAAAATCTATTATCTTGTTGACATCATGCAAAGAAGTTACAATGTTCCTGTCTGAACTGTAACCCTACAACTGCATCGGAATGGTGGCGGATGGAGACAAACAGGGACAAAGATGTCCAAGTACAGGTTTGAACCAGATGTGCTAGGTGAGGAGGAAAAACCTTTCAGGATCAAGTCTACTAAATCAATGGAAAACAGAAGATTGGGGGCATAATCTGAACCCCTCCCCTGGCCGAGGTAAGTCAAGTACACGCCAGTTAAACCCACATTGATTGGTTGGCAGGGGAAACTGAACCACCAGTGCTGTGTTGAAGGCCGATTAGGCTAGGGTTTCCCGGGATTTTCCTGCCAACAGTGACTGGCTGTGCAACTGGACGAAAAATTGGAAACAGCCTTTAATCAACCCTGTGCTGGCATCAGCACCGATATGGAAAAGCTATCTCCACACATTTAAGCCTACTGCTGAAAAGCCAAGCGTTCATTGGTATGACAAGAAGGACAGATGTGTACTATCAGGGCTAGAAATACTTTTTTGTATGCATACTTGCACAAGTGCAGGTGACATTCAATTTTCAAAATTAACTGGCACCACATTCTGTGTAATACTAATAGTACCTGTACCACATGGTACAAACCTTCCAACAAAGAGCAGTACTAGTAGTTTTATGTCAGAAATACCAATCAATGAAGACAACAGAAGAAACTTGTGAAGATTTTGTACTTTTCTTGTTGGCTGATCTCATGGAATGGAGTCTGGTTCATTGAAGAGGGCCTGCATGGGGGGGTCCCGACAACGTTCTACGCTAAATTTTGAGAGCTGTCTACGTATTACGCTGAATTCAAGAAGCCTGCCCATTGCATTTTCCGATAAATTCCGGGTAACTACAACGCATTACGTAGAATTAAAACTGCGAATTACGCTCTGTGCAAAATGCACCAATTACGCTCTAAGTTGAATTACAGCGGTCTGTCTACACTCTACGTAGAATTAAAATGGCCAATTACGATTTACAGAAAAGGGCATGAATGTGCCCAGTGCCTTCTTGCTGTCCTCCCAACAAAGTCCAGACCTTCCCACCCTACCCTTTGACCAAATCATTTTGTGCAAGTCAGAGGATCAATATCTCTTTACTTTATTGATTTTGCTGTACTTGGGCTGAAATTGAAAACAGGTCAAGAATAGCCCCAATCTTCAGTTTGGTTACTGGTGCTGCACTCAAGGCTGGAGCAGATTGAAGATTGTACAGGGTGATTGTACAGGGTGATGCATTTCACAACTATCAAACTCGCAAACGTTCCGATTTTCATATCCCCCTAGTAAAAACTTCTCTTGCCCAAATGTCGGTTAGATACAAAGGTGTCACCTTATGGAATAAACTAACTCCAGCCCTAAAGAATCCTACCTTGTCTCTTCTCTCACTTAAACAAGCTTTGAAAAACCATCTGATTAACGAACCTAGCCCCCTGTAGTAGTTTTATTTAGTGTTTTCTCCTATTATAACTCATACCAATTATTATCATTACCTTATTTTCATTGTTATTAACTTATACCATACATTATTTCATTATCCTTATTGTATTATTTCCATTTTCTATTGTATTATTTCCATTTATTAATTATATTTAATTTTGTATAGTTTAGAGGAGGAGGGCCTAGTATAAGCACGCCATGCTTCTCCCCTCCTCCTGCACCTGTTTTATCATTGTTTTTATATCATTATTGTCCGTCTTGTTAATGTGCAAACAATAAAATCAAAATCAAATCAAAATGCATAAAAAGGTTCTTTCTTTTTTCACATCTGATGTTTTGGGTGACTGTCTGTCACCTTCTTCAGGACAACAATACAAATCAGTCATTGTCACCGAATGTCGAAACACTCAGTCTGGTTGTTGAATAAAGAATCTTCTTATACAGTATCTTGCCACCCTGGTAAAATTTTCATTGACATATGGGGTGATATACAGTAAGTGGCTGATGCGATGTACATTTTTGGAAAAGAAAATATAATAATCGTAACACCTTCTTACACTTAACTGACAGATGCAATGTATGTATAACATTACCCTTTTTTTGCAAGATGTTAAATGGTGTTACACTTGCATAATGTTTTGCTACTTTTGCAATCTTGCCTCCCAGATTCAGTAACTTGCTATGTTCCACTGTGGTGAAATATACTCCCGTCGACTGTCAAATTTGCTGTGTTGAATCATCACATGAATATACAAGTCCATGTACACTGTGCAGTAGGTTATCTCATTACACGTTCTACAGATTAATGTGAAGGCTTGGGTGCAACAGAGGGGGCATGGTGTAAGTATGCCATCCATCACATGGCACAGCGAATAAATGTCGGAGCAAGTGTTGAATAGCAAGTCTCCTATCATGAGGCTAAATTTCCCATTCCGTTTTATAGTTTACAACCATCCCAAAGGCTGTCTCGTAAACAGTGTGCTGTACACTGTATTTAGCTGCGTGCATTCTGACCTATGACTTTTCATTCAAGGTCCAGAACAAATTGTTTCATCCCAGCAGGTTAACATGGACACCAGTGAGGATTTTCCACAGGTTAGTACTAGGACACAGCAATTCAATCAATTGGTTCTTGAAATCGTCCTCTCATATCCCCCCACCCAAATTAATGACAGTACATGTACTAGGATGAGGTGTTGTCTGCAAATGCAGTGCAATTTTCTTTTTTTTTCTGCCCTAAAGCCACACTGATTTAATTCTATGGATGACATCCACGTGCACATTCATTTTCGCCTGTTCTCAAAAAATAAAAAATAAAAAATCACCTCCTCCAAGGCTCTGGCCTGGATGCCATCCTTTGTAGTCAATGGTAGATAGACAGCCACAATAGGGAGCCCGTGGTAACTACAGAGGACAACACCCAGGCTGCCGAAACTCCACGAACCTCAAGAAATCAGTACAGTGCCGACTCATAGATGCCGCAATAGGCCAGCCTGTGCCAGCTTGTCGTAAAAGTCGCTATGTACTACCACAAATACACAATATCAGCCTTGTATTCCTTTCATTTAGCAGCATTTTTTTTTGGCGCGTAATTTTTTTTATTCGCCCGTGCGCACTAGTTTGGGGGTCTTCAGATGTCATCCATAAAATTAAGTCAGTGTGGCCTAAAGCTTAATACTTTTTTTAAGAACTGAAAAATTGAATTTGTATAGCCTTACTGCAGTAAAATAAGGACAGACTGGAAGATGTGAGGGAAAAAGAAATGAAGATGACAGGGTGTTAGGGATGGGGTTGGGTGTACTGTAATTTGTCTTTCCCCTGCTGCCTAACTCCATAACCAGGCTTGAAATACTTTTTAAAAGTTTCTTCTGGATACCTGCACTGGAAGATTTTAAAACAAACTGCCCCGCAGTTCCAGAACAAGCTGCTAGGTAACCCAAACTAATGCCACTTCTTCCCTAGCCCAAGAGCTATCTACCATCCAAAATTTGTGATCCTAGCATGTCTAGATCACGAGATATCAAAACTGGAAGTTCTGCTGGTGTACCTAGGAAAGCCGCCAGGGGGGCCCAAATCTAATCATTTCTAGGTCTCAAGAAGACCTACCCACCTACTAAGTTTCTTGACAATCCATCAAAAGCTTCTTGACTTACCATGCTAAACCCCATGAACACAGACAAACGCTACTGAAAACATAACCTAAAGCTTCTTGGCGAAGGTAATAACCTACACCAGACAAATTTTACATGTACTTGCACTGTCTGTACCAACTACTAAATGTAGATTTGATGGGGTACACACGGAACTAGAAAATGTGACAGTTAAGAAACCATTTTATTTTGTAGCTGTAACAAACAGTACAGGCTACAATAATCCACACTTATATTATATGTTATATACCAAATATATATATATATGGCATGGATTTGGTGCAGGTACAATGTAGACATCGGTACAAAAAAAAATTGAAGTGAGTTGCTTAGCAGTAACCTTACTCAGGGACTTCCTCAATGTAAAAGTATTTCCATTATCTCTGAGTCTTAAAAACATTTAGAATCCTTCGAAAGATGGCCTCTCCAAGGCCAAACCCGTCTAGAAATAGAAGACAACCAAAAAACGTCTTGTTGAACTCTTGTTACAACCCAGGCCCACTGTGAAGGTTAACAACTTTGATATTTACTGTGATCTTATAGTGTTTTGTCACAATGTATAATATTTGATCATCAGAAGTGCATCAATATTACTTTAATTTGATTGAATAGTAAGACTTAATTTTTTGTGTGCACTGGACTCGAAAATCTGTGTAAAGTCTTTCAAGTTAAGGTTGTTGATGTAAGCTCTTCCGTTTCTGACTTACAAAGCTGTTTGATCTTCTGTGCTGAAATTATGCCTTTCTTTGCACAGCTCAACAGCACTACAAAGAAGCTGGCATCTTTTACACTCGGACTTGAGCAGAAGCCAAACAGACAAGAGGCCAGGTTTCCAGTGACATTTCTTGGCACACAACAAGGAAATGTCAGCTGTAAGCACCTTCAGCAGGGCTCAATTACCGCTGCTGGTGACAAAATTAAGACCCACAAACCACCATACTGAATAAACAGAACCGTACATAAAGTTTAAACGTAAGTACAGAGGATTGGTTGGTTGCTACCTGGGTAGACACAAGGAAGCCAGCCATAAGTTCCAAAACACAGATTCGAGCTACTCTAACAGAACTTTGAACAACATTTCTACATATTTCAAAATTTTATATTTCTAAGAAATTTATTTTTACATCGAGTGCAGTTTTGACTGGAAATTTTGTGTGTTGAACATTGTGTAGACAATTGTGTAAGGCCAAAGCAAGTAATTCTTATGGATGACATCAGCACGGGCATTAATTTTCGCCTGATTTTGGTCAACATGCCGAAAATGGGCAAATATGTCTGTTGCCATGCCGGAGGGTGGATGACTGATAACTATGATGAAGAGAGGAGACAAGAAAAGGCTCTGATTTCATGTTTTGTTTCTTACTTTGATGCAGGGATATGTGATGCTGGCTATGTTTATGTGATGTTCCAACTGAATCAAAACCATTATTTGTAAAATGATTGAGTCAAAATTTTAGAATGAAGGAACATTGTTTTTTTGGGCCCGCCTTCTTTTTTTTCGCCCGCTCGCATTAGATTTGGAGTCTGCGGAGGATGTAAAATTTACTTGCTGTGGCCTAAATGATTACACATAAAGGAAGAACTTCCTGCAAAATGACCTTGACGAAACTTGAGTATAGTAAAAAGGATCAGTTTTTTTACCTTTTTCCTGGTGGGAAATTGAAAGCAAAAAGCTTTGAATTCAGTCCAACGTTTCAAATGAACTGATCTCAGTGTTAACCTGCTTGAGTATAGTAAAAAGGATCACTTTTTTACCTCTTTCCTGGTAGGAAATTGAAAGCAAAAGGCTTTGAATTTAGTCCAACACTTCAAATGAACTGATCCCAGTGTCAGGCTGATAATATTTAACTTTTGTCAGAGATCACAGAAATGGTGAGATCTTGCAGGAACAGATAGCCAGACATGTGGTTGTGCTAGGGGCAGGCAGATGTTTATTTTGAGGAGGTTTTGTGGTTCATTACGCAGGATCTGTGATGCTCCCCACCACGCAGAAATACTTAGGATAGCCAGAGGATAACCCCCAATGTGTTCAAAACATTGTTGGGGCTTCTCGTAATGAAATAGAGTGACACAAAGATCCAGCAATTCTATGGGGGCCTGCATGCCCTTTTTCGTAAGGTGTGATCAGGCCTTTTTTAGTCTTCATAATCCATAGGCAGTTTCCCCAATATAATAGTACATTAGCCGCAAAGCGTTAAGTCGTAATCAGCTCTGAGAGTTTAACTTAATTCGTAATCGGTGGCGAAAATTTTGCGTAATTCGTAATCACTATCCCCCCCATGCAGACCCTCTTCTATGAAGCATCCTCACAGTGCTTCTACGTACATACACTGCTATGGGACAGTATGTTGCTGGAACTATGAAACAACTTTGAACTGCAATATCCAACACATTCAACATATCAAAGACATTGCTGGAAAAAACTTTCAGGGTAAGACTAAGAGTACTTGTAAGAGTTTACTTTTTCTTTAGCTTTTCTTTCTTGCAATACATACATGTATTTTAATTTCTTCTTTCCTACCCTTTTTTTGCCTTCCTCCATATTTGCCTGCCATTTATGGGGTCCTGCATGCCCTTTACTGTAGAGTGTAATCGGCTATTTTAATTCTACGTAGAGCGTAGACGGACCGCTCTAATTCAACGTAGAGCTTAATTGGCGCATTTTGCATAGAGCGTATTCGCCATTTTAATTCTACGTATTGCGTAAAGCGTAATCGGAAGGTTTCCTGAATTCAGCGTAATATGTAGCCAGTTCTCAAAATTTAGCGTAGAGCGTTGTCGGGACCCCCCCATGTAAGCCCCCATTTATCCCATTTTTCCACATCTTTCTTCCATCCACCTAAATTGCCACAAGGCCTGTAAGATGGTGATCTAGACGAGAGAGACAACTCAGGAAGAGACTGTCTGACACCACACACCCTGGATCAACAACAAGTGTTTTTCATTTTGACCTCGCGGTAATCGACCTCACCACCAAGTGCACAGTGGACAATTAGCCACAGACACAACAAACAGGCCGTGTCACCTTCCCTGACCTTTGCCCTGTCAACTCCGTGTGGCATCAGGTGGCATAGTGGTAGAGCGTTCGACTATGAAGCGGGAAGACCTGGGTTCGATCCCAAGTCGTACCCGGGACATGCCTGAACATGCACACCACGTTGTGTCCTTGTGAAAGGCACTTAACACAACTTTCCTCACTCCACCCAGGTATGAATGGGTATCTAACTTCGGTTGGGGAAAGTCGTATTGAGGTCACCTTGTGGCACCGAATGGCAGCCGCACAGACCCTTGCGACAGTTCCACAAAAAATTGTGGAGCAAATATGTTGTGTATTATTTGATTGTTGTGATTTGTATTGATTATTATGTGATACCCTGCATCAATTCAGCCGTATAAAGGCTGCGACTGCACGGGTACTGTTTGGACAATAAAACCATTTATTATTATTATTATTATTATTATTATTATTATTATTATTATTATAACTCTGACCCTTACCTTGCACTGGAAGTCGCACAGATCTCGGTAGGTTCTGTTGACAGTAGTGAGAGTGCCGTCCGACCAGCTGACCTGGAAAATTTGAGAAGAGGCGTAAAATGCAAGTTCTAGGTGACACAACTTGATGTAAGATTTCTCAAGTGTCATGAGGACTATTCCAATACAAAGATTGGGGGAGGCAGCAATTTTAGATCCTTGGGCCACAGCAAGTACATTCCAAATCTAATGCGAGCGGGCGAAAAAAAAACAAGGTGGGCCGAAAAAAACAAGGTTCCTACATTTTAAAATTTTGACTCAATCATTGTACAAATGGTTTTGATTCAGTGGGAACATCACATATACACAGCCAGCATCACATATCACTGCATCAAAGTAAGAAACAAAACATTAAATCAGAGCCTTTCTTGTCTCCTCTCTTCATAGTTATCTGCCATTCACCATCAACAGATATCTTTGCCCATTTGCGGCATGGTGATCACTGTCAAAGAACAACAATTTATTGTTTTTTTTCCTCAAACATCAGGCATGAATTAATGCATGCACTGATATCATCCATAAAAATTACTTGCTGTGGCCTTAGCTGTGAGTATGAGTTGGGGGAGGGCAACTTGTAAAGGTGCGTATGCACCTGTTTTGCCCTCCCTTTCACTTTGTGAAAAATCAAAATAAAAAAATAAACAAGTTCTTACCTGCATGGTGTAGACACATCCTCGCTCACGTCCACCTGTCTTCTTGCAACCTTTGACCTCGATGGATCTGACGTAAACTGCGGAGGAAAAGAACAACTGTTAGTCTGGAAAATCTATTGTCTTCTTTCAATACAATATCAAGCAAAAAGTTTTGTGTATACATGTAAATGTACAGTATTCCTACTAGCAAACATGCAATTTTGTACAAAAAGTATGGGAGCATTCAAATATTATTGTAAAATTTGATTGAGTCATTTTCAACAGTAAATTTGGCCAACACTGCTAAAACACCAGCTAGGGTCAAGACATAAGAAAAATCTTGTTTTCACTACTTTTGATATGCTTATAAGTTATACAACAGACTTATGTATATTTAATTGTTACATGGTTGGACAACAATGAGCAGGTTTACAGTACAACTTTGCAGTTTTAAGGCCACACCAATTTAATTTGTTGGTTCTCTGATTTTTTCAGAAAAAATATGAAGCGACAAGGCGAAAAAAAAAAAATAAAAACAGGTCTAGGCATCCTAGCCTGGGTACCATCCTACTTGTATGCCGGGGCTCCCACACTCGCTTCCCTAACAAGTTGTTAGGGAAGCGAGTGTGGGAGCCCCGGCATACAATAGGATGGTACCCAGGCTATAGGCATCCTAATTATAGCCCCAAATGCTACAATACGAGCCATGAAGTCAACACAAAAGGATTCTGATTTTTTTGCAAATCAGAAAAAAACGAAAAGGCAAATCCAAGAACCAATAAATTAAATTGGTGTGGCCTAACCTTGTACATTGTCTTTTTTCTTTTACAAAAAAACCATTATCATTCCAACATCTATCACTTAGGCAAACATTTAATTAAATGAACATACTAGTGCAAGGTACTTGTTCATGACATTTCTTACAAAAGTTGGAATGTAACTTATAAAGCAAATGGATATTTTTAGCAGGTAAATTACACTGAAGGAATCCACACAATGTAGACTGGGGGAAATGTGTGCGATAAGGGTGAGAAAAATGTTGGACAATGCCAGCTGGAGCGATATGTGACTATACAGGCTTTCCATGGGTTCTAAGTTACTATCAAGACAATGACGCAAACAACTATGGTCTTTACGTCATAGCATTTTATCGCTAATACATAATAATGGTAAATATCATTCACTTATGATACTATTCGAATATTACGTATGAAGCAACGTTATCTTACCTGGGAGCTACAATAATTTTTCAATAACAATGCATAAATCTTTCATATATTAATACTTTCAGTGCCTTTTTTATCCTTTATTTGCAAGGAAAGTATGTAATATATAATGTGAGACTCTCTAAATCTACAAAAATAATTAGGGTAAAAATTAGCAATTTACTAGTACTTTTATTAGATGAAAGTAATCACCTAAGCCAGCTTACAGTATAACACGCCTATAAAGCTGAGTATCACTGTTCAAGCAATTTACCACCCATCGTTTTTTTACAAGCAATCTAATGAATACAGACAGCTGAATGGGTTCACCAAGCATGATACACATTTGTAGGTACATGTACATATATATATGGAAATGTAAATTTATGTAATACACTGTATATGACATACTGTATATGACATTAGAAAGGTAACATTTGCAAAGCAAATGCATAATGTTTACCTTCGCATATGGTCTACTCTGTTAATTCTTACTCAAATACATTCACATATATGGTCAGACAGGAGTATAAATCCTTCCTAATATAAAATTGCAACATTATGTAACCCAACACCAGTTACCATGGTGAGAGACGTCAACAAATCAGGTCATTGGCCAGGTCAGAGGTAAGTGTTTGGAATGGAAGAAGAACAAGAAACAGTGCAAAAACAATATGTTTTCCTTCAGTAAACATAAATATCAGATGCTGCACATATACCTGTCTCAAGAAATACACTGTAATTAAAGTAAAGCCCCTAGGGGTGGGTACCGGTCCAGGTGGACCGGTTCGGACCGCAAAAATTTTATCGGTCCGGTCCGAAAAACCGAAACGTCAGTGGACCGGTTTTTTGGACCGGAACAAAAATTTAAACTTGTAGTTACTGATGATCACTAGATACAAGAATCCTGCCAGGAAAATGAACATCTAGCCTCAAAATAGAAGAAATTTACCTTAGTTTCCGTATCTCTCATTCTGCAACAATACTCTCCATATTTTCATTACCAATAGTCATCTAGAAATCATAAAAGAGAACTTTACAGGTTGCGTTTGCTTCGGATCGATCAAGCCGAAAATCACTGGCACATGGTCAGACTGTGCCGCACATAAATTTTCACTCGAAATGAGAAATTAGTACCCAACAAAACGGACCATTTGGTTCCCAAGGCTGTATTACTCTTTTGTTCTTGTGGTCAACTTGTTTTCTTTGCTTGAATCGCGTAAAATACCAAGGAAAATACAAGGAAAGTTCGGGAATCGGCTCTGAACTGTGCCGAGCGGCGGCCATCTTGGATCCCCAAATTTGGACCTGCAATTTGGCCCAAACCGCTAGAGGGGGCGAATGCACAAAATCCTGCGATGTGATTGGTTGGGAAGTTTAATGTATTAATATATTCGGTTCTGAGGTTTTAGCCATAGCCATAGGACAAGAGGAGAAGCTTGATAATGTATAGAACGGATAAAATAGGGTAGAATAAAATTAAAACAGGATAAAATAAAATAAAAAATAAATTAAAAAAAGATAAATTTTAAAAAATTAACAAAAAATAAATAAAAAAATTTTGTAGTGGTTACTTATACATTAAGCATTTAGCAATGATCATTTAGCAAAAATTATTTGGTACTGATACTCCGGTGTCCAGAATCAGGTACAGGTACAGGTCCGGACCTGGACCTGATCCTCTGGACCTGGACCTGGACCTGGACCTGAAAGAGCCGAACAGGTACCCACCCCTACCCCATTTACATGTGGTCTAGTTACATATTGTTGGTCCTGTTCATAAGTAAGGATTCGGTGTTGAAAATCATCAATTTCAAATTTCCATATGCCCAGTTATCAAAATGTCACTGTCACTATCAAAAAGGCTTTTTGCCAACAATGTACAGACATCCCATCCTTTGATCTTGTTGGAAACTGCACCTCAATTATAACTAAGTTCAAAATTCTAATCCCCTCTCACTGTCACTGTTGATAGCTTGCAGACTCTGACCCAATTTACACGCAGGTAAAAACCTGATGGTATGAAAACTGCATACGCACACCAGCGTATGAAAAATGCATACGTCAAAATTTTTCCTTTGTATGAATCAGCCTGCTTCAATGTATGTCAAAAAGGTACGTACAGATCGTATGTTACCTCATTGAGGGCTGGCGTACGATCTAAACGTACATTCTTGACGAATGCAACTTGCTCGCGTGCGTACACAGTTTTCGTACCACGAGTGTAAATCAGGTCTCAGTAAAAACCCTAGGCCTGACCCTGAAATAACTGTTGATAAATCAGATTCCCTGCATTCCTATAGTACAAAACGTCTGGGGCACATTATGGAAAAGTTACAATTCCGCTTAGAGTGTTGATAGTTGGTAACTGTTAGCTATTCCACATACCTCCAGGCAGTGATACACCCTAACCTGTCCCAATATTTCACATATTAGGGCTTGAAATACTGGGTACCCAAAACTGGAGTTGTGCACCTAATTTTTTTCTTTGGGTGCACTGGTGCACCCAAATATTTTTGTAGGAATTTTTAACATTAGAAATGTATAATAGTATACCGGATATTCTTGGTCTCTAAGTATCAGAAAAATAATAAAATCTTTGTTGCAGTGCTTGTTTAAGATTTTGAAGTTAGCTCTCATTTTAGATTCAAGCTCAGAAGAAGAGCAGTAAGACCTGCAATTAGGTTTTGTTTCATAAAATTATGGTGCACCGAAAAAATTTTTTGTGCACCTAATTTTTTCAGGTTGGGTGCACCAGTGCACCTATTCCCAAAAATGGATTCTGAGCCCTGCATAAAATTATGTATTAATCCTAGTAGTAGTACGCCCTATGGGAGCGTACTACTATATCAAAGCTCACTGGTTTGCACATCAATAACACGTAATCACTGGTATAACCTTGGCTGCTGAAGGTTAAAGGAATTCTATAATGTATTTAATTACCTCTACACACATACTCTCATGCTTCTTTATCAATAGAAAATGAAGAAGTGTTGTTGATGAGAAAAATGTCTTATGATTACAAAGGACTTGAGAGGTTCACAAAGTCTTTGTCAAGAATACTACAGACAATGTGATCATCTCTATATTTACGTTGATAAAGGTTGGACATCCAGGTAATAAGATACACCAAAAAGCAGTTACTCAAGCAACTAGATATGATTTTGGAAACAGTCAGACATTTCAGCTAGTATCCACTAGCTTTCGTCTGTGACTGAGAGACCAGAGGAGAAATGCAGGTTTATAAGCACAAACTATTGATTGATATGCAAATAAGTGAAGACACATCTCTATATTATTACCTTCGCCAAGAAGGTTATGTTTTCAGTAGCGTTTGTCTGTGTGTGTGTGTGTGTGTGTGTTTGTGTGTGTGTGGTTTAGCAAGATAACTCGAGAAGCAGTAGATGGATTGGAATGAAACTTGGTAGGTGGGTAGGTCTTTCTGAGACCTAGAAATGATTAGATTTTGGGCCCCCTGGTGGCTTTCCTAGGTACTGCAGCTGAACTTCCGGTTTTGATATCTCATGTTCTGGACATGCTAGGGTCACGAATTTTGGTTGGTAGATAGCTCTTGGAGCAGGGAAGAAATGACATGAGTTTGGGTCCCCTAGCGCCCTGTTCTAGAACTGCAGGAGCATTTGTTGAAAAAAATTTGAAGGACGATAACTCAAGAACCGGTTGACGTATTGTTGTGATTTTTGGTATGTAGGTAGTTGAAGTGATGCTTGACATAATCAGATGACAATTATGCAAATCAGGAGCTAATTTGCATAATTAATGAGGAAATTCTATAAATCTGCTTTGTTCGATAATAGAACTATGAAACACTTGTGACATCTACTTGAGAACGAGAAAAACATCTGAGGGTATAGATTATGTAAATGAGGACCTAATTTGCATAATTAATGGCAAATTCTTATAATTCCATAGTTGTAACTGCTGCACCCCGAATTTCATACTTGCCACATTTGGAAGTTAAGTGAAGGTGAACATCAATAAACATAATTTATTCAAATCATGACCTCATTTGCATAATTTATGAGGAAGTGCTATAATAGCCTTTTTGTTATGATAAGGCTGTCATTGGGTGGAGAATATGATCAACTGATATAATCCATGCAAATGAGGCTCTTATTTACAAAATCAATGATTAAAATTTATAATTCGTCACCCGCAAGGGTTAACATCATTTGGCGAAGGTATGAGATCGTTGAACTCTTGTTTTGTTATGATTAAAACAACTGTGTCTGCTGAAAGGTCATTATAGGGAGCAATTTCTCTCGTCTCCTTTTAATCTGAAGCATTCTATTGGTGGCTTATTGTGTCAACTTTGGTGTCAAAAAGGTGAAAGGTTAGATGTATAGCATGCCTAGGTACACTTGTCATCTAAAAGAGTTCATTATTTTCTTGCACACTATTCTTTGGTAATATTTTTGTCAACACATTTTTTAAGCATCACAACATCATGTGTATTATGTCATTTTCAAGATCACCTACTCTCACTATACTAGTATGCTATCCCAATGGGACAAGCTATAAAATACCCTTCACTGTTTGTTCAACACTTTCCATTCACAACAAAATGTTTTAACTTCAGTTTATGACTATTGACAGTACACTCTAGCTAGTTTGCGATGCCACCACATACTAACACCCCTATTCATGGCAGTAGACCCTACCAGTAGGCCAGCAGTCACTAGCCTCCATAGCATGCCAAAAACTATGGGTTTTGGGGGTCTTCAGGGTCTTTTATGTGCTATTTTCTGATTGCATGTAGACAACATAGCCGGTCTGGTTGAATACCCGTTTTTTTAACTGGGCTAATCAGAAAACAGCCGAAGACCACCAAACCCCCAGTTCTATAAGCCTGCTACGGAGGCTAGGCAGACCCTACCAGTAGGCCAGTGGTCACAGTTGATTATTTGGCTTAACAACTAGGCATAAATCCTAGGTTATGGTGACCCTGTGACCCCACAGAGAGAAGGAGGAAAGAACCACAATCTTTAATCCCTTCCTTGTGGGTGAATGGTTGCTTTAATGGCAGTTAGCAACTGTGTGGGCTTCTTCACTCCCTCTGTCATTAAAGTGTAGAGATTGACCTTTACTTGTGGGTGGCTGTATCTTACTTTTCCAAAGCATTGGAGATGTAATATTCAATGTACAGAAACTAAAGCAAGAGACATCTCACATCACTGTGAGCTGGCACTTTCCATTTCCATTCAACTGCAGCCCCAAGTCAGACCCCTGAGGGGGGCCTGCTTGGGGGGGGTCCCGACAACGCTCTACGCTAAATTTTGAGAGCCGGCTACGTAATATGCTACAGTAGCGATTATGTTTTACAATAAATTCCAAGTGGCTACATTAGATGCATTACATGGGATTAAAACGCGAATTACGCTCTATGCAAAATGCACCAATTACACTCTACGTTAAGTTAGAGTGGTTCATCTACGCTCTACGTAGAATTAAAATGGCTGATTACGCTCTACGGAAAAGGGCATGCAGCCCCCCTGAGGTAGAGACTAGAGGGGGTTGATGATGAAATGACTTTGACACATCTACTTGGAGATGAGACCATTCCAGTTTTATCAGTTTCTCTCAGTAGGTATATACATGATTAAGCATTGACACTGAAAGAATGTTTTAGAATTAGATTGTTATTATAAGACTAATCTCCACCCTCAATACATCTGCTTGGAGATAAAAATCGTTCCAGTTTCATGTTGTTTTTTTCTCATTCCATATACCAAGCATTAATACAAACAGCCTGTTTTCTCTCGGCATTCCTACTGAGTTGTCGTTGGACTAATTTCCGCCTTCCTGGCATTTATAAAATCAAACTACTGTAGACAGTATCGTTATGTAACCGTTGGCAAGGGACCACTTTGGAATCTCTGCTTTATTCTCAAAGCTCGTCTATCAAGAGCTAGCAGAGAGGAGTTTTTAAAATACCAGGACAGGGCTCAAAATACTGGGTGCATGTTTGTTTGTTTGTTTGTTTGTTTATTTAGTAAGCTCCCATTAGTGATAATACATCACTATTCTGCCTGGAGTCCTTTACATACTAAAATACGTTAACTATTATTTACATACACGTTTAATTGCTATCAAGAAAACTTAGTGCACCCAAATTTGGAGCTGTGCACCCTATTTTTTTCTGTGGGTGCACCCAAATATTTTCTTAGGTTTAACGTATGTAAATACGTTTTGTTACATTTAAAAATGTATAGTAGTTACATCATACATGTATTCTTAACATCTGAGTGTCAGATTGTCAAAATAATACAATCATTGTTACTTTTCTTGAAATGAAACATAATTATAGCTTTTGCTGACATTCTACTTTAATTTTTAATCTTATATAGTGCACCTAAAATATTTTCTGTGCACCCAATTTTTTAGGTTGGGTGCACCAGTGCACCTATTCCCCAAAATGAATTTCGAGCCCTGACGAGAATATATGCGGTGGAATTACAGCACTGTTAAACTGACTTGACTTACTGACGTCAATCCTAGCGAAAAGGTCCCAACCCTTAATCTTATCACGTTACACACAGGCAATGTCTTTTTTCATGGCCGTGCAATAAAATACAGCTCGCTGAAAATCGATAGGTACGCAGATATTGTCCCGACAGTATTTTATGATTTAATTTAAGAAGGTGACATTAGCAAGAATGTTATTTGTGTTGGTAGTCAACACTAACATGTATACTTGCTTTGTTCTAAGTATCTAACACTGAAAAAAAATCTCATGACATTGTCCAGCTGCCTTATTGCAGCATTCATGAACATGTAGGTTTATTGTTATCAATATTACATTTACAATGACAGAAAGCCAGTTTAATAAATCAAGTAACATACATACACCAATTCTTCAGCCACAGAACTCCTGTTAAAAAAGGCATCCAGTGCAGTTTTTAGGGCTTGGAAACCCAATTTTTCAAAGCCAATATTCTAGCCATTTAATTTACATGTCATTCTGAGTTGAAACCACGCTGTCCCAATGTATATTGACCTTCATAGAGCAAAAATTCCCATAATTCTGATGGAAAATGGTTACTGGAAGGGCCCTTGGTGGATTTTTAGGGTACCTGCCATAAAATATAAGGACTCATTTTGGGACCTGTTTCTGCAGTTTTGAATACTCAAAGTAGGCATGTCAAACTTTCCCGCTCCGGCATTGGAACCCGGGGGCGCGCGAGGCAGTAAATATTTTTAAACGATCGTTAAAAATCAACCGTTTGTATTATGAAAATAAAAATCATTATCAACAATGTATATGATGTCAGCTATCGTGTCATTGTATTTTTAGTTGAAAATATGGATCACTAAAGGAGCTAAAAATCAGCAAAGTTGAAAATACAGCCGAAAATCAGCCCCGTTCGGACGCCGCGAAGGCGGCACGCTATTTTGAAGTCGCCGGGCGGAGACGTCTTCTTCTACTCAAAAGCCACAAACCGCTCGGGCTTTTAGAACTCTGGGAATGATTTGATGTGAAAGGGCAGAGTTCAGGGTTCACGACAGCGGTGGGACAAAGTTGCTACGTCATCGCTGGCGGGAGGTGCGATTCGAGAAGGGAAGCGTCCAAAAAGTATGTGAAAAATTTTGCTATTTTTCTTGAATTTAACAATTTTGTCCGCCCATAGCAACAAATATAAACACCTTGTGGTTATGTTGGTGTAGTTTTTGTTTCATTTGAGGCGAGTTTGAGCTGTGGGTTTAGCGAAACATTTTGTTAGTTTTTCCCGGCCGCCGGAAAAATGGTGCGTGCAATGCGCGCGGCCGTGAGGGGAGGGGGCGTGAGATCGCGAACGTTGTCGGTTTAATTCAACCTATAAACATAAATTCCGCTGCTCTTTAGTAATATATTTTAAGCGTAAGTGTGTTACACTTTTAATTTACGACAATGTTGGACGAAAAAAAAAGCCGGATCGGATCATGAGATTGTCATAAAGTGTTATATTCAATCTTATGATTTGTCCATCGTGATCAATGTTTACCCGGCCCAGCCCCTGATGTAGATATTTTTTTTCTTTACTGATCCAGCTTTGAAGAAAAAATATAAAAAAATAGTGAGGTTACTAGATTTGGCTTTGGTATCTGACATCAGAAACCAGAAATTTGATATTGCCACTTGGTTGATTTCATTTTTTTTAATCTTAATTCAACAAAGAAAAGTAAATCATCCTGAACATTTTGAATGGCTATTGTTGTTGTTGTTGAATCTATTACTCCGCTCACTCTTGTTAGAAGATGGTCCCATGTGATTGTCTTCTTCCTCCTGTGCATTCTCTCTTCCCAGTGTACCCATCTCTTGTTGCTTTTTTCCAATTGGTCGGCTTCATGTTCAGTGGAGGTTTCCTCTTCCTCTTCTGTTCGTTTTCTGTTTTATGTTTTCTTATTCGTTTCCTTAGTTTTCTGTTTTCTTTTTCCATTGGCTATTTATATATGGTTGTACATGTATATGGAAGTACACAAAGAGACTAGATACTAATTCTACCCATATTTTATTTTAGTGGATGAAGAAGAGACAAATGCAGGAGAGCTGTGCAGAAATGCAGGATTGAGTCTTACTGCACATGAAACTGGCAGCTGTCAAGTTGAGCATGACAGATTCACAAACGGGCCAGTATTGGAGTTGTTTAACTTTGTCAACAAGACTGGACTCAGAGAAGACATGAGAGTGAAGTGGATAAAAATGTGGATAAAGATTGTAAAGATACCATTTTATCTTTTTCAAGTAAATTTAGCTGTAATTGTAACATCCATAAATACATGCACTAAAGTAGTTAGTGTGAAAATGCAATTTAAAAGACTAATAAGTATATTGTAAAAGGCTAATTAGCATATTGTTAATTGAAATAATTGTTAGTTAATTAGGAAATGAATATTGAATATTAGTTTGAATATTACAGTTTGCTCATATGTCAACAGGTTACTATGACATTTTTATTATATGAAAAAAAGTGACATGTATCCTGATATGTGTATAAATGTTGGTAATTAGGCTCATTTGCATATTTTGGTATTTAATCATCCTCATTAAAATGCTTTGTTTACTTATAAAGGGAAGTTAGAACCACAAAAATACCTTGTTAGTATAGAGCTCTGTTCACAATTTTGTATCTTACCTGGGAACCTCGTTACCCGTAAAAATGAGGTAATTATGTAATTATGTAATCATTAGCCTAATTAGGAAAAAATGTATAAACTTTTGTATGTAAAAACATGAAATTAAAGATCTTTATGGCAAACTGTTTGATCCTAAGATGCTGAAAATTTGAAGATTGTAGCATGAAAAGTTTAAGAGTTACAATAAAATGTATGTCAAATATTGTTGATTTATGGTCTCTTTTGGTGCCATGACTAATTAGCCTATTCCCATAGGACCAATAGTTAAGCATCTTCCAATGAAAACGTCAAAATCGTCAACTTTAAAAAATTCTAAAAAATCTCAACTTTGTCCAATTTTTATGCGAAAGGAAGCATTTCGACCGGAAAAATCTACTCTATAACATGGAATTATTTTTAATAATCCTTGGCGCCCCCCTATTTTTAGTGTGACATCCCTACTCAAAGTATGAAATACTGATTGAAATGTGCTAATGTGAAGCAGTACAATTATGACTCAATATCATCAAGATTACCTTATTCAGAATATTTCCAGTTTTGCTGCTTTGAAATCGCATAGGATGCCTTAACAGTAAATGCCATGTTGGTTGCAGTAGGAAGATGAGATTTGGCCGATATTACTGCCACCTAGGGGCAGGAGTTCATCAACTGCAGGCCCAGCCATGCGGTCACATGTTCCCCAGGTCATACATTCTACTGTCACATTCCACTTCCACTGTCACATATCTCCCAGGGTCGCTCTCAAGCTACCAAAAGTGCCGCTACGTGTGTTGTGTTGGCAGGGACGTGTTTACAGAACGGACGATGATGCCACGTCAATTTTATTTGTTGCTTCCCAGATACATTTATATGTACCAAAGAACTGTACTGTGCTCTTAGTCTTAGAAAATTAACTTGAAGCTAGGCCATACCAATTTAATTTGTTGGTTCTCGGATTCGCCTCTTTAATTTTTTCCTGATTTGGAAAAAAAAAAGATTCTGTTTCAGAATCAACTCAAAAATGCTCATATTTTGCTCCCAACAGTTGAGGAAAGTCCTTTTCTTCCTAGTTGTTACAGTTTTTTTTCCATCTATCAATGCAGTGGTTTGATTAGAAGTTCAAACTTCATTGTTTTAATATTAACCCAGCCCTTTATGTTGACTTCAAGGTTTCTATCGTAGCATTTGGGGCTATAATAGGATGCCTAGACCCGTTTTTATTTGTATTTTTTTCGCTCTGTCGCTTCATATTTTTTCTGAAAAAATCTGAGAACCAACAAATTAAATTGGTGAAGCCTGAAGAACCTTTCGTTCCTCTGTTTTCTTCTTGACTGCTGATAAAACATTTATTCCAAATGTCTGAAAACCCAGGTTATATATTGGTGGGGCATGGGGGTCATACCAATATATAGTGTACTACTATGTACAATGTTACGTGTAGGTCATCATGGACCATAACAAATCCATTTCAATATACCAAACTGTTATAATAACCTTGATATATACACACTATACAGAATCAAATAATAAACTGGGCCATATGAATAATCCATTCTTATATATAGTTCATAAGATGAATGATTGTTTACATCAGTCCCCTTGAGTACTGTATATGTACCAAAATACACAACAAGCACTTGTAAACAGTGACTGCACATACACATGTTTTTTTTTTCTCCAAATCTAAAAAATTACATCACTTCATAAATTTCTCTTTAATTCCTCGTTCTGGAAGCTAAGTAAAAATCTGGGGCGAACACAGTTGGTGATTTGTCTCTATCTGGTATCCATTTAAGTTTCATCCCAGATATGGGCGACTAGGCCAGCCCAGTCAGACCATGCCATGACCCCAGGTCAAGCCATCTACATGATAAATAGCCCGCCCTTCCCTGTGTTTCTTCTATATTTGCCTGCCAAGGGCAAAGCAAAAAGGATTCTTCTGGCAAATTACACTTGAACATTGAATCGAATGCCAGGGATCTAATCCCAGGTGTTCACTCTGCATCATATTAAGTATTACATGTACATGTACTCTTAAGGCCATGCCAATTTAATTTGTTGTTTCTCAGATTTTTTCAGAAAACATATGAAGCGACAGGGCGAAATAAAAACAAACAAAAAAAAACAGGCCAATTACACTTGAACATTGAATCAAATTCCAGGGATTTAATCCCAGGTGTTCACTCTGCATCATATTACTATTAGGTATTAGGCCACACCAATTTAATTTGTTGCTTCTCGGATTTTTTTCAGAAAAAATATGAAGTGACAGGGCAAAATAAAAAAATAAAAAAACAGGCCAAGGCACCCTGTGATAGCCGGAAATGGTACAATATGAGCTATGAAGTCAACATACCAGGCTGGTTTATGATTAAAACAATAGATTTTAAACTTTAAATGAAACAAAGTTGCATTCTTACATTGAAAAACTTTTGACAACTAGGAAGAAGAGCACTTTCTTTGACCGTTCGAGGGAAAATATGTCTTTTATTGTGCATTTTGCAGTTGATTTAGAACCTTTAAAAAATTTTCTTTTTTTTTTGCAAATCAGAAAAAAATGGACAAGGCCAATCTGAGAAACAACAAATTAAATTGGTGTGGCCTTAGTTTCAAAATTCCATAAGCGATCCCATTTTCAAATGCACGTGTCTTAATTGGTACTGTTGGTGCGCTGTGCATGGCAATGTACATGTATGTAGTAGGTCAGCTACGTTCTTGCTCAAGTTCTATAGGATTATAGCCACGTAGAGCCCAGGGAGATTGATTTTTGTGCCTACCTCATTTTCCACTGACTGACTATTGTTTTGGTTGGGCTCTCTCATGCATGGCAACAGGCAGGCTATCGTATTAGCAACAGGCCACATTAGACTAGTCTTCTGTACAGTTGCCAAAAACTGGTGCTCCTCTAACAAGAGCAAAGGAATATATATTGCCTAAAGTATACCCAATAGACAAGGCTTGAAATACTGTGTGCATATTGGAAATATTGGAACTATGCACCTAATATTGTTGACTGTAAGTCCACAGGTGCACCTAGATAATTTGTAATTACATAACTACATATTGATAGATTACATAATTATGTAAAGGTACTATGGTACACTAAGGTACGAAAGGGTGAAGGTAGTTTCATGGCCTTTTCGAGGCTTGTGGCACTCAACTAGCAGTATAGCCTTTTATACCAATGTTAAATTGGGTTACCCAACTGCTGCCATTCTACTGTGTAACTGTTTCTACATGTATGTACATTGTATGTCTGTTTCACAAAGGGAAGAATCAATACATCGTACATTGGTAGAGACATTTATGGTTAACAGGCACGGCCTAAAACCCTAGGCTACCCCTGGCCAAACTGAATTGTGTTTGTATGAAGGTCTGTTCTCTTGGTAAGGCCACAGCAAGTAAATTCTATGGATGACATCAGGGTGCGCATTAATTTTCGCCTGATTTTGGAAAAAAAAGAAAAATTTTGTTGCTTTCTGACAGTGGTCACCATGACAAAAATAGGCAAAGATGTCTGTTGCGATGCCGGAAGGTGGATGGCAGATACAACTATAAAGAGAGAAGAAAAGGCTCTGATTTAATGTTTTATTTCTTACTTTGATGCAGTGATATGTGATGTTGGCTGTGTATATGTGATATTCCCACTGAATTAAATCCATTTGTACAATGATTGAGTGAAAATTTGAAAATACGTAGGAACCTTGTTTTTTTCTGCCCACCTTTTTTTTGCCCGCTCGCATTAGATTTGGAGTCTGCGGAGGATGTCATCCATAAAATTTACTTGCTGTGGCCTAAAGGGCAATTCCACCTGGTCTATTGCAGGACTCATTGTTAAAATGCCAGGCCAGGTAGCTGTAGCTTCAAGAATAAATGCAGCAAGGTGCTCTTTTGCACATTTTAATGTTTTAATAATATTCTTCAATCTCTTTATAGCCTTACAAACACAAGCAATGAGGTATTCCCACACCTGTGACAGTTATCTGCCAATTCTATATCAATCAATAACTTCAAACAATACAACTGATTTGCAGTGTAGATAAGGCATATATCTGGAATAGATTATGTTTGTTGTCAAAATATATAATCTTTCCAGTTTGTTGACTTTCCATTTCATGTATCTTTATATGTAAACTTGAGATGGAATTTTACAAGTGGTAAAAAATTCCAGGCACATTTATAAGATCCATGGCATATAAAATAAATACCAGAATATTTCTTTCTTTTACAGTTTTGCATCAATTTCTAATGGACTTTCCACACAATATTCTTTCACCATCATTTTAACACAAGCAGGATGCATCTCAGTCTCGTGTCGTATATTAATTTCAATTGAATTATTGACTTACTATTCAAAAACACACACAAACATCTAACTAGAAAGGTAACATTTGCAAAGTAAATGTTTACATTTGTATATGGTCTTCTCTGTAACTTCTTACTCAAACACATTCATATATATGGTCAGACAGGTGTCTAAATCCCTCCTGCTATGAAATTGCAACATGATGTAACCCAACACTAGATACCATGGTAACAGACAGTCTGGTTCAGGTCATTGACCTTTTTGGTTTGGAGATGAAGAAGAAGAGGAAACGTAGCAAAAACAATATGTTTCGGTAAACATAATTCACACACGCATGCACACACGTGCGCACACGCATGCACACACACACACACACACACACACACTACATACATACATTCAAACAAACAAACAAACACACACACAGACAAATGCCAGTACAACATAACCTCTTAACCCCTGCATCCTTCTGTCCACCACAAGTGCATGACCTTCCTGACAGGAGGCTATTTAGGGGAATCTCCTGTTCCTTTGACACCACCATGACCCATGAAGCAGGGTGGGGAGCTTCCTTATCAAACGCATCTGTCTTACCCATATATGACAAAACTAGCAAGGCTCCTGAGAAGCTAGCCTCTACGACTACCAGGCTCCGCGGATTGCTGGAAAAATAGTAGAAATTGGCCAAAATAAAGGGATAGTATACCAGAGAAGATCCCGGGCCATATAGAAGATCCAATTTGCGACCCATGCTATTTTTCTAGCGATCTGCGGTGCCTGGTAGAGGCTAATAATAAGAGCATGTCTCAAGAGTTGTGGGTTTCAGTGAAGATCCACAAAAATCCAACAAAAGTAACATTTTTCAGGGATGACACAATAATATCAATACATAACCTACTTTACAAAAATAGATTTGGAAATGAAAACAGCTGCTCCATTTATAATTGGAGCCATATCCTACTCCCTCCTTCGTTTTTCGAAACCTATATTAGGCCACACCAATTTAAGTTGTTGGTTCTCGGATTAGCCTCTTCATTTTTTTCAAATCTAAAAAAAATAAAAGATTATGGTTCTGAATCAACTAAAAAAAATGCTCATATTTTGCCCCCAGCAGTTGAGGGAAGTCCTTTTCTTCCTAGTTGTTACAGTTTTTCCATCTATCAATGCAGTGGTTAGATTACAAGTTCAAAATTCATTAGCCCAGCCTTTTGTGTTGACTTCATGGCTCGTATCATAGCATTTTGGGCTATTATAGGATGCCTAGACCTGTTTTTTTTGTCGCTTCATATTTTTCAGAAAAAATCTGAGAACCAACAAATCAAATTGGTGTGGCCTTAAATATATCAACATTTACATAAGATGGTTTGACCATTAACGATTAAGACTACTTGTATAAGTACATGTAGAAGCCCTTGTGTCATGATTATAATGCATTATTTCCTGAATTGGAGGAAAAACACCTTGAAACAGACATAAACTAGTACTTAACACCCTTGACAAACAATAACAAAGGTTTGTAGGGGTCGGTATATTGTACCCCTTTGAAGTGTTCTCTGGGTGGTCGTATGAAAGCGATCTTGTCCAGACAATAGGAACATGTACTGTATGGGATTTGGTACACAGAACAGAGCTCGAGTCTGACTACTCTCAAAGCAGAGGTTTGGGTTTTGGTTTATTTTTGGCATTTTTTAAAAACTTTTTTATTGGGGTTTGTTTTTTGCACTGGAATTTTTCTTTCACCCAACCCAACCCACTGTTCTTTCACCCAACTTGGGTTGGGTCAAAGAAAAATTCCAAACCCTGATAAAAAAGTAAAAAAACAAGGCCAAAATCAACCCAAACCTCTGCTTGGAGAGTAAAGCCTGACTTGACAAACCTGTAAGGGATTAAAGCTTCACCACGTTCCCCACAACTGTTCATTTATCGGGGCTCAAAATCCCACCTGTATATGCAGGTTAGTGCAGGTAAAATTGGAGCTGTGCAGGCATTTCTGATGTCTACCTGTACCTAACCTGCACTGGTCCATGTACTGGGTATATGCAGGTTAGTGCAGATAAAATTGGAGCCGATTTATTGTTGGGGATATAAGGTCCACACTAGCCAAGAGGGAAATCACTTGCAGGGAATTGTCCTGGGAGTCTGGGGTTAATTTTACTACCTGTCTGGCTGTATGCAATCAGGATGAAATGGTCCAATCATCCAAAACACACCAACAAATAAACAAATCGAAACCGTATCTCTTTTTAGACACAAATCAATAAATCAGACTTTTGCAAGCTAACGGTAGTATGGCATTGCATGATGAGACAATACTTGTATTTTTTGTGGTTACAGCTTACTTCCTTGCTATCACGAAGAAGAAAACATATTCCTTGATACACTAATACACAGACGACTCCAAATTTCTAAATTTGCATGTTTGCAGAGTCAAAGAAAGAAAAACATTACTGCTATTAGTACATGTACAGTACCTTAGGCCATACCAATTTAATTTTTTGGTTCTCGGATTTTTTCAGAAAAAATATGAAGTGACAGGGCGAAAAAAATAGAAATAAAAACAGGTCTAGGCATCCTATTATAGCCCCAAATGCTACGAAAGGAGCCATGAAGTCAACACAAATTTAGGCTGGGCTGATATTCAAACAATGAATTTTGAACTTATAATCAAACCACTACATTTGATAGATGCAGAAACTGGAACAACTAAGAAAAAAAGGACGACTTTCCTCAACTGTTGGAGGCAAAATATGAGCATATTTGAGTGGATTGTGGAACCAGAATCTTTTTTTTTTTGCAAATCAGAAAAAAATGAAGAGGTGAATCCGAGAACCAACAAATTAAATTGGTGTGGCCTTAATGTTCTCTACTGGGAAGTGCCAATATATATCTGACACACATAAAGTTTAACAATACTGTTCTACTGTCTATGTCCTATAATGAATATGGGTATAGTTCAGTCTCCATTGGGTCTTTAGGTGGAACATTTATGGTCTGTAGTGGGGGAATATGAGGGGGAATGCTGCGATGGTGTCTCTCGTGCACGCTGGCATGTAGCTACATTACTGGCATACCCGGCCTCAACAAAATAAGCACAGCCACAGAAGTAGCACGCTCCAGGGCCCACTGTTTACGTCAAACAAAAACACACAACAGCCACGTTCAAAGGCACTTGGAGCGAGTGCCGCCAACTGAGGGACTTGATTAGACTGCCAGGGTGTATGAAATAATAATAACACTGCCAGGGACAAATAACCTAACACCAGCCCTCATGTCTAGATCTGTGCGAATACTGTAGAATATTCCCTATTGCCCTATAACTGTAGAAGTCAGAATTGCAGTGGTTGTTCTCTTATCATGTCTATTTCTGGTGTCTTCAAGGTTTTAGGCCATACTAATTCAATTTGTTGGTTCTCGGATTCGCCTTTCTGATTTGAAAAAAAAAAGATTCTGGTTCTGAATCAACTAAAAAATGCTAATATTTTGCCCCCAACAATTTAGGAAAGTCCTTTTCCTCCTAGTTGTTACAGTTTTTCCATGTACATTTGTATCAATGCAGTGGTTTGATTACAAGTTCAAAATTCATTGTTTGAATATCAACCCAGTCTTTTGTGTTGACTCCATGGCTCCTATCGTACCATTTAAATTTAGGGCTTTAACTTAAAAGAAGATGCCTTGACCTGGTTTTTTTTTGCCCTGTCGCTATTTTTTCTGAAAAAAAAAATCCGAGAACCAACAAATCAAATTTGTGTGGCCTTACAACGGTGTCATCACAGAGAATACCTGCTTATCTCGGCCAGTTTTTTTTTTTTTTTTGCTGGCTGGCGGCAGTGACCCAAACCTAACAAGATTAAGAAGACTAAAGCAGTCTAATCAAGTTACCTCCAGCCCCAACCAGATAACTATGATGCAGAAAAAACTGGGACAGACATCAATCTTAACGAATAGGACACGGGTTACAAGTATATTGCTCAATCTAAAAAAATAAAATGATCATACATTCCATGATTTTATATTTTCAAATTGACCAATATTTTGGACCAGGGCTGGAAATACTGGGTGCATGTGCACCTTAGTGCATCCAAATTTGGAGCTGTGCACCCATTTTTTTTCTGTGCAACGTGCGTTAAGATATCAAATATATAGTAGCTACAGCATATTCTTAACATCTAAGTGTCAGAAAAAAATAATACAATCATTATTATAGCACTTTTCTTGAAATGAAATATAATCATACATTCTACTTATTTTATCTTATATGGTGCACCTAAAATATCTTTCGTGCACCCATTTTTTAGGTTGGGTGCACTAGTGCACCTATTCCCAAAAATGAATTCTGAGCCCTGTGGACTGAATAAAAAAACTGGCAACAGGGGTCAACAAACACGTCCATCGTCAACCTAGAAATCCCGGGGAATTTACCTCCACGCAAAATTCCGTTCTGCTCCCATGCGGAGATTACCGACCACCGGGAGGATGTATAACCCAATCAACATTCACGGAAATAGCATAAATTTCTTCTGATATCGACAAGGTATTCAGTATCTAGGTGAAGGCCAGATAACCTGTGCGCTAGGATCAAGCGTTCGCAGTCCATTAGTCGCTGCATCCAAATTAATTCTCATCCAGGCATGAATAATCTGCAACCGAATCCTCGTATTTTATTGCTTAAACTCTGCCCAATTTCAGAGTCAGACTCAGAATGATAAACTACATACATAGAGAAGGCAGTAAATAAATACAGGCCTAATGGAATGTATCTAATACCATACAGAAATTGGCCAAGATATACATTGTAATGTTTCCTATTCAACCAAACCCATTTTATTACATCTGATTCTGCATTTTAAATAAAGACACACCAAATGTCAAAGTTAATGTATGTATATCAACATCAGGGCTCGAAATTCATTTTTGGGAATACGTGCACTGGTGCACCCAACCTAAAAATTGGGTGCACAAAAAATATTTTAGGTGCACCATATAAGATAAAATAAGTAGAATGTCAGCAAAAACTATAATTATGTTTCATTTCAAGAAAAGTACTATAACAATGATTGTATTATTTTTTCTGACACTTAGATGCTAAGAATATGCTGTAACAACTATACATTCAACATCTTTACATACGTTAAATCTACAAAAATATTTGGGTGCACCCACAGAAAAAAATTGTGTGCATAGCTCCAAATTTGGGTGCACTAAGGTGCACATGCACCCAGTATTTTGAGCCCTGAACAATCTACTGGATTTATTAAAACCTGACACAAAGAAATGCAGAAGATACTAGTATCGTCTCCTGTTGAGCTACATTTTGTTCAAATGTCAACACAAATATTGCAAATACCTTTAACAAACTGTGACTAGTACATCTGTCTCATGAAATTTTTAATAGGTCGCTGACGTAATAGTGGTCTATTTCTGACGGGGATAAGCATGCCAGAGATGCAATGCCGTGAACCGCCTTGACCCTGACGTTGTTATTATGCTTATCTTACATCAATAGAGACAGGGCATGGCAAAATATGATACATACACCATACAAAAGGGAATTTTTCCACCATGCACACACATATAATGTATCAAATATCTCTATGTTTATTGGTTTTAACGACGTAATAAAAATGCCACTATCAATTGAAAATCAACGGAAGAACTAACTGGAAAATGGACAATGCTTTTGACACAGAAGACAAGGACACAGTGAACATTATCAACAAATAGGGACTGCTAAACATAAATAATCATTGCTCACCTATACACAAAGCTGGAAAAAAGGAGTGGTGATTTTTAAAAGCAATATTCAAAATATGATTTTTAAAAGCAATATTCATATTCTAAGCACTGTGTGTCATTTCTACCTTTTAGTGAACACCAATTCGATAGATTGTTTCAAAATCACTGCAAACTTTTCACACACAATTCTGGGCCAATGTATAGAGACAAATGAGTAGGAAATGCTGGTATGTGCCTAGAACAGACCACCACGACTTGTCACTATTACTAGGTCCACTATAAATACCTTGCCTCAGACCATGGCATTTATCCTACATGTCCCCCTAGTGCCTAACCCCATAACCAGTACAAACTTGTCACTAAGGACACACCAATTTAATTTGTTGTTTCTCAGATTTTTTTCAGAAAAAATATGAAGCGACAGGGCGAAAAAATAAAAAAATCAATAAAAATAGGTCTAGGCATTTTATCATAGCCCCAAATGCTACGATAGCAGCCATGTAGTGAACACAAAAGGCTGGGTTCATATTTAAACAATCAATTTTGAACTTCTAATCAAACCACTGCATTGATAGATAGAAAAACTGTGACAACTAGCTATAGGAAGAAAAGGACTTTCCTCAACGGTTGGGGGCAAAATATGAGCATATTTGAGTTGACTCAGAACCAGAATCTTTTTTCTTTTCTTTTGTAAATCAGAAAACAATGAAAAGGCGAATCCGAGACCCAACAAATCAAATTGGCGTGGCCTAAAAGACAACTCAGCAGAGGGAAGGTTAACACTATCATAGAAAGGGCTGGATTCAGGGTGTTCTGTGATAATGTATGGAAAAATGTGCACCTGACATTCAACACTAAGTGGTCATTGACCTGAAGAATGCAGAGATAACCAGACTAAACATTTAATGGTCCTAGAACGGAAAAAAAGGTCACTTTTTCTCTTTTACAAATTTTGCTTTATTCTTACAGGTAAATTTTTAGGCCAGAGCCACAAATTCCTTGATTTGACTTTTGAGAAAAAAAATTCAAACCTTTTTTCTGATATAGATTGATTGTGTAACATCTGGGAGAATCTGGCATGCGTGAAAGTTGAAAGTGTGTCATTTGGATTTTCCAACACATTTGAACTGGAGTAAATAAAAACGTTGACCCAGACCTTAACTTTCTGTTACCAGCTAATATGTCTGGTCTGTTTCCATAGGGATTAACCTACTGGCAAAACATAATCAACATTGTTTCAGTGTTGCTTTTTAGAGGATTAAAAACAGCCCCGCTAGAAGAAAAAAAGACAATAACATATGCATAGCACTTTTCTTTTCTAGACCTTCCAGATTTGATAAAATGCAAATAAAAACATTAATTTTGAGTCCATTTAACATTTGACTATAATAACCTCTGTTGGTTTACATATATACATCTGATGCCTATTTTGGCTAAGACTTACACCATTGCACAACAACAAGAGCAGCCCAGTATCAGTGGCCACACAGCCTGCTATAATTACTGGTACCCAATAACAGGTTTTGTGTTACACTGTTAGTTACAGCTCTCATGCCCACTGACCTCTAGAAACATTTACCTTCTACTTCTACTTCTAGTAACTAGTATCTGGACTGCAGGCTACAGTGATGCAAAATGCAATTCGCAATCCTATCAGATTAAGAATGCACAAGTCAGAAATCTAACCCTGACAAAAAAAAAAAAATTCCCGTCTAAATCAAATATCATCTCAAACATTAACTCACAGCTTCAATTGTTAAAGGGTAAAAACACATCACCCTTGTAGCCTACACACCAGCTTCACAGGCACGCGACTAAAAATGACCTTACTCGCTTCTGACAGTGATCATATCATCATTACCCATTCCCTGCACAAACAAGAAATATTTTTGTGGCACTTTACTTTAAAAAGAAAACAGTCTCTGATAGAAGTTATAATAATTCATACAGACTCCTTTTCAGTATCATTTGCTTGAAAAGAGACGGACGAGAACTAACTGCAGTTCATACATAGGACTTTGACACATCAATGGGTCTCCAAGCTTATTTATCACACTCTAGGTGCAAAGGTTGGTGCTACCTGAATAGACAAAACAATCACCTGTCAAACTAATGGTCCTCCGGCCAATCACGGACCTCGAGGGCTCTAAAGTGTTTACACAGGACTTAACAGAACTTGCACACAGTACAGGAATTTTGTTGTTGAGCTCAGCAGTCTACAGTTTTATTGACTGTTACATCAGCTGATTTGAGGATGGTTAGTGTAAGTGTTGTAATTAAACCAAAACAATGCTTGAACACACATTTATGGTCCTAATACAAATTCAATCTCGTTAGTGTTTCCTTTTTTTAACCTTTCTGTTGAATGACAGTACAATTTGTTTAATTATAAGTTATTGTGACTAACGGTTGATTTGTAATTTAATTATGGTGCAGTTTAGACATGTACTGATGCTGAAAATTTCAGTGATTTATGTTCAAACCAAAAAAAATTCTTTTCATCCTTTAAAACTCCTGGATTTGTACATTAGGAGATGAAATATGAAAAGAGAGACAACAGATCGAAGTTGACAGTGAAATACTGCTCAACCTCAGTTTCTGCTTGGCTAAGCAATTACCCAGGTGGCTAGGTGTCAGCCAGGTGTCCTAAATGGTATTTGTCATGTATTCAACTCAAACAAATAATACCCAATTAAACCAGGCCCACTGTTTAAACCACTAAGCATCGAATTCCCTCTCCCTTTGTTTCCCTCCTGTGTTGCGTTCCCTGTAAGTGAAAGTTGTGCAACACTATAGCGCAGGCCTATTGTTTCACCAGGCTGGGGTATCCCCCCTATCAGCAACTAAATCTGCCTGAGGTGGTAATAATCTAGCCATGATCCCCTGATCCAAGTAGCCACTGAGACATGACAAAACCTTCCCTGTTTATTTTTCCTTTCTCAGCTGAGCGCGATGTCTGTACAAGGTGCGGCCCGACCGACGGCCTGCTCCAAAACGCAGTCATTCTTGGCATAGGAAACAATAACCATAGTCTCTGAGGGTGGCGGCCGAGGGTCTCATTCCAATCAGCCACAGGAAGGTCACTTTAATCTGTCTGGCTACAGTCTACCCCGTAACCCCGCTTCCTTAAAGGCTCTGTCCCAATAATGGCTTTGCACTTGACTTTGTTTAGAATACAGCAGGTTCTGTGAATCATCCCCGCACTGTGGGGCGAAACCAAATCTGCATCAGTCTGTTGACAGGATCGGGTACCCCTCCAGAGAAGGTACACATTCCAGGTAACCCCAAGGTCTGCACATCCAACCACAAGATAGCTCCTGAGGATGATACTAGTATCTGAAACCAAGTAGCTCTTCTTCTTTTTTACTTCACTACCATCCTTTAAACAATCTCACGGGTCATTATTCTCCTGACCATACCATCATGATCCATGCAGTCTCAGAATGTTTACAACTTGAGACAGACACTGAGAATGGATGGGTAAAACACTGGAAGCTCCAAGGTAATAGATACCCTGTGGTGTAGAAAGTGAAGTTGACCTACTCCTACCTTTAGGTTGTTGAGTCTCCTTGCTGGTGTCTGTGCTGGGCTGTGTACCTGGAGTTGTGGAGGTCTCCTCCGAGATGACCTCCTCCTCCTCTTTCCTATGCTCTGCACTTGACCCCTACATTTAGACAACCAAGAAGCAACTAAATATGTTACCAGCTCGGGTTTAAAGTTGTGTGTCTATGGTTGGTATACAAAAATAGCAGAGCGTCTGGGGAAGGGAAGGGGGAATTAGAACCAGACATGTTATGAGAAGTGGGTGGGGATTCCCTGCTGTCTGCACTATCTTCTGCCAGCTGTTAGCAAATCTGGTGCAGAAACCTCCAAGTCCCCCCCCCCTCCCCATGGGGGAAGGGGGAGGAGGGGTTTTTACTCTAGGGGTGGTGAGCTTTGGCAGACTTCAGTGCTTACCTTACAAACTTCAACAGTTGGCTGAGCTTGTATCCTTTCCATCTGGGTACTGAAAGTCAGTCGCTGGTGGATGGAAAACGCGGGATGGTTAGCTGCCATGGCGAGGAGCAGGAGAAACTCCTCCTTGATTTGCTCTGTGAGCTGCAGCCCATTCAGAATGGTGCTTTCAACGTGATTCAATGTATGGGACAGAACGTTCGACCCCTGACTATTCGTTGTGTACAACAGAGCCAGATACACGATAAGTTTCGTCCGTACGGTATCATCTCCGATATCGTCCAGTGACTGTAGTTCATGAGTGTTGTTCGCCTTTTGCTCGGAGTCCCTGAGAAAGTTGTAATCCTTTCGGCACAGCTCTTCCAGACAGGTTCCCAAGAATCGAAGCTCGATAGGGTGACAGAAATCCAACAGCCCGCACAAAAATTCTATCCTTTTGGGACTGGTCAAACTTTGGAACCAGGAGAAGACCTCTTCCTTGCACACCATTTCTGCGTAACGTCGGCTCGATACATTTACTCCAGCAAGAGAAAACAAGAGAAGAACCCCGGTATATGCTGATCACTGAGTCGACCGGCCGCCATTACTGTCGGATTTTGGCATAGGAAACCTCATCCGGGCACTTTACAAGACCCCATACGTAACAAAAATAATTGGTAGTATGCTTTGCATGCGGCCTGCACGTGCAATTTCACGGTGTTTTCAGGATCCACGCTTCCTGACTTTTAAAAAATAACGTTAAATTTGTCGGAAATTTATTAGCCTGGATGATAGAAGTCGTTTCTTTAGGCGCAGCTTGCGAGTTGGAATTATTCCATCACATTTATTTTAAAAAATTGAGGTAATTTTTACGGAACATTTGTATACAAGGAGATTCTTATGCATCAACCACCCAAGGAGTTTTAATCCAAATTTCTGTTGAACTTGACCTAAAAACAAACAGTTTTGGTTTGACGTCCATATCTTTTAGCATAAGATTTGGCGTGAAGTTGACAAAAGCTCCATTGTCTCCGGTCCTGACAAAAGAATTCCTGACATCAATGCTTGTTCTGTTGATTAAACACCGAAACAAAAGTAACTTGTTTCGACTCGAGTGTGGGCTTTTGTTTTTCTCTGTGAGCCAGACTGCGACTGAGACAACTAACTGTTAGCAGTTGAATGTGTATTGTTTCAAAGTTGTCAAAAATCTCTTTTAACCTCCTTCCTTAACTCATCTTTTTTAAGTTTTACCGATAAAGTTTCTAGTGGCCCGCCTAGAACGGGGAGAGCGCAGACCTCTAGAAAGGCACAGGAAAAGAAAAAATAATATTGAACAGGACCTTATTCAGAATATTTCCAGTTTTGCTTCTCTGAAATCGCATGGGATGCCTTTACGCAGCCCAGACTTGTATAATGGTAACATGTTACACTACAGCGCAATTTATTCATGAGATGCAAATGAACGCAACCTTATACATTGTAACGTTATAAAAGCTTTACCATGGTAGGTTAGGGTTAGAATTGAAATTGTTATACATGTACTTGTATCGACAGCATTGTGGTTTGGACAAAATGCTATTTCCAAAGAAAAGGAAAGACAGTCTGTTTCTTTCCTTTTCTTTTTTTTTAATGATCCATCCAAGAGCCTTCATTCAAGGAGGTGAAAGAGTAGAAGTGACACCTTCCTCTATCCTTCAGATTCCATATACATTGTATCTATCAACCCAATATCATTCATTATCCATACAATTGCAAAAGTTAAGGACTTCATATTACCAAAATTTCAATCTTTTACTTTTGTCAAAACGGCATACAGCTTTCAACGCTTTCAAAGTATTCTGTGGACCCGCCCCCTTCCTGATTCCGTCATCATCAGGCAAAAGGGTGAAACTTACGGGTCCTTGTCTGTGGAAATGGCCTGCCAGTGGAAATAATAGTTTCGGTGTGTGACCCATATTTTTTTCTGGCGGACAAATGGCCTGTGATTTATAATGATAACAGTCGGTGTCTTTCGGTTGAATAGATGTGGTATCATTGCTGTAATCGACGCGGCTCGAAATCCTGAGTGAAATTGCGAAAAAAATAGTTTTCCTCTTTGACCCTTCCCATGGGCCTCTATTATTAGCAAAACATGGCGGAATATTGAAATTTTGTGAGGGGCTTGACTTGTATTTTGTCAATTCCATTCATTTCTAGGTGACTAAAAGCAGACCGGTAAGTGGTATGGGCAAGAAGAAGGACAAGAAGGGGAAGGGAGCTGAAAAAACGGCCCTGAAGACGGCGAAGAAGGCAGAAAAGAAAGCACGTGCAGAGGCAGATGTGAGTCGTAAATAATTTCTCTTTGCCCCCCTCCCACCGATCTGAAGTGTGACCCTTGGGAATCTTGATAGCTGTCCTAGCCAGGGCAGTAGAAAGAAAAAATTCACATTTGGCAAATTGATATTCAAGAAAGGATAGCCGGGAAGAATGGCTGTGACTGTGTTGATTTTCAAAACGAAATCTCCTGTTTTCTCCCAAACTTTGATTTATGAACTTCACCCGAGCATAGTCACACATCATTCTTCGTAACATCCAAGGATGTTTGAAAATCTCCATGCCTTTTTCCGTGAGGTTTAACTTTAAGGAGCCATTTTGATCCACCATTACTAGTAATCGTAGCAGGCCGCTTTAATCAAACGCCAGGAATTCTTCATGAAGAATAATCATTACACAACAATTATTTGTTATCCGGAATTCATCGCTAATCAAATTCTTCGATTATACAACAACTTTACCAAAAGGGTAAAGTGTTATTCCTGCTAGATTTAGGGTATGTTATTCCTGCTAGATTTACCAGGATCCCCCCATGCAGACCCTCCAATATCCTTGGTCTATCCTTGTCTTAGTATGTGGATCAAGGTTTTCCACCATCCTGGATATTGTCTTCCATGCTTTGATGACTTTTGGGCTTCAGGCTTAAATGCCCTTGTTGGTCCATTGTTGCCTCAAATGGGGGCCTACATGGGGGCTGGCTACAATGTATTACGCTGAATTCAGGAAACCTATCAAGAATGCTTTACAATAAATTCCAAGTGGCTACAACGCATTTCGTAGAATTAAAACGGCAAATACGAATTGTAACAGTGTACATTGGCAAATACTTTATATTCTAGGAAGACTTGGAAGCACTAATAGCAGAGTTCCAAGAGCTAGATCGCAAGAGGACACAAGTTACAGAAGAGCCATGTGCACCACCATTGCCAAGGTAACTTGTCACTTTAACCACTCCCTGCAGATGTAGTCTTTTACCAGCAAAACTGTTTTGATTATAACTTATACAAAATGGGGTAGCAGGGAGAATGATAACTATCAGAAGATACGATTTCATGGATAGCAGTTAAGTAATGCTATATAGTTTTAAAAATACACAAGTTACATCATACTTGTATGACACAGCCATTTACAGATGTAAGTTGTATTCTAGTACCTTACTTTAATACTAATCTTGGGGTTGAGCACCTTGATTGCATGATTTACATCCATATACAGTTCTTAATTTATTGCACACATGGTTTTTTGTCAATAAGGTAATGCCAAGCCCTTCCTTTCAAGGTGCAATGGAAGCCTTGTAGCCCATCCAGAGAAAGAGGAGCTCATTCTGTTTGGAGGAGAGTACTACAATGGGCAAAAGGTAAGTAAAATAATTTAGGCAGGAAAGAGAGATTACAATTCATGTTCATGTATATTCAAGTGGAAATATATTTTTCATGATTGTTAAAATACATCAGAGCAGTTGGCTCAGAACCAAGCGGTCCCAGGTTTGATTCTTTTGACATTCCCAAAGTTGTGCCTTTGGGAAAGGCACTTTACTTGACTTTCCTCATTGGCGGGTTTCCTGGCAGAATCAAATTGTCTATAGGGTGTCGTAATACCAATGAGGACTCACCCTGATTTGGTGTTGAACTGCACATTTGCACCTGAGAACCGTAAAGATATTTTTCTTCTTTTTTTCAGACTTTTGTGTACAATGACCTGTTTTTCTACAACATCAAGAAAAATGAGTGGAGTCAGGTGCAGATTCCCGAGGGACCCCCACCCAGGTGTGCACATCAGGTGAGAGATGTTGATTAGACCTCATCAATTAAGACAGCTTGTATTTATGTCATGCTGCAGGGGAAGGGGAATACATTTGTACATGTATATTCAGGCCTCGAAACGTTTTTTACTACTGTCCCAGAATTGTCCCGAATATGGATTTCAATTGTCCCGAACTGAAGATGGACTGTCCCAGCCTGCTTTTCAGGAAATAAGTTTATGACAACAATCAGAAAACAACAACAACTGATGGATCGCATTCCAAAATGACTTGGATGGTCTCAGAATTTTCCAATTGTCCAGAAATTGTCCTGAAAGGTAATTTGAATTGTCCCAAGCTAAAAATTTAGTGTCATTTGACACTGGGACAATGTTAATTTCGAGCCCTGATATTGTTCTCATCCTGTACTGTTTCTCAGCTTTTGGCTACTCTTCTCTGGGCAAACCTGGGTATCATGCAGGTTCCCGGTAACATTGTTGTCTGTTGCAGGCAGTATCTCTTGCCCAGGGAGGAGGCCAGATGTGGGTGTTTGGAGGGGAGTTTGCTTCCCCCTCCCAGTCCCAGTTTTATCACTACAAGGACCTGTGGGTTCTACACCTGGCCACCAGGAAGTGGGAAAAGATCAGGTAAGTGTCGAATTAGTAAGTAATTTTGAGTGATTGTTGATAACTGTTCTGAAAGCAGCTCTCTATAGGTGTAGAGAAGATGGAATGACCAAGACCAACATGGCTAACAAAAGTTTGTTAAAGGGCGTTCTAAAATAAAATGAAAAAGCTTTTTGTAGCAGTGGCTACCTGCACTACTTGCAATTGTTAAAGATTCTTTAACTGCTTGTCATTGAAGATGGGCTATCAAAGGAGTTGAAAGGATGAAATACATGATTTAAGTAGAGGTTATACTTATAGAAATACTATACATGTATAGAAATTACAACATCTTCAGGGTATGTACACATATATCAGAACTTCTTCACCTTCGCCAAGAAGATCCGTTGTGTTTTCCATAGCGTTTGTGTGTGTGTGTGTGTGTGTGTGTGTGTGTGTGTGTGTGTGTGTGTGTGTGTGTGTGTGTGTGTGTGTGTGTGTGTGGTTTAGCACGATAACTCAAGAAGCTTTAGATGGATTGTTATGAAACTTGGTAGGTGAGTAGGTCTTAATGAGACATAGAAATGATTAGATTTTGGGCCCCTGGGCAGCTTTCCTGGGTACTGCAGCAGAACTTCCAGGTTTGGTATCTCATGATCTAGACATGCTAGATTTTGTTGCTTTTTCCCAGCTCCTCCGGAGGGCCCACTTCCCGCAGTGGACACCGTATGGTCTCCGTGAAGCGACAGCTGGTGGTGTTTGGTGGTTTCCATGACAACATCATGTACGTCACTACTACGTCAAAAGAACAAATTTTGGGAGAAACTTGAATTTTGTTTTATCATGCAGTCTTAACACTCTGATTCTAAAAAGACTTTGAATTGATATCAGATTAAAAAGTCCGAAGATTGGATTTCTCTTCAGGTGTTCTTTCCTCTCCACAGAAACTATCAGTACTTCTGTGACTTGTACACCTTCAACCTGGACACGTACCAGTGGGCGAGACTTAGCACCTCGGGGGTCGGCCCTTCCCCACGCTCCGCCTGCCAGCTCCTCCCAACTCCTGACGGCTCGGTCATCGTTTACGGAGGTTACAGCAAGACCAAAGTGAAAAGAGACGTGGACAAAGGGACAGTACACTCAGACATGTTTGTACTCAGTCCCGAAAGTAAGTTTCATTTTTGCAATTTTTTAAATGTTTACCAAAGAAAAACATATTGTTTTTGCTCTGTTTTTTTTTTTTTCGTTCCAAACACTGACCTGGTCAATTGCCTGAACCAGACCGTCTGTCACCGTGGTAACTGGTGTTGGGTTACATCATGTTGCAATTTTATAGTAGGAGGGATTTAGACTCCTGTCACAATGTATGTGAATGTTTTTGAGTAAGAATTAACAGAGCAGACCACATGTGAAGGTTAACATTATGCATTTGCATAATTTTATTTTATTTATTTGCACAACTTAGTAAAAGATAAAATACATAAAATATATACTGGGTAATACAGAAGTTGGAAACGTGCAAGCCTAGAAAAAAGCCTTACTGGCTTGTACTAGTTCTTGTTCATCTCACTTAAAATTTGTTTAACAACTAGATTCTTAACAAAGCAAAATTATACTAGAAAGGCCAATATTTGCTTTGGAGCAAATACAGCGATGGGTTCACCACATTTTACGACATGGCAGGGAAAGAATGAGAAACACAAGGGAAAACAATGATTTACATTGATATAACCATAATATGAAGTAAAATACAACTAAAACAACAGTTGGATAGCTATTCCCTACTTTATTGGTTAGGATTTTTAATTGCATAATGCAAACTGTTGATTTTCAAAATAAAAAAAAACAACCATGCCCCGCATTCCAATGCTGGAGCAGGAAAGCTTGAAATCCCTACCAAAACACTTGAATACAGACATACTGTCAGTATGGAAATGCTCTGTGCTG
>NW_017803909.1:7964520-7967021 GCF_001625305.1 Branchiostoma belcheri | reverse complement strand
AGTACCAAATACGAAGCTAAGTCACGTCAATGGACTCCGCTGGCGGTAGACGCCGTTTCTATCAGACTGATCAAAACTCAACAGAAACGGGTCAATCCCAACAGATTTTATTTTGTTCCAGTAACGAGAGGTATGAGTGGTGGTAAACTCTTCGTGTAATAGGACAAAGGACAGTTTACCTAACGTTTGTCGGCCATTTCAATGCTTGGAAACTCGCTGTAGGCGCTGTAGCCCCAAAATGGCGTCGCACGGGACATGAGGGGTCGTGACGTCATGATGACGTGTGGTGAATAAGCTCTATAA
Source organism: Branchiostoma belcheri (assembly GCF_001625305.1). NCBI lineage: Eukaryota > Metazoa > Chordata > Leptocardii > Amphioxiformes > Branchiostomatidae > Branchiostoma > Branchiostoma belcheri. Next base: position 7,966,718 of record NW_017803909.1, on the reverse strand, counting down.
TCATAGCTGACTAATATAGTATATCAATGAATAACACATTGTAACAAAGGATCAATTCATGTTACAAACATACAGAGGAAAAGAAAGAATAACAGAAAACAGACCACCAACGATGCTTCTATTCTGTAGTATATGTTCAACAGTTGGTTTAGTATTGTCTGACATATTGTCAGAAGTTGATATTAGGTAAAACATAACAGTATTTATGTTTAAATTACTAGTTTGGCATCTTGCCCCCCTGCCGGTCTTGCGTAGTGTATTCCAACTCTAGACATGTCTGCATCTAGTGTCTAAGAGACAGCCTTTTGTGTTTTTCCGCTTGCTTGCATTGGGGGTAAGCGCTCGGCGCTTTTAAGTGTTGTTTGCAGTAAGTACAAGTTGAAGGGTCGTGTTGATGACATGGTACTGTCAGGCAGCTCTCCGCTTTGTGAAGGTTGTTTTGACAACAACAGACAATGCTGATCAAACAGACAGTTGGTATGTTTAGTCGCGGTAGGTCCCCTTGTACAATGTTGTTACTTTTATAGTTAAACACTGCTAACATGTGTTAAGGCCAGACAGACTGTAACATTTTACGTGTATGTTTGTATTGTATTGTAACAGGTATATACAATGTACTTTGTACTTGAAACAGTCAATGGGGGATTATTCTTTCTTGTACATTGATGCAGGTTAGATATCAATGTAAACAATGCACACAGGCAATTCAAACTCTACTACTGGACTTCTGAACATTTTGACATACATTATGTACATCACTTTCCTTCGGTCAATCAGTGTCAGTAGAATTCTTGTAATATGAATGCAATGTAGGTAATGTAGGGATGAATGTGAAAACAGGATATCTTCTTCCTTTATGCAGCTTTCAATGTGGAAGGCATTCATATTAACTTTTAGCACACTTAAGTAGCTGAATAGAGGGTTTGTGCCGGGAAAAGAATCAGCATGTTGGCAGAACGTACTGCACCTGCGCGAAACCCGTAATGTATTGTGCATACCAGTATCACTTCGGCAGAACCTCTCAGTCTCATATAAGGTCGTATTCGTGTATATAAGGTTAACACCCCGTCTGTAGTTTCCAAATGTTATGTGGGAAAAGATATCTTCTGCAACAGGCAAAATTATGATGCAACGTCGACCAAAAGTCCAACGAAAAACGTGAAAAGTGGGGCTTTTGCGCAGGCGCAGTACGTTCTGCCGATGTGCAGAACAGATCCACCTGGCGAGACCTACTCATGTCTGCAGCACCATGCATCAGTTCCTGATGCTCACAAACAATAAAAATATTGATTGATTGACACTGAAGTAGCCACTGGGCAGCTGGGAGAAAGTTAAGTGATGGGGAGCTATTTCTGTGTTGTTACAATATGTTCCTTTCAAAACCTAGAGGGTTCTACAACAGAGGGAGGAGCACCACAGAAGTGGAAGTGGGCCCAGGTGAAGGCGTCAGGTGTGAAGCCCAGCCCGCGCTGCGGTTTCTCCTCCTGCCTCACCGCCCCAAACCGCGCCATCTTCTTCGGCGGCGTGCAGGACGAAGAAGATGAGGAGGAACTCTCCGGAGACTTCTTCGACGACTCTTACACGCTCGACCTGGAGAATAGAAAGTGGTTCCTCACAAACTTGAAGGGAAGGAAGTCTTCCAAGAGAAGAAGAAGAAGGGCTAAGAAGGACAAGGAAGCTGGTGCAGAGAGTGATGAAGAGAGTGAAGATGATTCCAGAGAAAGAGGAGAGGAAAAGAGTGACAGTGATTCAGAGGAGGAGGAGTCAGTACCACTGGTGCCCTCCCCCAGAATGAACACTCTCATGGTGGTGAAGGGGAAGATTCTATTCCTTTACGGGGGTGTTTACGAGGAAGGAGACAAACAGGTAGTGTCCTTTTTTCTTTGTACACTTAGGCCACACCAATTTAATTTGTTAGTTCTCTGATTTTTTCAGAAAAAATATGAAGCGACAGGGCAAAAAAAAAATGAATAAAAACAGGTCTAGTCATACTATTATAGCCCCAAATGCTACAATAGGATCCATGAAGTCAACACAAAGGGTTGTATTAATATTTGAACAACGAATTTTGAACTTTTGATCAAACCACTGCTTTGATAGATGGAAAAACTGTAACAACTAGGAAGAAAAGGACTTTCCTCAACTGTTGGGAACAAAATATGAGCATTTTTGAGTTGATTCAGAACCAGAACCTTTTT
>NW_017803909.1:7959419-7964500 GCF_001625305.1 Branchiostoma belcheri | reverse complement strand
TTATTTATTAATATATATATATATATATATATATATATATATATATATAAAGCCTGTAACAAACTTTTTGTTTTTTTGTTAACTATGTTGTTCTTGGTCTTTTCATCTTCTCTACACCTATAGAGAGAGCTGCTTTTCAGAACATTTAATTTGCAAAAATTTTTGTAGCGGTGGCTACCTGCACTTCTTGCAGTTGTTTGAGATTCTTGTCATTAAAGATGGGCTATCAAAGGAGTTGAACCAATGAAATTCATGATTTAAGTAGTCCACTTAAATCATGAATTTCGTTGCTTCAACTCCTGAAAAAATACTACATGTACTATAGAAATTACATCTTCAGGGTATGTATCAGAACTTCTTCACTAATTACCTTCGCCAAGAAGGTTGTGTTTTGCATAGCATTTGTGTTTGCGTGTGCGTGCGTGTGTGTGTGTGTGTGTGTGTGTGTGTATGTGGTTTAGCACAATAACCCAAGAAGCTTTAGATGGATTCATCATTGTCATGAAACTTTGTGAGTAGGTCTTAACTAGACATAGAAATGATTAGATTTTGGGCCACTGGGCAGCTGTACTAGGTACTGCAGGAGAACTTCCGGTTTTGGTATCTCGTGATCTAGATATGCTAGTTTTTTGTTGCTTTTTCCCAGCTCCTCCGGAGGGCCCACTTCCCGCAGTGGACACCGTATGGTCTCCGTGAAGCGACAACTGGTGGTGTTTGGTGGTTTCCATGACAACATCATGTACGTCATAAAGAGAAAGCACAAATTTTGTGAGAAACTTGAATTTATGGCATTTGTTTTATCATACAAATGTACAGTCTTGACACTCTGATTCTTAAAATAAGTGTGTCCCTGTGAAAATATACGGAAAATACAGTTAAAAGAACTGTTCTTATAGTTATACCTACATGTAGTGTCAAATTTAAGTGTTACCACATTGCATAACAGGTCTTCTTTTGTGTAAATGATCCTCAATTCATGGTGTACCCAACAAGCCCAATTTCCCTCTCTGTTTCTTCAGCTTTCCCCTCCTGGTGGCCATTAGATATTCAACCTTTTAGAAGAAAAAAAAACAGAATTGATATCAGATTAAAAACTTGGAAGATTGGATTTTTCTTCAGTGGGGTCATGTGGCGTAGTGGTAGCGTCTTTGGCCCGGAACCAAGAGGTCCCGGGTTCAAACCCCACCTTGTCACCGATCTTGTGCCCTTGAGAAAGGCACTTACACTTTCCTCACTTCACTCAGGTGTAAATGAGTACCTAGCTTTGGTTAGGGCCGTCCCTCGGATAGGACGTTAAATGGAGGTCCCGTGTTTGGGGAGAGCCATTCCCCACGCATGTTAAAGAACCCACCGCATTTATCGAAAAGAGTAGGGGACCTTCCCGGTGTGAGTGGTTCAAACCTTACAATCCGGTCTTACGCAGCTTGTACTTACATGTACAAAACTGGTGTTACGCCTAAAAGGCAGTTTACCGATTGTGCGAAACAAACAAAACATAAACAAAACAGGTGATCTTTAACTTTTCTCCCCACAGAAACTATCAGTACTTCTGTGACGTGTACACCTTCAACCTGGACACGTACCAGTGGTCGAGACTCAGCACCTCGGGCATTGGCCCTTCCCCACGCTCCGCCTGCCAGCTCATCCCAACTCCTGACGGCTCCGTCATCGTTTACGGAGGTTACAGCAAGACCAAGGTGAAAAGAGACGTGGACAAAGGGACAGTACACTCAGACATGTTTGTACTCAGTCCCGAAAGTAAGTTTCATTTTTGCAATTTTTTAAATGTTTACCAAAGAAAAACATATTGTTTTTGCTCTGTTTTTTTTTTTTCGTTCCAAACACTGACCTGGTCAATTGCCTGAACCAGACCGTCTGTCACCGTGGTAACTGGTGTTGGGTTACATCATGTTGCAATTTTATAGTAGGAGGGATTTAGACTCCTGTCACAATGTATGTGAATGTTTTTGAGTAAGAATTAACAGAGCAGACCATATGCAAAAGTATACATTACATTTGCATAATTTTATTTTTATTTATTCTCACAAATTAGTAAATGGTAAAATACATAAAATATATACTGGGTAAATTACTAATACAGAAGTAGGCAACATGCAGGGGTAGAAAAAAGCCTTACTGGCTTGTACTTGTTCTTGTTCATTTCACTTAAACAACTAATTCGTTTAACAATTAGATTCTTGACAAATCAAATGATAATATGTAATGATGAAGAGAAGATCAAATAATAGCTGACAACATATGACTTATACAATGATAATTATAATTATAACTGACTATATCAATATGAATTATTATAACACAATGTAAGAAAGGATCAATTCAGTTACAAACATACAGAGGAAAAGAAAGAAAAACAGAAAGCAGACCACCATCGATGCTTCTATTCTGTTGTACATGTTCAACATTTGGTTTAAAACAACAGTATTTATATTCAAATCACTAGTTTGGCATTTTGCCCCCCTCCCAGTCTTGCATACTGTAATTACTGTTTTTTTCACAGAACTTTTATGTTCACTGTTTTCACTGTCACTTCTGTACCAGAAACTTATCATTACAGTTAATAAATAATTCCTGGACTTTCTTTTTCCTGCACCTGTCGTCATTGGGAATGTATAGTTCTGTGTACATGTCCACTTTTGTCAGACCGTTAAATTTTGCTACCGTGAACATAAAGTGAATTACAGTGCTGTATTCCAACTCTAGACATGTCTGCATCTAGTGTCTAAGAGACAGCCTTTTGTGTTTTCCCGCTTGCTTGCATTGGGGGTAAGCGCTCGGCGCTTTTAAGTGTTGTTTGCAGTAAGTACAAGTTGAAGGGTCGTGTTGATGACACAGTACCAGTGTCAGGCAGCTCTCTGCTTTGTGAAGGTTGTTTTGACAACAACAGACAATGCTGATCAAACAGACAGTTGGTATGTTTAGTCGCGGTAGGTCCCCTTGTACAATGTTGTTACTGTTATAGTTAAACACTGCTAGCATGGGACTTAAGGCCAGACAGACTGTAACATTTTACACATATGTTTGTATCGGTAACAAGTACATGTATATACAATGTATTTTGTACTTGAAACAGCCACTGGGGGATTATTCTTTCTTGTACATTGATGCAGGTTTAATAGACATCAATGTAAACAATGCACACAGGCAATTCAAACTCTACTACATTGTACTGGATAAGATATGGGAGATGACTTCCGAACATTTTGAGTGACATACACAACTTTCAGTCAATCAGTGTCAGTATTCTTCTTGTAATTATATACACAATGTAGGTAAAAACTGGATGTCTGTTCCTTTATGCAGCTTTCAATGTGGGAGGCATTCATCTTATTAACTACATTTATAAGAACACTGAAGTACATTGTAGCAGATCCACCTGACGAGACCTACATGTACATGCATCAGTTCCGGATGCCCGCAAAAAAATAAAAATATTGATTGATTAGCAGTAGCCAATGGGCAGCAGGGAGAAGGTTAACAAAGAAAGTTAGAAAAGCTATTTCTGTGTTGTTACAATGTGTTCCTTTGAAAACCTAGAGGGTTCTACAACAGAGGGAGCACCACAGAAGTGGAAGTGGGCCCAGGTGAAGGCGTCGGGTGTAAAGCCCAGTCCGCGCTGTGGTTTCTCCTCCTGCGTCACCGCCACAAACCGCGCCGTCTTCTTCGGTGGCGTGCAGGACGAGGAAGACGAGGAGGAACTCTCCGGAGACTTCTTCAACGACTCTTACACGCTCGACCTGGAGAACAGAAAGTGGTTCCTCACAAACTTGAAGGGAAGGAAGTCTTCCAAGAAAAGAAGAAGAAGGGCTAAGAAGGACAAGGAAGAAGCCAGTGCAGAGAGTGAGGAGAGTGAAGATGATTCCAGAGAAAGGGAAGAGGAAAAGAGTGGCAGTGATTCAGAGGAGGAGGAGTCCGTACCAATGGTGCCCACCCCCAGGATGAACACTCTCATGGCGGTGAAGGGGAAGATCCTATTTCTTTACGGGGGTGTTTATGAGGAAGGAGACAAACAGGTACAGTGTAGTGACCTTTTTGAGGGCCTGCATGGGGGGGTTGTGATTATGAATTACGTAAAATTTTCGCTGCCGATTACAAATTACATTAAAGTCTCAGAGCTCATTACGACTTTACGCTTTGCAGCTTATGTACTATTACGAATTACATTGATTTTTGGGGAGGCAGCCTACGGATTACAAAGATTAAAATGGCCTGATTACACCTCACAAAAAGGGCATGCAGGCCCCCCTTTTTTCTTTGTACACTGTCTAAATTTGAATCATGTTGATCAAGTTAACGACATTCACACAACACACCACTTTTGTCCTTCAGAACCCCTGTGAAATCTACTTTCTTCCCAGGTGACCTTGAATGACCTGTATGCCCTTGACCTTCACAAGATGGATGAGTGGAGGGCGCTGGTGACCTCTAACCCCCAGGACCAGGAGTGGCTGGAGGAAAGCTCCAGTGATGATGATGATGATGATGATGATGACTCCCACCTGGGAGCTACAGGAGGAAAGAACACTGGCAGTGCGTCAGGTATCGTTATTCTGACTTTTCCATCAATTTATTCAATCAAACAAAATCGTACAAAAGCAGGAAATGCTAAATGCACTCCTGAATTATGTATTCGATTTTTACAATAATTTTTTGTTTAAGAAAACAAAACAGGACAAGTACACAGAAGCACACAGTACACACTATATACAAATATGTACAAACACCATTCAATCTACAACAGAAAATAGCAGACATGGGTTTTCAAATATCAACCATTATCACTGTCATTGTAGAGTCCTACTGCACAATGTAAAAAAGACTTTTTCAAGCGTAGAGTCCTAGCTTTAGGCAAAGTGAACTTCCAGTAACAAGAAGCCATAGGCGACAATTCTCCGTGAAGTATTATATATTGCAACAAAAAGAAGTAGCCATTGGCGACAATTCTCTGTGAAGAAAATAAATCGAACAAAGAAAAATTGTTTAAACGCGCGTCGGCTCAGTCATCTTAAGTCGCAACAACCAATCAGAGATGCGAAATGCCGACACGTGACGCGGGATTT
>NW_017803909.1:7958075-7959399 GCF_001625305.1 Branchiostoma belcheri | reverse complement strand
AACAAAGAAAAATTGTTTAAACGCGCGTCGGCTCAGTCATCTTAAGTCGCAACAACCAATCAGAGATGCGAAATGCCGACACGTGACGCGGGATTTGGGGAAGGGCGCGCGATGCCCGAAATATTTTTGCGTCAATATTCAGCGCCGTGTTTCAAGAGATTAATACCGAGAAACAAATTCTTTTCTTGTTTTGAACGCATAAACATGCATTTACGCTAATCTAGTATGATTCAGGGTTACTTTTTTTTTTACCTGCCATGGCCAGATTATCTAAAGATGTTTGTATTGTGTGTACAATCTACAGAAAGAGAAATGTACATGTACATCAGGTCTGATCATCCGATTTTCACGTTTCGGTTTTTTGGACTCGGTTCATGAACGTATTTTGGTTTGGCTCCTGGAATGTGCGAAAAAAATGACTCCCGGGACTGTCTACAGGGAACACTCGCACATTCGCGGTGTATCAGGACAGCGCGACTGGTCGGCATTAGCGCAGTCCCTGCAATTAGTAACAGTTGCACATCAATCCGGCCGAAAGCATGATTGTGTAACACAGGCCTTTACAACTAGCAAATCATAAAATTACCCGATCTACTAGTACTGTATGTGCGGTTTACCAGCCCCAGACCACATCTGACCACGAGGCAGAACACATTGATGGGTTGCTCAAAAATATTGTCCATGTTTACAAAGAGCTGCTCCACTAACACTATGGAGCGGCCCAACCCAAAAATATTGGCCATGTATCGTTGCTAGGACGACCGGCCAGTTGCTACGTGACTAAATACACGCCGCCACTAGGTCGCCACGCCCGACCAGTTTGAAATCGATAGGATTACGTTATCGGTATTAACATTTCCTAATGTTGACCATCAGCCCCGCCGCGACTTACTACCGGTGACATAAACGGACGACAACATTTCAACGGCATGGGGATGTTTCGAAAATAACCATTTACTCCAATATCAAAACAGGTACGGTAAAAATAAAAAGACGTGCATCATCCCGGACATAATGCAACACCACATGCGAAATTACACAGAAATGCGACGTACGGAAGAATGCGTTTTGGCTGCGAACATCTTCCAAAAAACTTGGCATCTCTTAACCATGGGCAAAAACATCTGGAACCACTTATCAAAACCACCCCGTATCTGCATGAACTTTTACCCCCCCACTGCTATTCCAAACAACGCGTTTTTCTGGACCATTCCAATTCGCCTCGTAATTGTAGGGGTGCGTCTGCAATATTACATTGACCGAGAAAGCAGCAACGGCAAAAATACACATTCGTGCATCAACACGGGCATGCCCGCAGACGGCG
>NW_017803909.1:7954458-7958055 GCF_001625305.1 Branchiostoma belcheri | reverse complement strand
TATGAAGCGACAGGGCAAAAAAAGATGAATAAAAACAGGTCTAGTCATACTATTATAGCCCCAAATGCTACAATAGGATCCATGAAGTCAACACAAAGGGTTGTATTAATATTTGAACAACGAATTTTGAACTTTTGATCAAACCACTGCTTTGATAGATGGAAAAAACTGTAACAACTAGGAAGAAAAGGACTTTCCTCAACTGTTGGGAACAAAATATGAGCATTTTTGAGTTGATTCAGAACCAGAACCTTTTTTTTCTGCAAATCAAAATAAAAATGAAGAGGCAAATCCGAGAACCAACAAGTTAAATCGGTGTGGCCTCATCTAAATTTGAATCATGTTGATCAAGTTAATGACATTCACACACGACACACCACTTTTGTCCTTCAGAAACCCTGTGAAATCTACTTTCTTCGCAGGTGACCTTGAATGATCTGTATGCCCTTGACCTTCACAAGATGGATGAGTGGAGGGCGCTGGTGACCTCTAACCCCCAGGACCAGGAGTGGCTGGAGGAAAGCTCCAGTGATGATGATGATGATGATGATGACTCACACCTGGGAGCCACAGGAGGAAAGAACACTGGCAGTGCCTCAGGTATCGTTATTCTGACTTCCAGTAAGGCCATGTGGATTTGATTATATAAATGACATCCTTTGGAAACCCCAAAACTGATGCGAGCGTGTGAATAAAAAAAGAGTTTGGCAAAAAAAGAGTTACTTTCATTATGAAATCTAAGTGGTCAAGATGGTAGAACAAATGTCACAGAGAATGGTTTGGCGAATAATCTACTCTTCAAATTCTTTATATTTTCCTCTTTTTCGTTTGATTTTGGCATTCTACAACATTGATATCGTTTTCCAATATTTTTTTTTGCAACTTTTTTTGCAACTGTTTTGTGTATACAATTTACAGTACATGTATATTTCTTTTTTTTGGAAATGGCCAAAAATTCATGCATATAATCAAATCAACATGGCTTAACAACATACTTGTTCCCTGAAAACAATCTATCCAGAAGGCAAAAACAAGATTGATCGATTCATGACATAAGATTGCTTGAAAGGAGGGAGGAGAATGTCTAGGGTTTCAACTTTCAAGTAGTTGCAGTTTGCATGGCAGTCACATGGTGGTGCTCCATGAGTTAGGCAGTTAGGTTCCACTGCATGGAAGGGGTATTCTTTACATATTCATGACTTGCAAAGTTGCTCGGTATTGTCATCATAAACCCTTGCTAGAATTGGGATTCAAGCCGTACCTTATAATTCGGGGTATTTCATTGCATTGTGTTTCATTAATTTGACACAGCAAATGTATTTCTATGGTTTACATTTATTATTGAAGATGTGGACTATGAATAACTATGAAACTGTCCACAAATGTCTTAAACATGGCCTCTAAATTTTATCTGATTTGCAATAATTGAACAAGAGCATAAAAGCTATGTACATTGCACCTTATTATGTTCCCTCAGAGTAAGACATTTTGTGTGCAATAAAATGTTGTGGTCACAGAGTTAGGCAGATCGCATGACATCCACTGTGTTATGCATAGATTCTGATGAAGGAGGCTTGGAAACAAAACAGGACCATCCAAGTGTACTTGCCGGAGAGAATGTAGCAGACTTCTTCAGTAGAACGAAGGACCACTGGATGGACCTAGCCAGGAAAAGTGCCGAGGAGGAGGCTCAGTCATTCTCTGAAAAGGCCCTGAAGAAGATTGCTTTCCAGATGGCCAAGTTTTTCCACGAGGAGCAAGCCAAAACAAGCGAAGATGAGAGCCAGGAAGGAGGACATTGATAGATGGAGACTGTTGCTTTTATTGTGAGAGCTGTTAGATTGGATGGTGATTGGAATCACTGGCACACTATAGCCTGTACTAAATCAGACATCTGATCTGTAGCCCTTCCACTGGTCAGGCCCCTAGTGCAAGAATTATGGTTTCATTTGACCCAGTATTTCCAGGCAAAAGAACACAAAATGAAGACTTGGAGAATCCAATCGGCTTAGGATAAAACGTCTTTATGAGTGTGACTTTTATAATAGCAGTAATGATTTCCCAAGGTGGAAGGAACCACATCCTTGTGATTTACACTGACATGCCTTGATATAAGTTATTGGATCTCATAAATTGAATGTGAAGTGACAAGGGTAGGATGTAACATTGCAATATGTTGCCTCAAATCATGGTTTTAAATCTTTAATTTAAAGCGATGATGACTGGAATACTAGTCTTGCCACCACAAGAATGTGTCCACTTGTTCATACGATATGATGACTTGGTCTCCAAATCTATATCTGGCAAACACTTGGAATTTGGCCTTGACCAGTTTGTGCAATAAATCAAGAACAGGGAACTCAAGTATTATTATCACTGGAGCCTGATTTTGTCTCATTAATTTTATATTACTTACCCTTTCATCTCTCGATTGACATCCAACATCATAAACATATTTTCAGGATTTTCTTCGTATACAGGCTACAGGTCAAGCCCTCTTTGCTCATGTTTTGGGGCTTGGAGGGAATCACCTAGCCTGGTTACCAAACCTATTATAGCTCCCGAGTCCTACATCCTCTCCTCTATTTGCGGAGAGGATGTAGGACTTGGGAGCTACAATAGGTTTTGTAATCAGGCTAGGAATCACCCTTTTATATGAAAAACAGTATGTCGGCAGAACATACTGCACCTGCATGGAACCCATAATGTATTACGCATAGCACTTCGGCAGAACTTCTCATATAAGGTTGTTTTCCCGCATATAAGGTTAGCATCCCGTCTGTAGTTTCCAGATGTTATGTTGGAAAAGATATACATGTACTCTGCAACAGGCAAAATTCTGATGCAATGTTGACCAAACATTTAACGAAAACTGTGAAAAATCAGGGCTTTGTGCATGCACAGTACATTCTGCCGACATGCTATGAAAAACCCTTTACCCATCCCTTTGTTTTAGAGACCAAATTGATGTTTTTACATTGCCTGTGTTTCTTTGTTCAGTATAATCTTTCTTCGTGTGGGTATGTTGGTTGCCAATGGCTACCAGCGCTTTTCTATCAAATGTACATCCTGTGGACAAATTCCATACTTCTTGTACTGTGTACATGTATGTCAGAGATGTAGGCTAGAAGAGATTATCCTGATTTGGATTTCTTTCGCTTTCTGTACTACATTGTAGTTTGTGTGAGAATTACTGATTGCAAATAACCCTATCCATGTATAATAACTATCAAAAACTGCAGGCAAAGAATAACCAGGAGCCAGATCTCATGTAAACTGCACCTGCATAACCTTTATTTACATGGAGACTAGAATTCCATACACTAAAGACATATAAAATATGCCTTTAACTGGAAAATCAGCTTATTGTACTGTATGAAAAGTTCCCATTTGAAAAGATTTTTTGTCTCGACACCTCTACTGGTTTGTAAATCTAGGCTGCTCATCAACATGAAAACACACCACTATGGATACATCTCCTATCTTGGATCATTGATTGAAAAGTCTATAAGGTCAGAAAACATTGCACATGGTAAATACAGAAAACCAGCACTCGAGGGAGGGGAGGGGGACTTGATGCTGTCTCGATTGATTTTG
>NW_017803909.1:7830260-7954438 GCF_001625305.1 Branchiostoma belcheri | reverse complement strand
GGTAAAAATAAAAAGACGTGCATCATCCCGGACATAATGCAACACCACATGCGAAATTACACAGAAATGCGACGTACGGAAGAATGCGTTTTGGCTGCGAACATCTTCCAAAAAACTTGGCATCTCTTAACCATGGGCAAAAACATCTGGAACCACTTATCAAAACCACCCCGTATCTGCATGAACTTTTACCCCCCCACTGCTATTCCAAACAACGCGTTTTTCTGGACCATTCCAATTCGCCTCGTAATTGTAGGGGTGCGTCTGCAATATTACATTGACCGAGAAAGCAGCAACGGCAAAAATACACATTCGTGCATCAACACGGGCATGCCCGCAGACGGCGTATAAAATTGCGTGCCGATTACACAAAGAGAACCCAGTGTTTTGACTGCGAACATGAAAAATCAGCCGATTACAACACTCCGTCCGGAGGTCCTGACCTCCTTCACGGAGTAACAACATACTTGTTTCCTGAAAACAATCTAGCCAGAAGGCAAAAACAAGAATGATTGATGAGGTATAATTGCTTGAAAAGGTAGGAGAATGACTAGGGTTTCAACTTTCAAGTAGTTGCAGTTTGCATGGCAGTCACATGGTGGTGCTCCATGAGTTAGGCAGTTTGGTTCCACTGCATGGAAGGGGTTTTCTTCACATATTCATGATGTTATTTTGTAGACTCGCAAAGTTGCTCGGTATTGTCATCATAAACCCTTGCTAGACTCGGGATTCAAGCAGTACCTTATAATTAGGGGTCTTTCATTGCATTGTGTTATTGATTTCAGACACAGCAAATGTATTTCTATGGTATTTATTTTCGAAGATATGGACTATAAATAACTGTGAAACTCAATGTCCACAAATGTCCTCTAAATTTTTGGCCTCTAAATTTTTTTATTTGCAACAATTGCAACGGGCATAAAAGCCATGTACATTGCACCTTATTATGTACCCTCAGAGTAAGACATTTTGTGTTCAATAAAATGTTGTGGTCATAGAGTTAGGCAGATTGCATGACATCCACTGTGTTATGCATAGATTCTGATGAAGGAGGCTTGGAAACAAAACAGGACCATCCAAGTGTACTTGCCAGCGAGAATGTAGCAGACTTCTTCAGTAGAACTAAGGACCACTGGATGGATCTAGCCAGGAAAAGTGCCGAGGAGGAGACTCAGTCATTCTCTGAAAAGGCCCTGAAGAAGATTGCTTTCCAGATGGCCAAGTTGTTCCACGAGGAGCAAGCCAAAACAACCGAAGATGAGAGCCAGGAAGGAGGACATTGATAGATGGAGACTGTTGCTTTTATTGTGAGAGCTGTTAGATTGGATAGTGATTGGAATCACTGGCACACTATAGCCTGTACTAAATCAGACATCTGATCTGCAGCCCTTCCACTGGTCAGGCCCCTAGTGCAAGAATTATGGTTTTATTTGACCCAGTATTTCCAGGAAAAAGAACACAAAATGAAGATGTGGAGAATCCAATCAGCTTAGGATAAAACGTCTTTATGAGTGTGACTTTTATAATAGCAATAATGATTTCCCAAGGTAGAAGGAACTACATCCTTGTGATTTACACTGACATGCCTTGATATAAGTTATTGGAGCTCATAAATTGAATGTGAAGTGACAAGGGTAGGATGTAGCATTGCAATATGTTGCCTCAAATCATGGTTTTAAATCTTTAATTTAAAAGCTGACTGAAATACTATTCTTGCCACCAAAAGAATGTCCATTTGTTCACACGATATGATAACTTGGTCTTCAAATCTATATCTGGCAAACTCTTGGAATTTGGCCTTGACCAGTTTGTGCAATAAATCAAGAACAGGGAACTCAAGTATTATTATCACTGGAGCCTGATTTTGTCTCATTAATTTTATATTACTTACCCTTTCATCTCTTGATTGACATCATCAACATATTTTTAGCATTTTCTTCGTATAAATACAGGTTAGGTTACAAGTCAAGCCCTTTTTGCTCATGTTTTGGGTTGGAATCACCCTTGTATATGAAAAACAGTACGTCGGCAGAACGTACTGCACCTGCGTGGAACCCGTAATGTATTACGCATAGCTATTCGGCACAACTTCTCATATAAAGTCGTATTCCTGCATATAAGGTTAACATCCCGTGTGTAGTTTCCAGTTGTGTTGGAAATTTAAAGATATACTCTGCAACAGGCAAAATTCTGAAGCAATGTTGACCAAACATCCAACAAAAACTGTGGGTTTTGTGCATGCACAGTACATTCTGCCGACGTGCTATGAAAAACTATTTACCCATCCTTTTATTTTAGGGACCAAATTTTTTTAGATTGCCAGGATTTTCATGATCTTTCTTTGTGTGGGTATGTTGGTTTCCAATGGCTACCAGCACTTTCCTTTCAAATGTGCATCCTGTGGACGAATTCTATACTTCTTGTACAGTGTATGTCAGAGATATAGGTTAGAGGAGCTTAACCTGATTTGGGTTTCTTTCGCTTCCTGTACTACATTGTAGTGTGAAAATTACTGATTGCAAATAACTCTATCCAATAAATAGGCAAAGAATAACCAGGAGCCAGATCTCATGTAAACTGCACCTGCATAACCTTTATTTACATGGAGACTAGAATTCCATACACTAAAGACATATAAAATATGCCTTTAACTGGAAAATCAGCTTATTGTACTGTATGAAAAGTTCCCATTTGAAAAGATTTTTTGTCTCGACACCTCTACTGGTTTGTAAATCTAGGCTGCTCATCAACATGAAAACACACCACTATGGATACATCTCCTATCTTGGATCATTGATTGAAAAGTCTATAAGGTCAGAAAACATTGCACATGGTAAATACAGAAAACCAGCACTCGAGGGAGGGGGAGGGGGGACTTGATGCTGTCTCGATTGATTTTTGTCTCACTTAACAACGTTGTTCATCATCCAGTCATGTTTGATAGCTGACTGTGACAAGCATTACAAGTACCCTCACAACAATACAGGTGTTCCAGATTACAAGGGTTCAGCAAAGTGAGTGAGTGTGCACGTTTTTTATTTTCTCTCTCGACAAAACTAAGACACACATGCACAGCTGTATAAGGTAGGTACATATGCGTGGAAGAAGGGTGTCAAATAAACGTACATCAGAATAAGCACATGGTAGAGGCATGACAACACGTATAGTAGTACAACTCTGCAGTCCAACTACATTCTAGGCAGAGAGTTTTTTTGCTTTCGCACATGATATGACTACATTTGGACCACAAGTATAAAAACGTAACAAAGAAATCCATTCACAAATTCATTGAATATACTGTACAAATGTGCAAGATTCAAAGCACATTCCTTCTTGACACTTTCCTGTGATGCAGCAAACAATGAATTTACAAGAAAAGGATTGCCATTGCTTACACTAAGGTTTTGGCAACAAGTCTAGCTGCAATCCACAGGGCGGGCAGCTCTCCATTCAAAAACACTCAACATGCAAGTTAGAATCACTGGCAAAGACTAGGTCTGAATCTGAATTGTGGCCAGAAAAATATTTCCTTTTCTCACTCTTTTTCTCCCAAAACTATGTTTTCTTGGCAAACCTTTCGGTTTTCATTTTTATTTCAATTTTTTTCCATTGTCACCGTTCTATTCATTCATATATGTCTAACTATTATTCTGACTACAAATGGCTACGTTTTTTCCCTTCCCAGAGTTCAACACAACAGGCCATCTGGGTCAAAGGTCTCGGTTACCCAGAACCCTCCACAAATCCCACAATCCAATTCTTTCTTATTTCCACTCTCCAAACAGGCAACATGGCCTTAAAGTCTCTTAAACATGATGGACAGGTGGGAGATGATGCCAATATTATCATCGACAGGCTCACAAAGTAGCAATAAAAACTTACACATGTAGATTTGTAGTCTGTTTATTTCCAAGAACGAATGTAGAGTCTTCTTCATCTGTCGTGTTTGAGAAATTACAAGGCAGAGCATGAGAATTTTTTATGAATATACATGTCTTCTTAGTTCTTATATAAAAAGTATGGATGCAGAGCATGATTTTGTTTTTCTGACGTGATTCGAACCTGCGGTCTTTTCTTTCTTTTTCCTCTTGTAAATGCATACACAAGAAAAATAAACAGGGCCCGATGCAGGCAGTGCTGTCACAGGTGATGGGGTGGATCTTGATGGTTCAAGCACAGATAGTGAAGAGCGGTCATGTTTTCCCATGCGAGCATGGCATCGGGCCCTCTTGCTGGGAGCCGGTACACCCCACCCTGACACGTCGCCATTGGTCACACCCGAGTCGTCCCTCCGCGTCGTTCGGACGTCTTCACGTCAGGAAGTGGCAGAACAGCACTGCAAAGCCGATGTTCAACAGTATCACCAGGATGATGATGTGGGCTGTCGGATTCTGCAAGGAGGGAGCAACGGAAAATCACTCGGTGAGACAAGTTGGAGAGTTGGTTTTTGGATGATGCTCAGATGTAACCTCCAAGCAGATTCTGTGGAGCAAGGTAAGTCTATACCGGGTAATGACTGCCTGTATCCATTAGCCTGGTGTCTAGCCTTGTTAGCTTTAGTACGCTCCCCAAGATCCGCTCCCTGACAATGTTGGCGGGGAGCGGACTAAAGCTAACAAGACTGGACACCTCGATACGTATCCATTGGCCACCCCACGATGGATACAAGAGGCCAATATAGACTCCACTTACCCCACAGAATCTGCTTGGAGATAAGATGCCAGTTTGTGTGTACCACCCCTTTCCAAGAAACACAAAGCAAAGCTGCTACGTACTACAAGAAATGGTGTTAAGCATGAAGAGGCCAAAACATTAGTGTCTGACACTATGATTCAAGATACGGAGCTCCAACAAAGTCTAGGGTTGATGTGAGCTGAAGTTTTTTGCAGGGACATTAGGAACAGAAAGAAAAAGATTGCCTTGCATGACTTGGTTCACCCCAATTCACAAGTCATTTCGGTAAAAACAGGTTTTACCAGCCCTCTACTTAAGCAAGATAAGAATTATATCTGAACTGGATTAAGAACTAATCACCATAATGGTTTACCAATACTGGAATATTTCTACGATGACATTCAGGGATGCCATAATGTTTGATGCACGTTTTTGCTACATTTGTAGGAATGTTGACCAAATATTTCGTAGTACATTTTTTTCTGTTTATCATGATTTAAGAATTCTTTACTGTCAGCCTTTTGCTACTTGTTTAGTCGATGAAATGTTTTGTGTAATTTTTCCCCAATCTGCTTTGTGTCGTTTGTTATGTATTTAGGCACTGACCCTCTCCTACAATCCTTCCCTCAGACCTGGACGTCCCTTAAAGGAGAAAAGCTGCAGCTTGCCATCTGGTAGAGCGTCAGTATTGCTGACACTCAGTGCCACTTCATTACTTTGTGATCTATATTTGGCCGTGGCAGCCGTGAGTATGTAACTTGTGCACTCAGTAAAGATAGAGCAAACTGCTTATCATCAACAGAGTGGGGAAACCGGACTGACCCCGTTGGGGCACCGTTGTGCCATCCTTCCTTAACCCTTGAATACCTCCATATGGATTAAAATGTCGCATTTCTGCCCAAAGCTGCTGGCTAGACCAAAACTTGGAGAGGGTAATTTTAGCCGTCCCGAGGTTTGCCGTGTCTGCATACCAGTTTATATCGGTGCTGGCATGCTGCTATTGTTACTCTTGTGCCACATTGTGTGGGACCGCTTCTCACTGTATCAGCCGGCATTCCTCAGTTGTGGCTGCCATTCAAACCGAGGAAATGGAATATCCCATCGCCATCGCGGCCCGCTAGTTTCTTGGACGTTGTTTTTCTCCGTGTCAACGACACAAGTATGCACGCGATATCTGCTCAGTCCTACCCCACATCCAGAACTTTCCTCTCAAAGTGTTTGTCGAATTATATTTTTGACTTAATGATGACATTTCACGGGATGCCACAGACGAGTGTCGCAATTCCTAATCCCTCCATCAGCATTTGGCAGCACCAAGCTTGTGTTTTTTAAGGCAAAATTTATCATTCCCGAAATAGCAGCCAAAGAGGGGTTACAGGATGTCTTCTACATCAATCACGCTCCTAAATAGCTAATATGCAAATGGGACACAGCTTAGCTTTTTAAGCCAGTGTGGCAACTGTTTGAACCATCGTAATGTGTCTGTTTCAGAGGTCTGTTCCTAGGTATTCATGTCCCAGTTTTAGAATTCAGGCCGAGCCCTGGCTAACCCACACAGAAGAAACATAATACAACATTCGCAAACAGCTGACTCAACACTGGGAAGGGAGACACAAATCATAACCATTAACCAAGGTATGCAATCTACAGTAAGGAAGGATGCACACTTGGAGTGAAATATGGCTTTTCTGCAACACAAACAACAGCAGGGATTACAGATAAGACACAAGAGAGCTACTCAGTGAGAGACCAATGCTTGGGGAGGTACAAAAATAGAAGGCATGGGGAGATGGTATGCCACTTATTCATGGCCCAGCTGAGGCATTAAACAAAACCCATGATGTTTTAACAATCTGTTTGCTAAATTGTCTGTTTACACATGACTGTTAAATTTGGTCTTCAAATCCTCTCCACTTTCTTTTCATTCTTCTTTCATTCTTAGTTTAATACGTGAAAATTTTCCTAGGATATTTTGTGGCTGGTACATCCACAGGGTCTTTAGACCTCGGACTGGACAATATGATATACAGCACAGCTTCAGTACATTCTTCATAGGGTCATTTACTTAACAGAAATATGAAGTTCTTACTATCATTTGTCATGCCTGCAGGCATGATTTAGTCTATAATACTGTCATATAATCAATGTTTAGGTATGCTTAATAGCCTGGCAATCTGTTTCCCATAGAAGCATTACTAAGCATATAACAGAGGCCAAGTTATACAACATGTAGGTATGTTGTGGCATCTAGCCAGTATAGAAGCAGAACATTGAATGACAGTTTCTTCAGGTGTGCTAAAATAAGACAGTTATGAGTTGAGCTCTCTTTTTAACCATTTGGCAATCCAGACCTGACAGTAGTCCAAAATTTTGATGTTGGACTGTGAAATGAAAGTAAAATTGTTTTCTGCTTTATGAATTATTTCTATTTAAGAGAATTTATGGGTAAAACGTGTCAACAACCATCAACTCTGTAAATCCATCGTTCAAATATGTTTAGGTATATATCATAATCCTCCACCATTTTAGTCTAAACCGCCTGACGCTTGCACGTGATGCATCGTTGTGTCCCCATGTCCTTAGTTTTTCTTAACATTGCAGTTCATTTTTTATTGTACTGCCAAATAAAACTATCAACTCTGTAAATCCATTGTTTGAATATGTTTAGGTGTCATAATCCTCCACCATTTAAGTCTAAACTGCCTGATGCTTCCACGTGATGTAATGTGTTCCCAAGTCCTGTTTTTCTGAACATTACAATATTTATTTTTTTATTGTACTGCCAAATAAAACCTATGGTCTTGTGCTAAGCAAAGGTTATTCCTGGGCCTGGAATCAAGGGGCATTAGAAGCGGGGTGGGGACAAAACAAACATGGCGACACTTTTAACCATTTCTATAGAATAACTCACCACCTCCTTTACCATCATAATCTCTGACGCTGGTTTCCATGTTGTATCCACGACGTTCTGTTCGGTTGGGGCGGCGGCGGCGGCAGCGATCGGCTTCCCATTCGGAGCCAGGGGCTCGACGGGCGCTGCTGCTGGTGCAGGCTCGGGCTCGGGCACTGGTTTGGGCTCCGGTTCTGCTACGGGCGGCGGTGTTACGGGTTCTAGCGCCTCCACCGTGTGTATCATACTCATCGGGGCTGCCGCTGCCACTGCCTCTGCCTCCTCCAGTGGGGTGTCGATGTAATCCTCCGGGTACTCCTGTAGGACACAGAACACCTCACATGCTCACAACACAACGGAGGACAACAATCGTCTGCACAACACTACAACGAATCCTGTGAATAATGTCAACAGGTTGGCAAGAGACTGCAGAACAAGGTTCTTTATTCAACAACCAGTGCATGGGCTTATACTAGCCTCCTTCGCAGACTTGTTGGGCAAAACCTTCTCTCCACAGCAAAAACTCCCTCGGCAGCAAAATCGATCGTCCCTCCGCGGCATATTACTCGCGTCGCTCACAGAAAAAAATTACAATAACGCCAATGCCCAACAAGTCTGTGAAGGAGGCTAGGTTTCTACACCCAATTTGTTTCCATGACCATCTGTCATCTTCTTCAGCGATGCCTAATGCAGTACAGATCAGAATCGGTCATTGTTGCCCTGAAGAAGGTGAGACAGTAACTGCAGTGTCAGATGTACATGATGAAAAAGCCTAATGGTTGTTGATAAAGATCCTTCTTATACTTTACAGGGAATTGTCAAGGAGAGCAACAATTTCGCACTCAAGACAATGCCTTTTATGATCAAATTTACACACAACATAAGACTACATGGCACTGTCACAACAAAAAACACCATAAATTTTTGCACTGTGGCAAAATCTACAGACTATTTTCTTAACTTTCGAAACAAAGTGCAAGAGTGGTTATAGTGTTTTCACCTTCTTCTTAAGCTTTTGTACATTTAAACAGATGCGGTGGTTAACAGGGGTGGGAGGTTTGGAGGGAAGTTCAGGGGAGAAATCAGAAAGACACTGCAAACACACAATGATACAAAGAAAAGAAAAATGAAAGTCGGTTTGAGTAAAAGGCTCGACACTATGGCGGAATGCAAATAATGAATTAATATGGAATTTGTTAAATCATGGGTATCAGCAAAATGTTGTAATGCACAGGTTTAGTATGCCTTAAACAAAGCAGTCCTTTATTGCATGAGAGTGTGAAAAATAAACATTTCTTCATGCAAGAATCTAAAAAAACATAAAACATAATAAAATATGCACAAATCATAGACATACCTTTATCTCTAATTAGGGTTAGCATTAAATGCTGGTTTTCTGTCATGTCCTTAGTATCTGATATGTATATCTGATATGGATATCAGATACTACATTTTGTAGCATATTGATTCCTAATTACCTCCAAGTATTGATCTTCAGCTGTATATTCCTCCTCGGGATATCCTTCTTCTCCGGGTGGCACCTCCTCCAAGTACAGCTCTCCTTCCTTCTCCAGATATTCGTCCTTTCCTACTGGCGCTGCCTCCTCTACCGTTGGCTCGAAGACGTCTAATGCACATGTGTGTGGGGATCTCCTCCTGTGTCGTAGCGTGGACTCTGATTCGAAACCGATCCCTGAATCCGGGGTGGTGTCGGCGGCAGGGCCGTACTCGTCGTAACCCTCGTCTTCGTAAAACTCGCCTTCGTCGCCAAAGAGATACTTGAATTTGGGAGGGACCTTTGGGCAGAAAACAAGGGGAGAGACAAACACAGGCACGTAACGTGCAGTTAGAACAGAGGGCAAGCAAGTGGATCACTGGAAGCAACGTCAGGGCTGGAAATACGTTTTTCTGCATATGTGCACTGGTACAGATAGCATGAAAACTTACCTACACCAGTCGAATTTCAATTGCAGCACTTTCTCGGAAAAGTGGATTCATTGTGTATTGATTAGAGCTGTGTACCTAAACCCACATTTAGGTTCAGGTCCGGATTCAAGTCCAGAGGTTTAGGTTCAGTTCCGGACTCGTAAGTCCAGACCTAAAACCCATAGCATATACAGAATTGCATGTTGGCAACCTTGCAATGTTGTATGAGAAAAACTTTGGCCACGTAACATGAAGGTTGACGCTTGAAGATGCCTGATGGCAATGTTTTCTTCATTTTGCAGCACAGATTTTGCCATCTATGGGAGGTTTTACTGGAAACTGGAAACCATTATTTTCAATTCTTTGTTTGACATTTTCGAAGTGGTAACAATCAGTACAACGAATATAAATGGGTGTAGGTAAACATCATAGAATATACCTGCACAACTCCAATTTTACCTGTACTGACAGGCGTATGCAGATTGTATTTCAGCCCTATAACATGTACATGTAATGGTAACATGAGAATGGAATGTATTTTGAAGAGAGAAAAGCTTGGGGGTTAGAAGTGCTGTCTACCTAAGTGATTAGAGGCGGGCATGTCTTAACTGGTGCGTAGGGAGTCTTGAGTAGTTATCATGGATGACATGTTATGTCTTCCAGTTGATATGGTATAAGAAAATGCTTTTCCCCTTTTTGAAACAAATCTATAAGAGCATACAATCTCACTATACATAAAAGTTACAATCGCACTATACATGAAAGTAAGATTTTTGTACAAAATGTAGTTTACAGACTGAGTGAAATCAGCTGCATAGTGGTATGGAGTTTGAAAAATAGGGCTTCTTTTGATATTGAACATTAAGTTAAAAGGCACGCATGTGAAATTGTTTTCATCCATAGAAACCACTCAAGACATCCTGAACTCAAGACAGTCCAGTTTCCTTACACCTACTGCCATTCCCAAAGCCAATCCATGGGTTCGTATGGGCGGGGCCCAGTCTGGGTGCCAGTGCCAACTTAAGGGTGTGGATCTTAATTTTTTGGTGGCCATATTTGTGCGGTGCCTCGTTTGCAAAGGTACCTTCGGGGCTTCCAAGTTGGTGCCTATGTTCTCATACACGTCAGGCCGCCCGGCTGATATCCCCACATCCATGGCCGTGGCCATGGCCTCCACTGTCTCGGGCTGGGGAGGAGGGGGAGGCTTTTCCTCCTTCTTGAAGGAGGAACCGAGCCAATCCTGCACGGCTTTCATGCTGAACTTCCTCTTGGGGGTGGTCTGCTCTGAATCCTGCTCCTTTGGTGGACAGATAGATAGATAGATAGATAGGTAGAGAGGTGAGCACCGCCTGATGTGAGGGACACATCGGGCACAGGAACCACACCTGTGGGGCCTTCAATCCCAACCCCCCCACTGCACAGCTTTATGTACCATCAATTCCCTACAATATTTTGTACTCTTTACAGGTTAGTTGATTGTCCCATAGGGTATCCCCACCCACCCAGAGTGCTACACTGGCTAAATGTGAAGATTTCAGAAAGAGGAAGACTCCTGAACCATGTTAGAGTATCAGGCTGATCAGGTTTGGGCTTCTTCCCGCCCTCCTACCTTCTTGTTTCCTTTCTGATCGAGCGGATGGTCGTCTGTCGCTCCGGCTTTTCTGGCCATGTCGGGAGTGACGAGTCTTGCGCTGGGGCGCGGGCTGGCCTGGGCGGGAGAGGCGGCTTGAGCGAGGGCCATCTCAGCTGTTTCAGCAGCCTCTGCCTTGGCCGCCGCTTCTTCCCTGTTCTTTATGTACTCTAGACCTGCAGAGAGGGGAATCAAAAAACACTTTAATGTCACGATCAAGATCGCTGTAGAACCTTTTAGTCTCTTTTTGAGCTGTTTAAGTCTGTAAGGCAGAAGGTGGAGAATGGTTGAATGTCATGTATTGTTGATTGTCCATCAATGAAGACAGAATGGTTGAAATTATGGGGTGGTATTGCATAGCGGCAGCGTGCTCGACTCAGAACCAAGAGGTCCTGGGTTCGAGTCATGACATGCCACCGATCTTGTGCCCTTGGGAAAGGCACTTTACACATCTTTTCCATGTATTGTCTTGTCCTGTATTCGTCCCCTGCGTTGGTGGCAGCATAAAATAAGTTGATATAACTTGAGTGTGCTGTGACCATGTCTAGTCATGAAATGTTGGAATATAAAAAAAAAATCATTATCCCAAACAGGAAAATCCTGTCCATTGACAGAAAGACAGTGACACCCCTGGTGTACCTAATCCTAGTTTTCCACTGCCCCCGACACATCCGTCTTATCTATAAAGAGCTTCCATATAAAGCATGTGGAATTATCGGCAGAGTGGAGGGAAAATGTCAAACAGTGAAATCTTATCAACTATCGCACCTTTTAACCTTCAAAGTTCTTAACTGCTCAGAAACCAATTCAAACATGGGCCATAAAGCTCCAATAGAATGTTCCATTTAGGACTCTGTAGGATCAAGCAGCTTTAACACAGATGTGTCCTAGGTAGGATTATTCTGGCTTTTTGGTCTCGGGTTTCACGTCTACAGACATCAGAACACTTACATATGATAGACTGTGTCTAACATTTCATTGTTTTTACGTGTAGTTAGCTTTTGTTTGTTGTAGCATTTTTGCAAAGCAGTAATCGTTGACACCCATAATTTAACATAGTTTAGGTGTAACGTAATTGATTTTAGCATGTACTATTCATAGCATGTACTATTCAACCTTCTCTTGATTCTTTCCATACATTGTGCAATTGTTGTGCAATCGTTGTGCAATTGCAAACTGAATTTATTCTTGGCATCTGTTGTGCAAATTTCAGCTATCTTGCTATGGAAAACTGCTGTGTCTGAAATCCTCAGCGGTGGTTTGTTCTTTCACAGTCTGCTTAAAAATCCCATGACATCAAAATTGTACGATGACATACGATGAGTGTGACCACACTGTTATTCAATTTTCTAGTACAAAGGTTTAACAAAAAACAGCTTTATCATGTTGGCCCCCAAGCACATCAACACATTGTGCATGTTGCATACATCATGCTGAAGCTAATAACATGAGCTACTGTAATTCCTGATTTTTTTTTCACTGTACTATTATGTTCACTGTTTTCACTGTCACTTCTGTACCATGAACTTATCATTACAGTTAACAAATAATTCCTGGACTTTCTTTTTCCTGCACCTGTCGCCACCGTGAATATATAACGTTAGTTCTGTGAACATGTCCATTTTCTCAGACCGTGAACTTTTGCTACCATGAACATAAAGTGAATTACAGTATCTAGCCCAAAGGTACAAAAAAAACAACTTTATCATGCTGGGCCCCAAGCACACACACAGCAACGCATTGTGCATGTTACATACATGTAAATCATGCTGAAGCTAATAACATGAGCTGTTTGCGACTGCATGGATGTTCATTTTCGGTAACTCCCAGTTAGGCCTCCTTCCATCCTCCCTCTGCTTCTGTGGGACTACTTTGCAATGCAGTGTCTCAATCCCAGCGATGCTACACCATCACCTGTTGCTGGTGTTGAGTCTATGCCCAAAGACTAAATGAGCATCCAGACAAACCGGTTTTTAATGAGAGCCGTCGCAGCGGTGTCTAATGAGCATCAAATGCCGCCAACCTCTTTATTGGATAAGGAATGTTGATCAAACAATCTAGTTGAAGACGATTGTCTATAGCGAGGTAGAGGAACCATATTTTCCTTTTTTTTAGTCCCTTCCAGATAGAGAGATGTTTCCTCTTTAGCCTCCACCAGGCCTTTCTACGGGAATACGAATCGTAGAATTTGGCAAAAAAGAGAGTAAAATTGGCCAAGGGAGTCCGGCCGCGGGGAGGTAGTTTCTTTTCAGGGCGGCCAAACTCCCCTGGCAAATGTCTCGTATATAAAGCCAGCTTAGTTAGTCTGGGAAGGACTATTTCCTCATCACTGAGAAAGAGAAGACGAAAATATTACCCTCCACTGCTCTAGAATGATCCTACATGAACATACAGATAACTGTAGCCCCTGGTGCAAGCTTGAAGGCTTCTTTTTCCTTCGAGTGTTTCACTTCTGATGAAATTTCAGAGGAAAGTTCATTTTAGAGGAAGGTTTCCTCACAGAGGTTGAAACTACAGCTCTCGGCTCAATCTTACATGCAGATTACTGGAGAAACTGGCAAAATGAGCAGCCAGTAGGAGGGCTGTACAGCAAAAATTGTGGTAATTAGGGAAAAAAATAAGCGGGCTGCGAGATTAAAGCATAAGGAATCCAGGCAGCCTGCAGCCCAGGTCTGTTATTTATGGCTTGCTGTAATGGGTGCAGTCTCGGTGGGTATCAGCCCCACATACTAAAGGTTGAATTAGCATGCAGAGATGCAGGGAGGCAAAGGGGAGGAGGTATCAAGAGGATTCCGTTCCTTGTAGCAAACATTTCGTCTTGACGTCAGAGTCCTGCCGGTACTGGGAATACCAAAACATCCAAGTAAAGCTGACAGCTCTCATTACAGAGGCCGGCTGGATATCTTTCCTCCCTTCCAATGCAGTAATATTTCCCTCTACCCAGACGTTCTCACACTTTTTAGGCCACACCAATTTAATTTGTTGGTTCTCAGATTTTTTCAGAAAAAATATGAAGCGATGAAAAAAAAAACAGGTCTAGGCATCCTTTATAGCCCCAAATGCTACGATAGGAGCCCATGAAATTAGCACAAAGCTGGAAAACCTGTAACAACTGGGAAGGAAATGACTTTCCTCAACTGTTGCAGATAAAATATGAGCACTTTTGAGTTCATTCAGAACTAGAATCTTTTCTTTGTTGCAACCTTTGAGAACCAACAAATCAAATTGGTGTGGCCTTAAAACAAAACAATTAAAGCCTCCTTTTCCCTTCAACTGAGAAATTTTCAAATTTAAAAGTTCCAGTGAAAATAGATGAATTTAGAGTATCACATTTAAGACTCCTCACTCTATCATTATCAGGTGACTGCAGCACTAAATGACATCAACAAATGCAGTTCAGCAAGAAATCAAGACAAAGATCATCCACAACCCTGCTACATTTGTAGTACTGTCTGCAAACAGAGATAGACAACGTTTCCCTTTATCTCAGAATACACATTGCAACTTGCAAATGCTGTCGCTGAGAAACTCTGAGTCAGAGAAAAAAAGAGATCAGACACGCCGGAGCAGCAATTAAGTTGCTCACCGAGGCATCCCAAATCTCCTCTGATTGCCTCCGTATTAAAACCTGTGCCAAAAGAGCGTGGAAGGGAAGCGATTAAGTTTTGCCTGCTTGACATTATGGAAGTTTTAATTAACAAGTTGCTATTATGTCAAAATTTCATTAACAGACTTCTGAATCGCTACTGCTAATTTATTGGTAGAAAAGGCTGGATTTTGTCTATTTGCTTTTCTTGTTTCTTGCACTGACAGTTAAGAAATGTTCAGCATTTGCTTTTTAGTTAGTGAAACCGATTAAGTTTTGCCTTGTTGACATTATGGAAGTTTTAATTAACAAGTTGCTATTATGTCAAAATTTCATTTTAATAACAGACTGAATCGCTACTGCATTGGTAGAAAAGGCTGGATTTTGTCTATTTGCTTTTCTTGTTTCTTGAACTGACAGTTAAGAAATGTTCAGCATTTGCTTTTTACCTAGTGAAACCGCTTAAGTTTTGCCTGCCTGACATTATGGAAGTTTTAATTAACAAGTTGCTATTATGTCAAAATTTCATTAACAGACTTCTGAATCACTACAGTTGCTAATTTATTGGTAGAAAAGGCTGGATTTTGACTATTTGCTTTTCTTGTTTCTTGAACTAACAGTTAAGAAATGTTCTGCATTTGCTTTTTACCTAGTGTCAGTGTGATACGTCAAAAATGGTAGTATCAGGGTTAACAGATGCTATAGAGCTAAGGCCACACCAATTTGATTTGTTGGTTCTCGGATTTTTTTTTAATATGGTTAACTGGAAAAACCTTATGAAAGCAAAGTCTGAGGACCAGGTTGATGACTCGGTGGACTCAGTGTTTTGTAGTAAATACAGTCATATTCTAGTTTTCTTCCTAGCCCTCTCATTTTATGATGTCCGCTTGCTATCTTTTGAACTAAAAATATCCGAGAACCAACAAAATGAATTGGTGTGGCCTAAATGACTGGTCCAGGGACAAAAAGGGTTAAAGAGCAAATGAATATTGACCCTCCCTTTTTAAAAACTGCGTATAACATCAAACGAAATCTTGAATGAACGACACTTGGTATTCTGTTGCAGTCTTACAGCGAAGCTAATTTCACTCAACCCTGCCTCTCACACTTCTCTTCACCTCCACTATCTGCCAACCACTGACAACACAATTTCATTCAGCGTGTGCAAAAGTCAACCCTAATGTCATCCCTATCCCATTAATCTTCATGTCCTGGTGTGTACGTGTTGATCTGCGGTGACAACTTGCAGTTAATATGTATGAAAGGAAGTTGAGATGTTGACTGCATCACAATTTTTCTATCCCAGCCATTAAAGAGAGTGACTTCATCAAGTGGCATCGTATCGTCATCATCCGGTAATCCCTGTCATCATGGGCATCAGTAATTCTACTTCAATATGGCAGTAAGGACATGGTTTAGCAGCATGTTGGCAGAACGTACTGCACCTGCATGGAATTCTGATTTTTCACCATGTATAGAAATGTTATGGCCACACCAATTTAATTTGTTGGTTCTCGGATTCGCCTCTTTATTTTTTTCTGATTTGCAAAAAGAAAAGATTCTGGTTCTGAATCAACTCAAAGATGCTCATATTTTGCCCCCAACAGTTGAGGAAAGTCCTTTTCTTCCTAGATGTTAAAAAAGTTTTCCCATCTATCAATGCAGTGGTTCGATTTAAAGTTCAAAATTCATTGGTTAAATATTAACTCAGCCTTTTGTGTTGACTGCATGGCTCCTATCTTAGCATTTGGGTCTATAATAGGATGCCTACACCATTTTTTTTTTTTTTGCCCTGTCGCTTCATATTTTTTCTAAAAAAATCCGAGAACCAGCAAGTTAGATTTGTGCGGCCTAAAATAAACATGAAAAGGATGATTTCAGCTCTCATTTCATCCAGACAATGATCGATTGTCACCAAACATACAATTGTAATCAATAAGACAATATGGACAGCATATGCCGTCGTCCTAAATACTTCCCAATTCATTAACTTTTTGATAAGGTTTCTCTCTTTCACTGAAAGATCTTCTGTAAAACAGACAGGTTGTGTACTGGTGCTAATGGGATACTTTAGATAAAGTGAACCAAATTAGTGCTGGAATATGAAGATATTGGAATATACTACAAAGGTTAATTCTCAATTTGAGCATTATCTTTTATATAGAACTGAAAATAAAATTTTGGCGCAGTAAGGTTATTGTATAAATTTGTATCTTTATGTGGTATCTTGTCACCTTCCTTTTTAGTACCTTCCTTATTACGTTACTAACTAACATTTATGGAAAAGCATATCTTTTTTTATTGCAGCATATGTGGTCATCCTAGGACCCAATGTTGGTAGCATGTTGTGCCCTTTTACACGTAAATCTAATTTTGACTAGCCAGGGAGGTAAATAATTCTATTAGAGGTGACAGTGTATGGATGTTTGTTGCTATGATACATTTTTTACTACAAAATGGCCTACACATGTACTGCTAGATTTCACGAAAGGACATTGTCTGTAACGTTAGTACGAATAATTGTTTTTCAATCCATGTACATTGAATTTAGTATAGAACCCATTGATGTTGGTGTCGCTGTAATTAATTTATCGTGAAGTGGCCTAAATTCACTGCCTTTTGGGAAAGAGAAATGGACATAATATAGATAATTATGTTTCGTTGCACATATATACAACCCACTTCCTTGGATCAAAGTATAGAAGGTTATAAAATACTCTCTCTTCCCCACATCAAAAGTCTGTTCAGCCTTATGTAAGGGGACCACCTGGAATGATTCCTTTCTTTAGGCCACACCAATTTAATTTCTTGGTTAACGGATTTTTCTAGAAAACTAATCGAGCGGGCAGGCGAAAGAAAAAATAAAAATAAAAACAGGCCTAGGCATCGTATTATGGCCCAAAATGGTACGATAGGAGCCATGAAATCAACACACCAGGCTGGTTCAAAATTTAAACAATGAATTTTGAACTTTTAACGATACCATTGCATTGAAATAACTGGAATAACTGTAACAACTAGGAAGAAAAGGACTGTTTTCAACTGTTCAGGGCAAAATATGAGCATTTTGCAGTTGATTCTGAATTTTTATTTTTATTTGCAAATCAGAAGAAAATGAAGCGGGCGAATCCGTTAACCAAGAAATTAAATTGATGTGGCCTTACTGATCAATTTTCTGATGCTGAATAATTCCATTACCCAACTGCCGAAAGGGACGGCAAGAACGTAATTTATGTCCAGAATTCCGTGTTGCGGAGACCCATGGGGCTGCTAGATAAATGCCGTCCATAATGCTGCATGTTCCGGGAACGGTATTGCAGGATGCGCATGACATATTCGCCACCGTTTTGAATAATATGCGTACTGTACAATATGTAGAACCACTATCTTACACAGAAAACGATTTATACCTTTCCTTTCGCATAAACACTCCAGAGGGTTTGAAAAACCCACTTAAAATTTACTAGATTGCAGAAAATGTAATGCAGAAATTACAAATTAGAAATTGCAAGTAACAGAAAAAAATATACTTTGAGCTCTAATCCCAAAGTAATCCTACATTTACACCCTTCAAGAGTTACAGATCACAATGATTTCTATCCAAGTATTTGGCAACAATTGATTTTTTTAAGCATACTGTCTTCAGGTTGCATACAAAATCTAAGTTGCAGTTCAGGTCAGTCAACCCTGTGCATTTTAATGGGAAAGAGAATTTCCTGCTCGGAGTTTTCATGAAGTAGCTGTGCGTATCTGTTCCATCAACCTCCTTCCCTTCCCAATTTGTTACCATCATGCCCTCCCTTCTTGTCAGACCTGCTTGTGATAACTGATGGTTCATTTCCTGCCAGAGTTGCAGGTATGTTTTTCTGGCAAGATCTGCCATTGTGAATATGGAAGAACAAGTGTGCCCAATTTTATGATTGGCAAACTGCTGCAAGGATAGTTTGCCAACAGTTTGCAGACAGTCCTAATAAGCAGAATGTATAATTGTAGAGGTTTCTTGTTTAGGTAATTATGCAAATACGGACCTAATTTGCATAATTAATCTGAAAATTCTATGACTCCTTAGTAGTAAATGATTGGAATTTCATACTTGGGACATGATGCATCTATTATGTTAATGTTGAGGTCATTTGCATAATTGCAGAAATTGACATTTACATATCAAGCCCATATTTGGTGGAGGTATGAGATCTTGGAACTCTTGTTGTGAGAAATGCTTTCCACAGTAATCTTGGTGTGTGATGATTTCTTTACCTAAAGGATATTATACAAGTCTCACATAAACATGAAAAATATGAAAATAAAATACCGAGATTGTAAACAACAATAAGTATTATGACATGCATTGATAAACTATGTGTGATCTTTTCTAGTCGGCCCATCAATGATAATACTGACCAGGCTGAGACTTCTGTGATGTTGGCAATGGTTGCTTTGTTGGAGATACATCAAAAGTGCCTGGTTGACTCACAAGTAGGTGTGAAGTTAGCTGTGGTAACTCAAGTTTCTATTTTTGTTCAGAAATGTGGACCCAGCACTGTTTAAGAGTTAATTAGAAGGCCTGCGAGCAAGCTAACAATGGTTCATGCTTTAATACTGGCTTTGGAGAGGCCTGGCAAATATAAAGTTCGGATGCACTTCTTTAGTAAATCCAGCTTTAGTTTTAGTGTTATCGATGCAAAATTAACATTGCAACACAAATAGTGCCAATTCAACCTTTGTTCACTATGGGTTCTGCTGATCATTCAGACAAACTACTACTGACGCGTTTGATTTGAGGGTCTTGTATAGTAACAAACAAACTGAACGTCCATCATATACTTTATTATAGGAAACTATATGGGTATTTGAGCAGGGGGGGTTTGGAGGGTTTTGATGACCCCCCCCCCACAAGGCTGAAGGTCCACTTTTTGGTCCACTTTTTATCCAGAGGTCCAAGATTTTTCTTTAAAAGATGGACTGATTCGTGTCACCAGCAAGGCAGGAATAGTAGGAAAACTGCTCACTTTGTCATTGAAAAAAGTTACCTCTGATTTTTTCTTTGAAATCCTCTAAAAATTGCTGGAAATTCCATTTCAGAAGGTTAATTTTTCAAAATTTCCCTGGGGAGCATGCCCCCGAACCCCCAGGAACCTTGCACTCACTGGTCCCTCAAGCAGTGGGAAGAACCCCCCCCCCCCATTCAAATTCCTGGCTACGGCCATGTTGAGGGTGATGTAATTAGTAACTGCTCTTACCTGGTTGGTGGAAGGTTGGAGACAGTTGCCGAGCGACTAATCGTGCAATGTCTGATTCTTCTCTTGCGTGTTGTCTGGCAATGTCTGCTTGTTCGGCCTTTGCCCTCGCGTGGGCAGTTCTGGAAGGAAGAACATGTTTTATTAACTCCCGGTGAAAAATTACATCCAGACTCCGAGAAAGGTCAAAGAACATCATAAACTTACTCTGCTCACAATATCATGCAACACTGGTCAATTTGAGTTTGAAAAAAACATGGACAATTTGGAATATCTTAATATTAAAAGCATGCAAACTTGTCATAAAGATAAAGACACTGTGTCATGGTTTCTCAATTACGAGTTAATGACCTGCCCCAAGGTGAATATAGCCTTGTCAGTTGCTATAACCACCGAATCAAGCCACCGAGTGAGCGCAGCATTTACAATATTGTACATCTTGCATAAAAATGGATAATTATCAGATTTCTAAATTCTGTGTCCTTTGGAGTTTAAGTGAAGAGTGCTGTTGCACCAGAGCACATATTATGAAGACTTATCGTATAATAATAATAATAAATATTGCAGAATGTTGCTCAGGACATGTCATGTATCTAACCCACTGTACATTTAATCTGGACATAAATTTTTCATGAGCTGTGTTAGTTAGTCATAGGATTGCATAGTAGACAAGCAGTGTGTAGTCCCCATTATGCACGTGCACAGTCCATATAGCCATATGTTTTTTCAAGTGTCATCAATTAAACATTAGCCTGTGTTCTGAGAGCCATGGATCTGGAGTGCTTTTAATATCACTCTAGTTCTGTCATGGCAGGATTATATCTAGCCGTGATACAGTGTTATGTGTATTCCCAGTTTGCACCAGATATCTTTCCCCTTTCCTTTCCTAAAGACAAGCTTTAAACCTGGAATTCAGTTGGGAAAATTTGCAGTTTTGTCAACTTAATGAGAAAATGTGATTTATAATAAAAGGCCAGACAAAATGTGTGACTTTGACAGTTTGTAAGCAACTGTGTCGGCTTTAAAGGCTTTTTGTGAGAAACTTGTTTCAGAAAATTATATCTGCCACAGGTTTCCAGGAATTTTTTACAGCATTCCTGCTCCCAGTTATCACATAATACTAAAATGATACAGCATCCAAATATGGTGGCTATATACAGACTTTGGTTTGATCAATAAAGTTTCCAGCATGCTGTGGAAAACACTGACACCACTTTGACCTTGTTAACAAATGCTGTATGGGTACTTGAGACACAGCCTCACAACACTTCAAACGCTTGTGATAAACCATGAATCATTTGAGTATTAATGGCACTGTTTTATTCAGACATCATCAGTGAGGAGAGGCATCATCGTCCCTGTGTGCAAAGGGAAAATGTCAGAGTTTTACATTCGACACAACCTATAATTCCCCACAGAAGGGTCCCTGTGCCAAGAGAATCTGCACTTGGTTGACAACGTGCCAACCTTCTGTAAATCATTTTGTAAAAATGATGCTATGATGACTTGTACATTGTTGTCAAAATTCCTCCCTACATGATATTTGAATGAATCAGAATTCTGTCTGCTTCCTTCTTGATTTTTTTCCCGCAGAAGGGTCCCTGTGCCAAGAGAGGCTGCAATTGGTTAACAACGTGCCAACCTTCTGTATATCATTTTGTAAAAATGATACTGTGATGACTTGCACTTTGTTTTAAATTCCTTGATTGCTACATGATATTTGAATGAATCAGAATTCTGTCTGCTTCCTTGTCAAAAAAGCACTTGGTTGATAATGTGCCAACCTTCTGTAAATCATTTTGTCAAAAAAAGATGCTATGATGACTTGCACATTGTTGTCAGTTCCTCACTACATTAATTTTGAATGAATCAGAATTCTGTCTGCTTCCTTGTCAATTTTTTTTTTACTTCATCTGCGTAGAGAAACATTGCACATTTGTCTTTCCTGTTTCCTTCTTGCAGTACCTTCTGTAAATCATTTTGTAAAAATGATGCTACATCATATTTGAATGAATCAGAATTCTGTCTGCTTCCTTGTCGATCTTTTTTTTTACTTTGTCTGCTTAGAGAAACATTGCACGTTTGTCTTTCCTGTTTCCTTCTTGCAGTACCTTATGTAAATTATTTTGTAAAAATGATGCTATGATGACTACATCATATTTGAATTCTGTCTGCTTCCTTGTTGATTTTTTTTCTACTTCGTCTACTTAGAGAAACATTGCACGTTTGTCTTTCCTGTTTCCTTCTTGCTGGAGGATTCGTTCTGCTAGACTGGCAGGAAATAGATATTGATCTGTGTATTTCTACCTCGGGGAGTGCTTTACCTTCAGGCAGGCATGAAATACAGCCTGGTCAGTGGCCTTTCACCTCTGACATTTCAGAGTGCAGTGGCATTTATCTGTCTTGAAAGGGGCACCGCCGCTGTCAGAGGACGGAGCTTTACTTCATATTCATACAGCTTAGAATGTCAGCTGACAGTCTGTTCTGAACAAGTCATCTGTCATTTGCCTTCCCTCTCATATCGTCCACGGCAAAAAGCATGTTTTCTGTCATGTAGAAAGGTGGTTAATGTACATGGTGAGAAGGCAGGAGCTATGGTAGACCTGTCCTATGTACAATGTATGAGGTTATCGTTACAGACACAGAAGTAAATCTGACAGTTGATTTGAAACTTTTCTCTCTATATGTTATGTCTCTATTCTCTCTAGATGTTATGTGTTATTGTCAATCCAGAATGTTCTACTACATGTACATGTTAATTCTAAAAGCCTACGTCCATTATTAATTAGCAATTTATAAACTCACAAGAAATGTTACATGAATTGAGATGTTGAAGTAAGAACACTGGACAGTTTGTCATAACCTATCATCCAAACTTATCACACTACACTGTCCGTCCTCAAACTGTCAACTTCTGACAACATAATTGAATCGACTGTACACCAAATTACATCAAAACTCCCTCCTTTGTCCACTAGTCTCCCTGCACCGATGTATACATGAATGTATCATGTTTGATGTCAACATTCTCGAGTAACCACTGGACACACCATAACACGGATGCCGCATGCAATATTTACCAAGCACATTCATAATTCATGATCTTCATGACTGATACCTTTGATAAACATCAAGAGACACTCGCAGAGAGAAACACTGCCCTTTTAGGCCACATCAATTTAATTTGTTGGTTCTCGGATTCGCCTCTTCACTTTTTTCTGATTTGCAAAAAAAAAAAAGATTCTGGTTCTGAATCAACTCAAAAATGCTCATATTTTGCCCCTAACTGTTGAGGAAAGTCCTTTTCTTCCTAGTTGTTACAATTTCATCTATCAATGCAGTGGTTTGATTTAAAGTTCAAAATTCATTGTTTAAATATTCGCCCAGCCTTTTGTGTTGTCTTCATGGCACCTATTGTAGCATTTTGGGCCATAATATGATGTCTAGGCCTGTTTTCATTTTTATTTTTTTTTCGCCCTGTCGCTTCATATTTTTTCTGGAAAGATCCGAGAACCAACAAATTAGATTGCTGTGGCCTTATGTGGGGAGTCAAAGCATGGGATTGCTTCCAAACCGTAAGGTGTTTTCGCCCCAGTAGCGCCATTGTAATTTTCCGGTACAATATAGTATTGATTACTGCTTGTGTATGTGGTTTGTTTCTAATGGGTTTCCTGACTTCTAAAGACCTGTAATCAAGATAACCATTGATCTGGGCTCATCCCTGGCTGCCACTCATCTGCACACACATGCCAGAGGGTAGGAGGGGTTACAGATTGCAAACCAAGGGGATCTAATACCGTACGCAGATCAACCGTCAAAGCAAATTAAAGACGGCAACAATCTTGCTGCCTTGGCTCTTCTGGCTCAAACACTTCATGGTGTGTCAAAAGGTTTCACAGAAATACAATTTGACATAATTAGTTATGATTTCAGAACCCTCTCTGATCCTGAATTCAAAGGATGGAGTCCATATACTTGTTAGAATGTTGGTCTGACTACAGACTGTGATTGACAGCACATCTAATGCTTGAGCTGAATGTCTTTGTAATTTCACACAAAATTGGATGAACCTTCTCCCTGCTGCCTAACCCCATAACCAACACAAATTTGGTGCCAATAGGCTACTACAGCAGGACAAAGGTTAAACAGCCTTGGGCCAAGTAGGTAGTGTAAAGTGACCCAATTTGGGGGACTGTTTTGGGGTTCTTATTTTGTAAGGGCAAGGAGCTTTCCTATAGTGGTCCTCTCCTTGGTGCTGAACTGTTGTTACACGTACATCACAGTCTTACTGTGTCTGGGTACCGAGTACTTCATGTCATTATCCTTCTTACACCAAGAGAAGGAAGAAGTGTGTGATCATGATTTTTAATTAGTCATCACTGCATGCAGTAATGAACATGAGCTTGCTTTAAAGATGAAAGGTGCTGTGTTACAAGAAAAAAAAGAGAACATTTTTGTTGTAGAAAATAAAGAGATAAGAGATGGAAAACAGTTGCCAACAGGAGATTATGGAAGTAATGTTACTGTTGTAAAGAATGTAAAGTCAAGTTCGACGGAATGATGGAAAGATTCTTATTGTTGTAGAAAATAAAGAGATAAAAGGTGTAAAACAGTTGCCAACAGGAGATTATGAAAGCTAGTAACGTTACACTTATAAAGAATCTAAAGTCAAGTTGGAAATAATGATGGAAAGATTCTGCAAACCAAGCATAAAGACCCCTGTGGTACGGTGTTCCATTCTCTGAGCACCTCCCCCCCCCCAACACACAACGGTGTTCCATTCTCTGGGCACCCCCCTCCACCACCACCACCTAACACACACACTGTCTGATAGATTGGCAATCCGATGCATATTGACCGCCTTCCGTATCAGGGCAGTCAAAAGGTTACGAATATTATCACAACATCATTGGATCGAGGTCACCGGCATCTCCCTTTCCCGACATTGTATCGATCGAGCACTTGGCGAAGGTCGTTCGGTAATGTGCAGCTTTCTTTTCATGTTCTCTTGCAGGAGAAACCAGATCCCAGTCCCGCTATGGCTTCCAGACGGATCAATGTTACATTACAAATCATTAGTTTCATGAATATTGAGAAAGGTTAAAAAAAGATACCGATGAAAATGAGAAGATCTTATTGGGAATTTGATGCCTTTAAGTTTATGCTATACACAGTGTATGACTTTTTTCACCCTTTGAAATAAAAGGGGGGAAAACAGTTCTCCAATGTTACATTAAAAATCATTAGTTTCATGAATATTGAGAACGGTTCAAAAAGTTACCGATGAAAATGAGACCATCATATTGGGAATTTGATGCCTTTAAGTTTATGCTACACAGTATATGACTTTCTTCACCCTTTGAAACAGTTCTCCAATGTTACATTAAAAATCATTAGTTTCATGAATATTGAGAAAGGTTCAAAAGTCACCGATGAAAATGGGATCATATTGGGAATTTGATGCCTTTAAGTTTATGCTATACACAGTGTATGACTTTCTTCACCCTTTGAAATAAAAGGGGTAAAAAAACAGTTTCTCCACATTATCAGCAGGGTGGTCGGATGGATCAATGTTACATTACAAATCTTTAGTTTCATGAATATTGAG
Organism: Branchiostoma belcheri; assembly: GCF_001625305.1. Lineage (NCBI taxonomy): Eukaryota > Metazoa > Chordata > Leptocardii > Amphioxiformes > Branchiostomatidae > Branchiostoma > Branchiostoma belcheri. The sequence continues at coordinate 7,928,887 of NW_017803909.1, read as the reverse complement.
AAAGGTTAAAAAAGTTACCAATGAAAATGAGAAGATGGGACTTTGATGCCTTTAAGTTTATGCTACACAGTGTATGACTTTCTTCACCCTTTGAAGGGGGAAAAACAGTTTCTTCACATTATCAGGGTAGTCCCAGGTGGGTCTATGACGACGTGAAGTTGAGTTCTCCGTAATTTGTTTTGCTTCACGTGACGTGCGACTGCTGCCCTGTGCCTGATGAGGTCAGCAGCAAACCTGCCGCGACGACAGCCACGTCGGCAGGGTGAGTAATGACTACATTACTGTCCCTTAAGGGCCCTCCTCATCATTGTTCTCTTGTCTAGAGCCACGGAAAGTTCATTTCTTACAGACGGAGAGTGCTCCCGTGGGCCGTGGTTTACTGACTTTGTCATTATCGCTCGGTTGGAGGGGATCATAATCTAATAACCAAAGCAGTTTTTCATCCTTCTACCGGTGACAGAGGTCGTTGCCTGCGCGCGTTTGAACATATAATGTATAATGCAGGGTACATGGTCGGATTAAATGTGGAACGTTCATGGTTTGACATCTCACGTTAGTAAAGTTTGGAGTCGATCTGCATAGACGTGACAAAACTTAAAACTACTCCATTTAAAGATGTCTTTGATCTCTTCAACAATAGCAACATCTCATTAATAAAACAATTGCTTTACTAGCTTTAGGGAAACCTTCAACTGAGGATTAAAATGTGGAACGTTCTGGTTTGACATCTCACGTTAGTCAAGTTTGGAGTCGATCTGCATAGACGTGACAAAACTTAAAACTGCCTCATTTAACGATGTCTTTGATCTGTTCAACCGGTAAATTTGTTTTGCACATTGAAGGTGTGTGCGCATGAAGATAGTTCTGTATGTAGTTTTTTTTTGTTTTTCTTTTTAGTTTGGCACACTGCTATCAAATTTGATGAACTAGACTTTCTACTGTATGACCATTCATTCTATCCCAATTTTACTGTTTGTAGATGACTGTTGCGTTTTGTTGTGTAAAACAGGGCCCATATTGGAAAGAAGTGCAATCACTTAATGGGCCACCCTGTATAAAAATGACGGAAAATAAAAAAAAGATAAGTTTTTACTTCTTGGGGAAAACATGGTGTATGTATCGCTTCGGCCAAACGAATGAAAAATGACATGATATGAAATATGATATTTTCCAGGTTTTAGGTATGACTCATAATGACTCATTCATGCTTTCCAATCAATTTTCGGTTTCGCTCTTATTTTTACAATTTACAATTGAAAGAAAACTAGTTACTTCTTTCTGTCCAAGCAAACGCAGATTACGTTTCATTGGATTTCATTCGGAACGCTTATGTTGATTTGATTATATAGATGACATCCTCCGGGAATCCCAAAACTGCGAATAAAAAAGTTTGGCCAAAAGAAGTTGCTTCCATTAAGAAATCTACGTGGTCATGAAGGTTGAACAAATGGGACAGAGTATGGTATGGCGAATAATCTACTCTTCAAATTAATTTCTTTACATTTTCGTCTTTTTCGTTTGATTTTGGCATTCTACAACGTTGGTATCGTTTTGAAATATTCTTTTTGCAACTTACGGTATGTATTTGCATATTTTGCAACTGTTTTGTACGATTTACAGTACGGTTGAAAACTTTTTGTTTTTGGAAACGGCCGAAAATTCATGCGCGCGTGGATGTCATCCATATAATCAAATCAACATGGCCTTACTCTTTTGCTTCACCGTCACGTGGATTCTATGGAAGCGTCGTATCGCGTTACCTTTTCCTCCCGTGGGGTAACGTTACTGCTAGATGTTGTATCTCATGTTGTCAGGTTTATGAAGTTGTCAAAACGGCTATATCTCATAAATGAAACAATTGCTTTATTAGCTGCAATCGCTTTGGGGAAACCTTCAACTGAGTTGTCCAGGAAGGCGCGCCGGCATTCAACAAAATTGCTCAAAAAATGCAAGATGCCTTCTCACTTCTCAACAAGCCTTGTCGCGATTAAAATGTTTTTTGATTGCTAATAAACTTGAAGGACGAAAAATAAACTTGTAGAATTTTCGTACACCTGCCAATAGTACTTGATGTCGTGTATATATGCAGTATTCCCGTGGTTTGAACAAAAATCGAACATTTTGGCACCCGCTATATATTGCTCACAAGATGTCTTCTCACTTCTCAACAAGCCTTATCGTGATTAAAATGTTTTTAAAAAATTGAACATAAACTTGAAGGACGAAAAATTAATTAGTAGAATTTTCGTACACCTGCTAATAGGACTTCAGACGCCGATGTCGTGTAAATATGCAGTATTCCCATGGTTTGGACAAAAATCGAACATTTGGCTACCCGCTATTGAACGACGAATGTCTCAACAAGCCTTATTACGATTAGAATGTTTTTTTTAAAAAATGGCACATAAACTTGTAGGACGAAAGATTAATTTGTAGAATTTTCGTACACCTGCTAATAGTACTTCAGACGTTGATGTCGTGTAAATATGCAGTATTCCCTAGCCTCCGTAGCAGGCTTATAGAACTGGGGGTTTGGTGGTCTTCGGCTGTTTTCTGATTAGCCCAGTTCTAAAAACGGGGGGTAATTCAACCAAATAGCACATAAAAGATCCCAAAGACCTTGAAGCCCCCCAAACCCCCCAGTTTTTGGCATGCTATGGAGGCTAAGTATTCCCGTGGTTTGAACAAAAATCGAAAACTTGGCACCCGCTATTGAACGACGAATGTCCCACCGATCCAGTTGCCTTGGACTGAATTCCTGCAGAACGAATCAGGGACAGCCCCATGAACAGACGCCGCATGGCAGGCCGTGAAGGGATTCGTTACAGACGACATGTCTTCATCACGTTAGGCCACAGCAACTCATTTTTATGGATGGCATGAGCGCGCGCACTAATTTTCGCCTGATTTTTGGAGAGAAAAAAAAGAAGAAATTTTGTTGCCTTCTGACAGTGGTCACCATGCCGAAAATGGGCAAATATGTCCGTTGCCATGCTGGAACGTGGATGACAGAGCTAACTATGAAGACAGGAGACAAGAAAAGGCTATGATTTAATGCTTTGTCACTTTGATGCAGTGATGCTGGCTGTGTATAAGTGATGTTCCCACTGAATCAAAACCATTTGCACAATGTCAATGATTGAGTCAAAATTTTAAAATGTAGGAACCTTGTTTTTTTTTCGGCCCGCCTTGTTTTTTTTTTGCCGGCTCGCATTAGATTTGGAGCCTACGAATGATGTCATCCATACAATTTACTGGCTGTGGCCTTAGGAACATAACGTGATTTCCTAAAGCGTGTTTGGGCGAGGCCCTTCGTTAACCCACGTTGTTCGATTGTGATGTTTAGAATCCGTGCAAAATCATGGCCGACGAGCAATCGAGCTCGTGTTAAGGGGAAGGCGTGACAATGAACGCGGCTGTTACATAACTGATTTACGGGGTCCCACAGTGATGCCTGCCTTGTATAACTGTACGTACTCCCAGGCGCGCGTTTGGAATTCGCCGAGCGGCTTCAGCTGCCCCCCGTGTGGGCTCAGGAAGGAAAGCGGTACGCTAGAGCTGGTCTAGTCTGTCCATGTTTAGTACTAGTAGTTACCGCCATCATGACCTGACTCGACTATTCTTGCATAACTCGATGTGACATCTGACGAAAATCGTTAGGATGCCTGGAAAATTCAGTCATCGGTTTGAATTTTTTATGCATCACATGGCGTTGAAAACAAGAAATACTGACTAATGGATTGGAAATTCCATGTTTAGTTGTATAATGGATTGTTTCAGCAGCACCACGACTTGATTTTGGTGAGTTTTTTTTTGGGGGGGGGGGGCAAATTAGCTGACGCCTTTTCTTTTTCTAATTAGGCCCATGATTAACAAGGCTTTTTGATGAGATTCCTGTATGCTACAATCTTGGCCAGGGGAACATTACGGAATCAAAATGAAAAGAAAGCGCCTAGGGCAATGCTTATTTTCTTATATGGGGTGTTGTGACCTGTGTGCCAACGTCGTTGAACATTGGGACAGACTTTGAGGTTAGTCCTGCAGGCTTTGACTCGTTAGGCCATGTTGATTTGATTATATGGATGACATCCTCTGGGGACCCCAAAACTGATGCGCGCGTGCGAATAAAAAAAACGTTTGGCAACAAAAAGTTGCTTCCATTATATATGAAATCTACGTGGTCATGAAGGTTATACAAATGATACACAGTATGGTAAGCGAATAATCTAGTCTTCAAATTCATTTCTTTACATTTTCGTCTTTTTCGTTTGATTTTGGCATTCTACGACATTGGTATCGTTTTTTTGCAAGTTACTACGGTATATATTTGCTCATTTTGTAACTGTTTTGTTCGATTTACAATGACAATGTGGTTGAAAACTTTTTTTCTTTTGGAAACGGCCGAAAATTCATGCGTGCGTGGATGTCATCCATATAATCAAATCAACATGGCCTTACAAATACAGTAACGTTCTCCCCCGCGGCGCGGTACGCAGGACTCCGAGATGAAGCCTCGGACGCGGTGACGTCTCCGTCTGTCCAATAGCGCGAGTCGGCACCGCCGCTCATCCATTCTTCCCAAACAAGGTGTAATCAGTCAGGGCGGCTCGCCGGGAATCTCACAAGACACAGCAGTGCCCAGCGCAGCGATTACGGGGCGGCCATATAAGCCTTTATTTATGTCATCGCAGCCGTTCTGACGTTCTCACGCTGGCTGAAAGACGCACATGCCCACATGTGTAAGCCCCCTTCATAGCTTCCCGTCTCCGTCAGGCAACTGTGGCGCTGCTAGCAGGGATATGTCAATCATGGCGGCGGCTGACGCCAGTCATATACATCGCACGGTGCATCTACGACGAAAGGTTTTTCCCCACGACAATCGTGCCGTACGTCGTACATTTCAGAACAATAAGTACAGCAGGTTAAAACTAGAAAGATAACATTTGCAAAGCAAATGCATAATGTTTACCTTCGGTCTTCTCTGTTCATTCTTACTCAAATGCATTCATATATATATATTCAGACAGAAGTATAAATCCCTCCTACTATGAAATTGCAACATTATGTAACCCAACACCAGTTACCATGGTGAGAGACGTCAACAAATCAGGTCATTGGCCAGGCCAGAGGTCAGTGTTTGGAACAGAAGAAGAGGAAACGTAGCAAAAACAATATGTTTTCCTTCGGTAAACATATTATTATTAATTAGTCCCTTTCACGATCGTCGCGGAAAAAAGAACGACTGTAGGTGCCTCGTACGTAGCCTGAGTACGAAGTGTGCGTGCCCGGGTGGACTGATGACACAACCCCTTACCGCGGCCTCCAAGTTTCACGGCTCGCTGTCTCTTGAATGAACTTATTACATGTCATTTTGCCCTTCGATGGGGGCCAATGAACGACAAATTATACAATTTGCCAGCGAAATGGGAAAGCGGGCATGCTATTGACTATGAAGTCAATGTTTCGGCCGTCAAGTTGCCGTTAGTTGTATATCAACGAGGGGCCAGCGAAATGGCCTAATGATTTCGTCTCAGCTGTACGTGTATAAAGTTATCTTGAGCACAAACTACCGTACCCATAGAACAAAATTTATGCCTTGCATTAGTATTCTCCAAATGAACACTTCTGTTGTTTTTTCCCCATCACCAACCCGGTTGCTTATGGGGATGAACGTTATGTGGTAGTAGTTATCGTAAGTTTCGGTTACGTAAGGTTTGGTTGGACTGTAAGTAGGGGAGAACCCGAATAAGGTAACTTTCGATTAGTGTTGACGTAGTGCGGATAAGGAAGTAGTCAGTTTCCTGGCAGTGAAGAATGCTTTAAAGGTAAACTAATAACATTTATGGACCGGTAAGAGTCGTTATTAGTGGTCAAAGTATCTGTTCGCGAGTACTCTTGACCAATACAATATCCTAGTTTAGCATGAAATTTATTCTGTGATGGGTTAACGTAGTACAGAGTAAAAACTTCTCGACAGTCCTACTGAGGTCTTCCTCAGAATTCACGTGACCAGTGAGTCACATAGGTCACGTGATCTTACGGACGCATCACGTGAGCAACTGGCCAGACAGCCATGAAGTCTATACCGCCCGCCGTCTCCGTATCCTAGAACCCTAGGGCGTTATGGCAAGTTCTACATGTATTTTGTCCTCATCACGGCGACTTACCTTGAAACTGCAATGTCTGCCTTCTGTCTGGCGACCTCTGCAGCTTTTAGAGCAGCTTCAACAGCCTGGTCCACTCTTTCCTTTATCTTGGCGTAACGCACCGAGAACAGGTTCTTCTTCTTCCCTGAATGCACTAGGTAGTTGTGCTTGTATTTGCCTTCCTCTTTGGCTCCATTGGGATACGTGGTGCATCCATATCCGTGCTTTCTGTTGTTCAGCCACTCACCCTCGTATCTAAGTCCGTCCGATCTCTGGCTGATACCAAACCCACTCCGCTTGTCATTCTTCCACTCTCCCATGTAAGTTTCTGTTGTGTTAGCGTCTATTTCCTCTGCCACCATGTGCGGCATTTCGTACTCTGACGTGGTGCCCGTGGACTCCACCCCGCTAATACTAGAAGGTGTTGTTGATTCTACATCTATGTCACTGTATTCACTACTGCGGTAAGACGTTTGACTAGCTTGACTACTTCCACTGCCTTTCTTGCGAATCCTTAACCCCGAAAGGAAAGACTTTCTGATGCTGCTGGTGCGCTTAAGGAAGGCTTGCTTTTTCTTTGGCGGAGGCTCGTCGAAGATGTTTAGAACGAAGCCGCCTCTTGCGCCGGAAACCTGGAGATTGGTTTGGCTGGGGGTGGCCTCGTGGGCCCCCTCCCCCACACTGCTCTCCTGGTCACTCCGCAGCGAGGCCAGCGAGGTGCGCACGGGAGAGTTGATGACGGACGCCATGCCGTACGGCACGCTGCTCCTGATGCCGTACCCCTGCCGCATGCCGGCCACCCATTGGCCTTGATACGTGCCTAGAGAACAAGACAGAACAACGTTACAATCCGGCACAGTTTCAATGTTGTTGTCGTTGTACTGTACTACTACATGTACATGTTGTTGTCAATATGTACATGTACAGCAATAAACAACAACGTTACAATTCGGCACAGTTTCAATATGTACATGTACATGTTCAAAATGTACATGTACAGCACATTTTGAACATGTACAGCAATAAACAACAACGTTACAATTCGGCACAGCTTCAATATGTACATGTACATGTTCAAAATGTACATGTACAGCACATTTTGAACATATACAGCAATAAACAACAACGTTACAATTCGGCACAGTTTCAATATGTACATGTACATGTTCAAAATGTACATGTACATGTACAGCACATTTTGAACATGTACAGCAATAAACAACAACGTTACAATTCGGCACAGCTTCAATATGTACATGTACATGTACATGCTCAATATGTACACCCCGTACATGTACGACGTAACGTCACAGCAATAAACAACAATGTTACAATCCGGTACAGGTGCAATATGTACATGTACATGTTCAATATGTACATGTACAGCAATAATCAACAACGTTACAATCCAGTAGAGCTTCAATCTGTACATGTACATGCTCAATATATATGTACATGTACAGCAATAAACAACAATGTTACAATCCGGCATTGCACTTGGCATTGCTTCCTGATGACTCCAATTACTGAGGATAAAGTAATGACATTTGCAGATCCCCGCCGAAAGGCATTTCTACGTTTTCTCTGACGTTTACGTAAGTGAAGATAGTGCCCCTCCACGAACAACCCATCATCTCTCTGCTTCAACTGTAGGAGACATTATAGACCAGCTGAGACCCTTTCACGGAGATAACAACCATCATACTCAGCAGCAATGACACACTTCAACCGGCTCTGAAGAAGCATCAGCGATTTTCAGTTGATACTTATCAAGCTTGTAACAAGCTGGTTCGAGTTCTCTCTCCGACGTAAGAGTGTTATGTAAGGTCCTTAAACTCAGAGATATGCTGAATTATATTACTCTTGATGGTCCTGATAGAGGGACGGCGGTAAAAACGGTAGTATGTAGTTGCTATACGCTTTATTCGCCTGGTGTATGCTTCATGAAGTACTAGTTCGCAACAAGGCAAGAATTCAATTTGTGGCATTTCCACCTCAAAGCCGAATGAGTAGCCTCCATAGCATGCCCAAAACTGGGGGTTTGGGGGTTTTCAGGGTCTTTGGGAGCTTTTATGTGCTATTTTCTGATTGCATATAGACAACATAGCCGGTCTGGTTGAATTACCCCCGTTTTTAGAACTGGGCTAATCAGAAAACAGCCGAAGACCACCAAACCCCCAGTTCTATAAGCCTGCTACGGAGGCTAGCGAATGAGCTCAAAAGCGGTGCGCGTCACAAAAACGCCTGAGAAGGCTTCGACACGCACAGATAAACTCCTGACATGGTGTCACCGTGATAAAAAGGCCATAAGTTCCGCTAGTGTGGTGTGATATTCTTCAGATCTCTTCTTCATCATTATATTGAGCTGTAGCAATAGTACATGCGTAGTCTGCTAATATCAGGTTTTCCTAAATCATGTTGGCTCTTCTTGAAGCCGAATTGATCTGAGCATTTAGATGTTCGATGTAGTGAAGTAAGCGGGGATTCTATCCCTATCGCCCGGAAGACTCATCTGGAGTGTACGGTGCAAAACAAGCGCCCGAAAAGCAGACCAGTCCTCCCAAGCTAGTCTCCACCAGACTCCTTTTGCAGGCTGAATAAATTGTAGAAATCGTCTTAAAAAGGGGATATAATTGGCCAGAGGAGTTTCCCGTGCAGGCCAATTGGACCATCGATGGCCGGGAAACTTCTCTGGCCAATTATATCCCCTTTCAGACCGATTTCTACGATTTATTCACCCTGCAAAAGGAGTCTGGTGGAGACTACAGCCAAGCCCCCACCGCCCCCAACTGTGGGAGCCCGGGGTGACGACGCCATGAGTCACGGACCTGCAAGATTCAGATTAACGCTACAAAAAATGTCTCCTCTGGCATCTTGTACGAACATACACAAGACGGACTGTCCGAGGTAGAGAGTCAGCAAGTCCGCGGCAAAGGGAAGCACTAGACCTTGCCATGTTTGGCGCCGCCCTTCCAGCCGAGCCAGCCATTTATTCACTGACATCAATACCTACATGTCAAGATCTTTCATCAGACGTGTACACCAGGCTAACGCTTCGTGGTGGGAGGTCCTCTTTTAATTTGTTTGACTCTTGAGACCATCCCAACAAGAACTGAAAACGATGAAGTTCTATCTACGGAACATAGGCTAGCCCAGTACGGAGTATGTCACTGTCACAAACTGTTAGGACGAGAAGCATAGCCTTGGTCTATCTGCCAAACCTTGGAAAACTAATATTGCACTTGCCAGTAATAACACCACTCACTCACTCCTGCCTCCCCCCTGAATATAAGGTATGCATTCATTCCTTCATTTTACTCGGGACAGTGGATTGCAATGTACATCAAGTGGTAAGGTCTTATACGTGTACGTAGGTGAGTTGTGTGTGCACTGCGATCATGCATGGAATAAATCAAATTGCAATTGGAGGGTACCAGCGGTCAATGACCCGTTTCTTTATAACTATATATGTCAGGGTAGTATTTTACTATTTTTGCTACTGTTATTTTATGTTTGACATATTCCGTGTGTCGTATGTATGTGTGTACATGTCAGAATGGACCACAGGAAGAATAGCTACAGTTTGTACGCTAAATACTATACTCGGGATCCTAATAAAGTCAAGTCAAAGTCAGGGTAGAGACTCCGATCTGGTGGGGTCGGCGATTCTATACCGGTAGAGATCGCAATGTGGGATTCTCTGTCAACAGAAAATCAGGATCTCTACCGGTACAATCCGCGATTCTACCGGAAGAGATCCCAATTGGATCACGGTAAATTTTGATGTATTCGCTTAAAAAACAGCCAGAATTTTCAACTTTGATTCTTGTCACTTTAGATCAATGGATTGGTTTGAAATCAAGAATTCGTCAATGGGAAACCACCATAACACATTAAAGGCATCCAATGCCCCAAGATGAGTCCTTTATCTTATGGAAGTACCCTAAAATCAGCCCAGGGCCCTTCCAGTAAGCATTTTCCGTCAGAATTTTCGGTATTTTTGCTCCATGAGGGTCAATATACATTTTGGATAGTGTGGTTACCCAGTATGTAGATAAGTGACTAGAATATTGACTTTGAAAAATCGGGTTTCCAAGCCCTAAAAACTGCGCTGGATGCCTTTAACATAATCCTGATAGGTGTCTATGTCGACAAACACTCCGATCGGGATCTTTACTGGTAGAAAATCGCCAGTTCCACCAGATCAGAGTCTCTACTCTGCCATAAGATGAAAACATCTCATAGAAAGCATCGGATATATGGATACTAAACAGGAATCAGGCCTCGCCAAATCGTCGCTGTTGGACAGAATCCAGAAACGTGTCAGCAATTATAGCCCCAAAGTTCACGTGGTTCGCCAAGGTCAGCCGTGTCCAGACGCGCCGACTTGACACGTTTCCAAGGGCGGCCTTCTGCCAGGGCATCTGGCGCGCGAGGCAAGGCGTCTGTGCCGACAGTTGGATTCAAAACCGAACCGTCGTTACCATCAGGCTGCAATTTCGAGCCTGACACGGCGCCATAATCAAATCTTACCAGTGAATGTCCTCATTAGCCGACTGCATGAAGCAGCTATTTTCAATCACAAGGCGAAGTAACCGATCCTGTACGCTGTCTGCCAACGATTGCCAGACCCTTATATAACCTTTATCAGCACCCTGACGGCCTGTCTCTCACTCTCCGCGTGCCCGGGCAGCAGATTGGTTCGTTTGAACGAGGTTATCAATCGGGAAGCCCACTTTCAGATCGTTTGTTTGTGTCCTCACAAATACTTTAACGATGGGCGACTTACTGAGAGAGAAAGTCGACGCCAACTGTTGCAGGGGTCAGATGTTGTGATTTGGGGGCAGCCAATGGTACAAGAAGCTCTTACGTCCACCGGTGAATTCAGAGAATTTGCTTGATTCTTGAGTTCGTTTCTAGGTACTACCCTCCATCTTTCTAACTCTACAACGACTGTAATCACAAAACTTTCAGGGGAAGGCTGAACTCGTGTTTTTTTTCTCCGAAGTCGTCTTGTGCAATAAATTTTCAGCAATCATACACAGACTGTGAAATGATTCAGACTGAAGGGAACAGTTGCCCAGGACTTACGTACTTGGATTGAAATGGATGGAGGAAAGCATTACGTGTTCAACCCCAACCCAGGAATGACTTGGCATCAGCCGGTTTACGCGTGGGCCGCACCATATAAGGCCGCAGACATAGACCTCTTACACCGCCTGACATTGGACACCGTAGCCCCTGTTCTGCCTCTAGGGCACCGTTTGCCAAACTCTCAGACCCGAGAAAGCAATCAGTACACACCTCAATCACTCAGCCTAAACACACTGTCAAGAATAGATAGATTCAGATTTAAACGTCATTTACCTACCATAAGCAAAACGTGTCCTAATCTAGCGTTGCTATCTTAAAAGGAAGCGCCACCCTAAATACGCTGTACCGGTTCCCTTTTCTGTCGGAGCAATGTCCCATTTTACACACTGGTGATAGCTAATGATATATTAACATAGCATTACCGTGAGAACGTATAGAGGCCCTTTAGTTGAAGATACAAGAAAGGCTACCGTGAACATCGTTCCTACAAATTTCTGCCGTTTTGTCGTACGCAGATAATATAGATAGGGTAATTAACGTCATTGGCAATTCCTGGCGCCTAAGCCTATTCGATGCAGTTTTATCCGTATACAGTGATCTGCTGTTCGAGTCACTGTGACACTCATCTGCTGAAGCAAGACATTTGCCAAACAGACGTTACAGCTTGATCAGGACGAGTTAGGTCGTAGGCAGTGCTGACACCATCTTAAAGGCATCCAATGTAATTTCAGGGCGGCAAAACTGGAAATATTCTGAATAAAGCAATTTGTATATTGACACATACTGTCTCACATTTGCACCAGTATTTCATACTTTATTTAAAACTGCAGAAACAAGCCCCAAGATGAGTCCTTTATTTTCTGGGTGGTACCTTAAAAATCAATCCAGGTCCTTCCAGTAACCGTTTTTCGTCAGAATTTTGGGCATTTTTGCTTCCTGTCGATATACATTGGGACAGTGTTGTTTCAACTTAGTATGTAGATAAATGACTACAACATTGGCTTTGAAAAAATCTGGTTTCCAAGCCCCAAAATCTAACATCCTGGGTGCCTTTAATAGCGATCTAACATCCAGAGAAAATTGTCCAGCCGGTTTAGCTATCTAAGAACATGAACCAGCCCACACATCACATTGTTCCTTTTTACTGCTCATCAGCTTCACAGTGCCTTGCCTAACAACAGTGGACAAAAATAACGTCAAAATTATCATCATTTATCATCAGTTTAGTATCTTTCCACTAATGTATCTCCCGTGATTTTCTAAACAAGGTCCTTGGCCTTGGGCTCCCCACCAAAGAGACACACATGCAGATGCACACCCACGCCCACACCTGGCAAGAGTAATGGCCTACTTATAATGGGTAGGCAACAGCTCGACTGTGCCTCACCGAAACGTTTATATCAATACTATAAGGTCGATAAATCCTCTGCCGTGTGTTTTGTTTGCAATATCCCTGCTACAGGCTACGAGTCGTTTCAATTTACCGCTGGCTTTATGGGGAAGTGTTAACGGTATTTCCCTCGGTGAGTTGCGCCTTTCTGAAGGAATTATCTTTTGTCAGCAAGATTTGTGGCTGTGGCACAACAAACTTGCACTCACTGACAATGAAGACGTTATATAACATGGTAACATCTTATCTGAGAAGCATACAAAAGGCAGAGATGTCCTCGATGATTTTATCTGCCTGGCAGAGTGTATTCGGGTTGTTTCCATCACCAGGTCATTTGTCTTCCAAGACATCTTAAACTTGCACTGTCCCGGGGATTTTTCTTACTCTCAGCACACTCGTACGTCTTGTAAGAAAAAGTGGCCTGCTTCTTGAGACAAGGAGCTGCCAGGTACACGGTGATCTGCTGCTTAGCCAATGCCGGCATCATTCAACTTCTTTGCTCTGTTTGGAATCTCATCCTTGAGTTACTGTAGGTGGACATCAGGGGTTCTATCTCGGCTGTGTGCCAAGACTGTCTGCTCTTTCCCAGGCATACAAATGACTCGGCAGCAAAGTTTCCTTATCGTAAGATCATGCTGTGGACCAAGCCATGAATGAATCATTGACGAATTGGAAAGCTGACTGTACATTGTCTTCATTTCTTCTGACCGAACGCAATCTGTGCTCTGGCAGTCATTCGGGTTGTTGCAGGCGATTTCTATGATAAAGGGAGTCATCTAGACATATTTTTCATACAGGAGAAAATATTACAGGGTGCCTAGAAAGGATTCAACCAGACAGTTAAATCCAGTACTCAATGCCAGTGATTTTTATCCAGGCATTCATGTATAGCGTCTGTCTAACTGCAACTGCCATGACATGTGTGGACTGACTGGACAATGAAACATCTTTACACCACACATTTCCATGTCTTATTGCTGCAGTCAGGCAAAATGGCCACATCTACCTAATCACATCAAAGCACAGCTTTTCCACCCTCACAGCAGCACAATCTAGGCGTGCCATCTTACGTAAGATAAGTCTCTGTCTTATCGTAACGATGGAGGGAGTTCCGGACAATTTTCTCTGGAGATTGGGAATGGGATCTAGTAACTTTGCTCCAGCAGCTTTACTCGCCAAATATGGAAGACCATTTTTCCTGCTGAAATGATGGCGCTGGTCTACACAGGCTGGTAATGGCCGCCCGTAGAAAATGTTATGGTAGTTAAAACAGAGTGAAAGGTTTTTCAAAAACACCTTGAAGAAATTTGCCTTTACAATGTACTTGTACTACTTTATCTACTGTACGGGTAGATTCTCATAATTGATAGCTCACCAACTTGTCTTGTTTGTATTCATCTTGGTTTAACCCACCTTGTAATTATGCATGTATCTTGTCAATGTGTTTCACACTCGTCGTATGTTTTGAGTAGAAGGTGTTATGTAAGCAAATTGTGCTTTTTGCCTAATACTCAATAGATATATGTGAATATAAAAAATGTACTTGTATCACAGTAATGATCATTTATGAGATAATTCGCCGTAAAGAATAATGCCTATTTCTGGATTCAGGAAAGTACACTTCATTTCAGCTATCTACTGCAGTAGATGAAATGGACGTGTGCGAAAGAAAAGTAGAGATCTAGCCGCAAGGCTTCTCAATGCAAAGGAAATCGATACAACACTAGCATACAAGCACGTTTGATACTTTATCATCGCTCGGGCTAAGGGCCAACCGTAATGTACAAATCTACACGCCCTACAAATCGCTAGTCTATCGGGCAAACGAACAATCAACACAACATCACCCAGATGGCCTCTACCCGCCATGATTCGCGCAATGTAATCAAGTACCTGCTCACTTGGCCTACTTTCTGCCATTGCTGCGCGTAAATGAGTCGTTTCCTGCCAGCGCCAACTTATAAAACCCGGCATACAGTCAGGTAATGGTGCAAAAGGTGCTCTCTTTACAAACGTCCATCATATCAAATTCACAGCAGCTTGGAAACAGGTCAAGTAGTTTTCTACTGGGGCGGCTTGCCGCTGATGCTGTAACAGAGATATGCGGTGCTCTTTTAATTGTAGCCCCCCTCTGAATGTCAAATAATCAGGTAGAAGCCGTGTTAGCTCAGCAATTTCATGGTGAATAGAAGTTTTATGGATAATTCGATCACGTTTGGGACAATATTGACCGATAACGTCGGTCACCAACGACCCGGCAACGAACGCTACATTGGCCCATCGACTGCAACCCCAAGATTAAACAGGCTCCGGCGTCACCCGATAAAAGAGAGGATACGTCTATATGAAGAGAACTAATTGGTCGTTTATCTTTTAGGACTGAGAGAGATCCATCCGCCATACCGGCGGCATTTCCGGTGGAATACGTCAGTGTTGACAGAGACAGGGAGTTTATCTGATCTCTGCCTGCGTCTATATCAGCTAAGAAATGGCACATCATCTATCACATCATCCGGTAGTTTATTACATCGCCTGGGATGTATGCTCGCCTGGCTAGTTCCAAGATTATTGGGCTTTTTTTTATTCCCACATTTCATGACTAGACATGGCTACAGCACACTCAGGTTATATCAACTTATTTTATGCCGTCACCAACGCAGATAGAGGACAAATACGGAACAGGACAATACTCATTTTCACCTGAGTTAAGTGAGGAAAGTTTGGCTTTGTAGGAATTGTTATTTTTTCAGTCTGGAATATCTAACTTGCTATTGACAATGCGGAATGGAGCAAATAATCCATTTCATGTTCCAAAAAGATACGGAATTGACAGGAGTTGAGGGTGACTTACTGTTTGGTTTTATGTTTTCATATATATGAATCAAGGCGGAGGTCAGGAAGCTACTTTACTTGATTTTGATTTAGCCCCCATCCCCAAGAATATCGGATAACACTAGCCTATATGGGCATGCCAACAATATTTTCAAGTGCTTGATACAACGCTTCGCTTGTGGTGCTTTGTTTGCTTTGTGTATAGGATTTGCAACACGAGAAAACAACGAAGGTAAAAAGCATGATTTCTTAAATGTAATTTTTGGTCCAATTTTGTTCGAAATGGTCGAATATTTCTTGTCTCCAATTCTTCTTTTTCATATTTTACGTCAATAACATATATCTAATATAGATATTCCAAGGGATAACTTGTGTTAAGGGATAACTTGGTTTTTCACGTCGAAAAGACGTTTAGCACTAGCCTCCGTAGCAGGCTTATAGAACTGGGGGTTTGGTGGTCTTCTGTTGTTTTCTGATTAGCCCAGTTCTATAAAACGGGGGTAATTCAACCAGGCAGTCTATGTTGTCTATATTCAATCAGAAAATAGCAGATAAAAGCTCCCAAAGACCACGAAGACCCCCAAAGCCCCCAGTTTTTAGCATGCTATGGAGGCTAGTTTAGCCCATTCTTTCGTGCGGTATGACTACGGTTCAAGCCGCAGGTGTTCCTGTCCTTGGTGCTGAATCTAGCGTGCCACCCTGTCCTCCCCTACTGTCACACTAATGGCGGGATCTCATTGTTATTCTCTGTGCGTTACGCGGCAGGCGACGGTGCTTGGTTACACCATAGGGACGGCAGCAGCACACCCTGGCAGCTGTGCATCTCACCAACACGATAAATTATTCCGAAAAGTTCCAATCAAATCTATAACGTTTTCAATAATAACAAATGTAGTAATTAAACTTATCTATTACCCACGACGATTGTGGTATGGTGCATAGAGGAGAAGGTATAGGTTTGTAACTAATTTCATCGTGTAATACCTCAAAGACGATCAGAATCTCGTGATAAAAGAGAAGCTATTTGCTTCTGTATGAGAAGCTAATACACCCCGCTAGAGACGATTTTTAAAGGCGGCCTAGCTACATTGCACGCTTAAATATCCTCACAACCCACGGGCTGCCTCTCTCACTATGAGACGAATTCTTGTTCATTAACAGTATGAGACGAACTTGTTCTTCCATGATGACACTAGCAACCTCCTACATCCTCAAAGTAAATAAGGTGCAGACGTAAACATCGGCGATGTGATATACATGTATTTACTGGGCTAGGATCTGTCCAGTTTTTAAACTGTTGTTAATGAAAACAGAAGAAAGCTGTACCATGTTTACGACCTACTTCGAAGCTACTTATGTATCCTTTACGTAAATCACTGCTATAATAACGTCCGTGGACAAAAGGCGCCCTCCAACAACTGTCGACCATCCGTCTGTCCCAAAGTACCTGAGACTATCCATAGCCTTTCATCACAGCTCCTGGAACCCTCCCGGGATTTCTGTTTAACACAGACATAAAGCCAGCTCGCAGATTACCCCTAAAACCCGTAATATGTCATTTCCCGTGTCTTCTAACGCGCCATTACCCGCACGGCTGGCGCAAAATCACCCAACCCCCGGGTGACTGTGCCATGCATATTCCCGTCGTGTTGCAAACCTTGGGAACATTCTCGGAGGAAAGGGTGGTTCGGTGGACGTTTCTTCCCCCGTAATGAACCTCATGAAACATTAGCCTTATGTAGATCAGGGCACATCGCCCAGAGGTAATGCGAAGGAAATCCGGGTGGACTCCGGCGAGCCAGTGCTAAGCCGCCACGCGAGCACCTATTTTTCTTGGCCGTGGCCTGTTCCTGCCCTGCCCTTGGGAAGAGGCCGTTAAAAAGCTAGCCGGCACCCTGGCCGTTACAGAATATCCTCAGACGAGCTTTCCCCTGAAGTCCATCAACTCCTGTTCGTTTCAGACTTCGTTTTTTATGTTTGCTACATACTGTTAACTTTGTAATGTTTATGTACGTTCCTCTTCAATTGTAATACATGTATGTATATACATGTCGGTATATATGAATGTAATGTGTAGACCACAGGAAGAATAGCCTCTTATGAAGCTAATTGTGGATCTAAATAAAACTCAAACTCAGATGCCTAACGAGAATGATTATTTCCCAACAGATAGTTTATTTTCTCTAACATGCAGAATACTGTTACAGTAGTAAGAATTCTGTTGATTATAAAATAACATTGGCTTGTACTCAGTGTCCACCAGATTACTTAGTACTTCAGTTGCAACAGAAATAAGCATGGATTGGCATAATGGTGTGAAGACTTTGCCGGTGGGCTTAGCCGGCCAGAATTGCAACCAAGACCGGATTACTAATCTGGCCAATTATTCACCACATTTTGACCAATTTCTACTAATCGGTTTCCTCAGCAGATACATGGAATCCGGTGAAGACTAGTTTGAACTGGTGCTTTCCTGTTCTACCGATCTGGATAGTTCCGGAAAAAAACAAGATTCCAAGTGTGGTTTGAAGTACCGGTAGCTCATTATGCGCTTTCTAAATTAATTTAGTACACAATTTAGCGGTATAAATGGCATCATGACGGGTGTGCGGTACGAATAGAAGACCGAAGACCGACTCAAACGACGCGTAGATGCTGGAGATGACATCTCACAGCGGGAGGACTTCGTCAAAGGGTAAACCCTGCATTTATGGCCCGAGGATTCTCACCGACACAGCAGGACCAAATCACGTCTTGATGGAACCTTCATGCCCCGAGGGAGACACAGTGTGTGTTACCTAACTTGTTTTTGAAAGAAAGAAAAAACGCACCACACAAAAAAGGATTTTGATAACCTAATATTTTCAAATTTATTATTGCATTGCTGCCGTGTTCCACCCTGTCATTTTAATCTTATTAAAATTTTCCTGTCTTTTTTTTTACCTCCCAGGAAGGAGATAGCCTTCCGCGGAAGGGTTCTGTTTTCGGTAATGTTTGTGTGTTCGCAGCTGTAGGTCACGGTGGATTTGGCGGATTTCTTTGACTTTTGGTATATTCATTATTTGGTCTGATACACTGTTACAGCGGAGGAAGAGACGCGAAGTGTCAAATAAATGCTTGTTTTCAAGTAATTGTTTTTCCAAAGTTTTGTTATAGGTTCCTGAACACTGACCGATTATGATTTAAGTATTTTTTGTTATTTGTTTGCTTTGTATATATGGTTTATTACTACAATGTTCAAGTACTTTATAAATGATCTAGCACTCCTAAGATTGTATTATTTGGAGTTTGCCCTCTGATTATCTCACACACCTCTCACTGATTGTTATTATTGTATCTTGATTTATGATTTTCGAATTACGTTTATTAATTATTATTTCATGTTATATTATTTTCTTGTATTCCATGGGCTCTCTTGGAAATCAGCCTCAACGGCTGAAGAGACCAACCATTTGTCCGTAAGATAAGTAAATAAATAAATGAATAGAAAATATTTACCATTTGTTAATCTGTTGTTATTTGTGGTAGATATTATTTATTTACGTTATAGTTTATTTATTTTCCACCTTATATTATGGATCCGTGGTCTATGTCTTTATTAGTCTTGAGCTTTGTCCTTTTGTTGTTCTGTATGTGTTATGTATGTTTTTTTTTTTGAAATGCAATAAAAAATTTACAAAAAATAAATGAATAAAAATTTACTATTCCGTCCCTAGAAGGTATGTACGATTTCTGTGGGAGGGCCATATGCCGGGACCTTTACATTTTCTCCTGCGCGTAGGCGTCAAGAAGCGGCGTGGTAAAGTGGGAACACCAAACAAACTGCAGCCTTTAGCTCATCCCTCAGGCGGATTACTCGCCATGGAGCAAATCTCTCCAAACACGTAAGGAGATCAGCTTTGCTCCTTGGAGCTTGGCTCGAAGGTAGTTGATGTTCCTGATGGATATGTTATTTTGCAGGCCCACGCAAAAGCTTTTTTGATATTATGAAAAAGAAAATCAGTCACGCATCACAATATTTAGTAACAGGGAAGTTAAGTGTTCAAAGGAGCTTGGGTCAAAGGTAGTTGATGTTTCTGATGGATATGTTATTTTGCAGGCCCACGCAAAAGCTTTTTTGACATTATGAAAAAGAAAATCAGTCACGCATCACAATATTTAGTAACAGGGAAGTTAAGTGTTGGACTCAATGACTCAATGCTAAGGTCAACTGAGTCCTAAAATCATATATTTTCACTTTTTTCTTGCTTTTTTTTAGAGAACAGTGATACAACGTAGATAAATGAACTCGCCATGGAGGAAATCTCTCCAAACACGTAAGGAGATCAGCTTTGCTCCTTGGAGCTTGGTTCGAAGGTAGTTGATGTTTCTGATGGATGTGTTGTTTTGCAGGCCCACGCAAAAGCTTTTTTGACATTATGAAAAAGAAAACCAGTCACGCATCACAATATTTAGTAACAGGGAAGTTAAGTGTTCAAAGGAGCTTGGGTCAAAGGTAGTTGATGTTTCTGATGGATATGTTGTTTTGCAGGCCCACGCAAAAGCTTTTTTGACATTATGAAAAAGAAAATCAGTCACGCATCACAATATTTAGTAACAGGGAAGTTAAGTGTTCAAAGGAGCTTGGGTCAAAGGTAGTTGATGTTCCTGATGGATATGTTGTTTTGCAGGCCCACGCAAAAGCTTTCTTGATGTCATGAAAAAGAAAATCAGTCACGCATCACAAAATTTAGTAACAGGGAAGTTAAGTGTTGGACTCAATGATTCGATACTATGGAGTGGTGTCTGTTCAACTGGGTCCATAAATCATAGATTTTCACTCTTTTTCTTGTCTTTTTTTTTTCTTGTCTTTTTTTATTGTTCAACTGAGTCCTAAATCATACATTTTCACTCTTTTTCTTGTCTTTTTTTTATTGTTCAACCGAGTCCTTACATCATATATTTTCACTCTTTTTCTTGTCTTTTTTTATTGTTCAACTGAGTCGTAAATCATATATTTCACTCTTTTTCTTGTCTTTTTTTATTGTTCAACCGAGTCCTTAAATCATATATTTTCACTCTTTTTCTTGTCTTTTTTTTGTTCAACTGAGTCCTAAATCATACATTTTCACTCTTTTTCTTGTCTTTTTTTATTGTTCAACCGAGTCCTTAAATCATATATTTTCACTCTTTTTCTTGTCTTTATTTTATTATTCAACTGAGTCGTAAATCATATATTTTCACTCTTTTTCTTGTAGTTTTTTATTGTTCAACCGAGTCCTTAAATCATATATTTTCACTCTTTTTCTTGTCTTTTTTTATTGTTCAACTGAGTCGTAAATCATATATTTTCACTCTTTTTCTTGTCTTTTTTTTATTGCTCAACTGAGTCCTTAAATCATACATTTTCACTTTTTTTCTTGTTTCTTTTTTTGAGAGAATTTTTTTCTTGTTTCTTTTTTTTTGAGAATTTTTTTCTAGAGAGAGAGAACAGTGATACAGCGTAGATAGATGAACACTCCAGCCTACATTTTTATTCAATCTCGTTTCTTCAGGTGTGCAATTTATCAGCAAGCCTCACGTTTTGCAGCATTCTCCATTGATTGAACGACTCCGCGCAGCTTTAAATGGCAGCATTGAGACGCCGGATTTTCTGGGAGCATGTGATGTATGTGTTTCCGATTCACGTCGCCGACAGATGCCACACATCACCGGCAACTGACGACGAATAATGCCCAACCCCTCCACAATGGGTTTTTCTCTCAAAACCCCCTTCAATTTATCCCAATCCTGGACCCCAGGAATGCACTGGCGATGCTGAGTGAAGCTAAGTAAATTCGCAGCTAAAGGTAACGTCCCTGCTATCAATAGGGTCTCCCGGAGCCGAGCGCATTTCCCCGGGGTAGCATCAGGACGGGGATTAAGTCGGGCCCGCTGCAAGACGCTGATATTTAAACTGACTAGAAATGGAGGAAATTCTGTAAGACGGAAGATTTCCCCTCGACGCCTACGATGGCCTGCCGAGCACACGGGCGGGCACTGCCACAGACTCACTAGCAGACTTCTCGGCTGATGGTGATAGTACCACCAGACTCCTTTTGCAGGCTATTTTTTTGTATAAAAATAGTATAAATTGGCCTAAAAAGGGAATATCGTTTTTTTATCGTTTGCCTGTGCAGGCAAACTGGAGATTCTATGGCGGCCATCTCCTCTGGCCAACGATATTCCCTTTTTAGGCCATTTCTGCTATTTATCGGCCTGCAAAAGGAGCCTGGTGGAGACTAGTATTATGGTGGCATCCGTGTTCTGAAGGTCCATTTTGAACAACTTTGGCCGATGCGAAGCCTGAATTGAAATGTAAACATTCATGACCCATTGTAGAAACACTCTATCAGGACAGGGTTGCAAAGAAAGCCTTCGTAAGTTAGGTTTACGACGGGCGAATTTAGGGCATTGTTGGGACAGTCGAGTATGTCAAATTCAGAGGTCTTGTGGCGGAAAGATTATTGTCAACAGTGAGTTTTGTCTACTCTCCAAGCAGAAGTTGTGGGGGAATGATCGTTAGCTTTTTTTGGCCGTTTTTTTTTGTCGCTACCCCCACCAACGTCGGTGGCCGGCGACCTTCTCTGGCTAATGGATACTGTCTTGCCACCGAAAGGGATCTGCTTGGAGATTAGGTTTTGTCGTCTTCTCACTCAGAAAATCCCACAGATTTTAAAACGTAGGACCGAGGCTTCCTCGGAGCCGTACACAGCCCACCATGGCCTCCCTTCACCTGTTCGCAGTGTGGACATTCAGTGAGCCACTCGGTGTATTTATAAAGCTGGAATTCCCCGTTGCTCACAGTCGGGCATTGCCAGGGTCCCAATGCACGATCTGGCCACTGCCGCTTCACCAACGTTATAACAAACCTTCACCTGCGATACGGAACCCTAATTCCTACATCATCATGTAAACATACGGAATCTCAGCAACCGGTAGATAGGTCCAACCATCGAAATTTAGATTCAATATTTCCTTGTATTCCTGCCTGATATTCAATCTAGGATTATGTTGCTGAGTTGAAGTAACCGGATCTGTGGGAGGTGTGCCAGCTGTACATGCCACTTGCCTCGGCTCGGCTATATAGGGCCACGTCAGGGCAGATCAACGATACTCATCAACTCTGCATTAACCGTGGTGGTCTAGAGGGACCCGGTCTATAGAAATTAAATAAACCAGTAAAATAACGCTGCTGAGAGCTCCAGACTCAGCCACAGACTATAGGATTTAGGTTCATGCAGTTTGCAAGAAAGCTAGCCTAGTTACCAGACCTATTATAGCTCCTCTATTTGCGGAGAGGATGTAGGACTCTGGAGCTAAAATAGGTCTAGTAACCAGGCTATGAGAAAGCTGATCTACAAAGACCTATCCATGAGCGAAACAGGATCGTTAACATCCCTGTGTTGAAACCAAGAAACAAACAATAGAACATGCTTACGAAGATGGCCTGCACTAGAGGTACCGACCACTCCTTTTTAGGCCAAGGCCTTCCTAAAAATAAACCATTATCAGAATGTATTGGTGTCGCTTTAATTAATCTTGTTTACATACCGACCGACCGACCAACTAACCAACCAACCAACCAACCAACCAACCAACAAACAAACAAACAAACAAACAAAGAAACAAACAAACAAACACCGGTGAAACCATAGCGTCATTTGCAAGGAGGTACAAGGAGTGTCTGGTTGATATAAATTTGTCCCTGACCTGGATACTGGCAGGTACTGAAGGCTCTGATGTTGAATGTCACGGTACAGTCTGTTTCAAATTACTGGAAAAGGCTGTTCTGTTCTTTGATGTTGACCTCACCGTAAAATCTGCTGTTCCTCGTTAATGCTGAGGTCACATTTCCAAACAGGGGCCTGGCCGGGCTCTTATCGTAATTTAAGGAAACATAAACTCATATCAATAGTTTCCATCATTATTTTTTCAACTTTTTTGTGCTCTGTTGTCTTTTATGTCGTACTTTTCGTTCCACAAGACTGCCCGGCCGGGCCCTGGTTTGGAAATGTGACCTGAGCATAAGGTACTGAATATATAGGTCTTTAACAACATGGGGGACGGGGGTACCTAAGATTCACCCAAGACAATTCTCCCAGTGGACGTTTTTTTTCCACACACCCTGCTGAGTTTAGGCAAGGAGGTTCTTACGCCCTTCTTGGTTTTGTTAAGACGTTTGGTATCTTTGCGTGGGCGTGTCGTGGCGCTCCTTAGGATCAACACGCCCCCTCCTGGTCGGTAACCTTGGCAGGCGAGAGATTCTGCGGCTAAAGCTCGCTTTGATCTCCACAGATGAACCTGTAGACGTGGGAATGCCCGGCGAGTTACGGGGCTCAGCCTCCACGTACGTTTTTCTTTGTGCCGCTGAGTGGTTCCCCTGGGCACGGCAAAGCCGCAGCAGTACCAATTATCCCGGAAGGATGAAAGCGTACAGAGGCGACTGGCTGGCTGGCAGACCTCTCTCCGCGGTCTCTGGAGGCCCACATCGGCGAATTCCGCCACGTTCGTATCGATGCTTCAATACACCGTGTTGACACAGGCAGTTTCAGACACAACAGCGTCAGACACAACATTTTTCTAAGGCGCAGTCTATATTCTATTTCGTCGGATTTGTTTGCTTCTTTGTTAGTTTAGCATAACTGATAAACCGCCTTTAGGCGTAACACAACAGTTCTGAGGACTAAGTACAAGCTGGGTAAGACAACACTAATGTAAGGTTTGATCCACCCACACCGGGAATGAACCCCTACTCTTTCCATCGAATCCTACTTTGACCCAGATGTCTAAAGAATAATTGACTATGGGGTTTCGAAAGACATAACCATATTGTCATATATCCCCTGGATAGTTCGACTGACGCTATACACTTCTCGATAGTCAAATAATAGAAATGTCACAAAACAGCTGAATGAAGGGATCAAAAGGCGTGATGTTGTGAGCGTTACAACAATCACTAGTGGAGATGTACATTGAAGTACTAACCAATGAGGTGGTTACGTTATTTGGAGAATAAGATCAATGCACAGGAGTCCTTTCTATCTACTGGACTTTATCTTTTCGTTCTACATCAATTCCCCCAACTTCCTAAAAAGGTTTCTTGCAATTGGTCGGTTGTATCTTATAAAGAAATAGGCTTAAACCCCTCTCGACCTTCCTTCTTATCGGTCCTTCATGTTCACATTACGTTGGATTACTTCATGGGGGGCTGGGGGTTTTACACCTGCCAAGAGCGGTACTGAAGCACCTGATACCGGGGTGCCGTGGCACCTGCCAGCGGTGTTTACATGCACCTGTCACAGGCGCTAAATTAACATGCCGTGTATTAAAACCGTAGCAACTACCTGTGGCGTCTATCTGCCATCAATTCTGACATGAAGCTGACATTTGCCGACTTCAATGTAGAAAAAATGTAGCGACTGTTGAAATGAAGTGACTGCTGCTATGTAGCGACTGTTGAAATGAAGTGACTGCTGCAATGTAGCGACTGTTGAAATGAAGTGACTGCTGCAATGTAGCGACTGTTGAAATGAAGTGACTGCTGCAATGTAGCGTCTGTTGAAATGAAGTGACTGCTGCAATGCAGTGATGGCTACAATATAGCGCGACTGCTGTGATATTAATGTAGCGACTGTTGCAATGTAGAAACTGTAGTGACTACGTACACATAAACAATACCATAGTAACTGCTAACACTTGAAACAAATCACTAAAATAAAAAACTGGAACTCTATGATGTTTCAACATTGACTCTTACTCGTTATTTGGCAAGAATGTAGCAAGTAGAATTTAAAGAAATACAGCACTTTGAACCAGCAATGTTATTATAGCGCTAATATTGAGCACCTAGCATGTGGGATCTTGTTTATTGATGTCGCTGCTCCTAGCTGGAATGTTGCACCTGCCACAACCAGGCTAACATATGTTCGCAGTAGCTAATGCATTACGGTGTAATGAAGCTTGCGCCGCCGTGGCACGCAAAGGAGTTAATGTCCGCAGCCTCTCATTATCCATAATGTAGCGGTAAGGCGACAGTAATGGGACATGTAGACCATTTACACTGGAGTGATGGCTAAGGGTCCGGGCATATCCGGGCGCTGTGAGGGCGGTATGGATCCTTCTCAGCTAGGGTTACAGTTCAACAAGGATAGATACGGGTGTTTACATCGGTGAGACAGATAGATTTTGATTTTGGGAAATAGGAAGAGCATGGCTTTGTGTTTTGTTTTAAAGGCATCCAGTGCAGTTTTTAGGGCTAGGGCTATTCTAGTCACTTATCTACATACCGAGTTGAAACCACACTTTCCCAATGTATATTGACTCTCGTGGAGCAAAAATACCCAAAATTCTGACGGAAAATGGTCACTGGAAGGGCCCTGGTCTGATCTTTAGGGTACCATCCATAAAATAAAGGACTCATCTTGGAGCTTGTTTCTGCCGTTTTAAATGCCCAAAGTATATGAGATACTGATTCAAATGTGGTAATATGAAGCAGTATGTGTCAATATCACAAAGATTGCGTTATTCAGAATATGTCCAGTTTTGCTGCTATGAAATCGTATTGGATGCCTTTATCTTTTTAACGGTGTCGCTCAATGCAAGGCCAATTATTTTTTACCACTACTAGGCATAGAGCTAGAGATACTCAAGTGAGTATGATGTAGTTATGTCAGGAGATGGCAGTGGACCTTTGTTTTGAAGCTTTGTGGATTGTAGTCGGACGGAAAACATCTTTAACTTGTTTTAACTCCGTTTCTAGGAATATTGATCAGTACGGACGGTCTCTGTAGGGTGAATCGGATCCTGGTGTGTTGGCGTGCCGCCGGCTTCCCTCCACAGATCTCATTAAAGCCCTGTTTACCGAGCGAGCTGAAACCCAAGCCGAGAGACACATGTGCCTAATCCCCAGATATTGGGATGGAAAATCGTAAACGCGTTCTGTTGTGTAGCTGCTACGTTTTCTTTTTATTAGCCGGGTAGCCAACCTTGGAAGCGAAGTAACTGACCACAGGCCAGTCTTTGAGGTCAAAAATGGGGCAGCCCGAAAACGTTACGATTTTCCATCCCAACATCTGCTTGACTGAAGATGTCCCTAATCCCCAAATATTGGGATGGAAAATCGTAAACGTGTTCTGTTGTGTAGCTGTGTGTAGTTTCCTTTTTATTAGCGGGGTATCCTTACCTGGGAGAGACCGTTGGAAGCAACTGACCAAGGCTAGTCTTTAAGGTCAAAAATGGGGCAGCCCGAAAACGTTACGATTTTCTATCCCAACATCTGCTTGACTGAAGATCACCATGCATGATTCAAACACCAAGGCTAGACTCCACCAGTCTCCTTTTGCAGGCTGAATAAATCGTAGAAATCGGCCTAGAAATGAATATAATTGACCACGTGCAATTGCACGTACAGGCAAATGGAGCTTCTCTGGTCGGCTACCTACTCTGGCCAATTATATCCCCTTTTTAGGCCGATTTCTACGATTTATTCAGCCTGCAAAAGGAGTCTACACCAAGGCACCTGTGGCAATAGATTCTCTCTCTCCCGGCTTCTATACTCGATCGTGCAAGCAGCTTTATCATGTGGAGATCTGCATTATTTCCCTCGCACGTTGATGATGACACTTGTCAGGAACCCCCACATACATTGCCTGCTAACCGAGTTGTTATCGGGCTTCCGGAATTACTCTGTGTGTGCGTGAAGGACGGCCATGTTTGGCTGAAAACTCGAACACAGCAAGCTTGATAACTTAGCCTCCATAGCATGCCAAAAACTGGGGATTTTGGGGGTCTTCAGGGTCTTTGGGAGCTTTTATGTGCTATTTTCTGATTGCGTATAGACAACATAGCCAGCCTGGTTGAATTGCCCCCCGTTTTTTTTAGAACTGGGCTAATCAGAAAACAGCCGAAGACCACCAAACCCCCGGTTCTATAAGCCTGATACGGAGGCTAGAACTGGGCTAATCAGAAAACAGCCGAAGACCACCAAACCCCCAGTTCTATAAGCCTGCTACGGAGGCTAGAACTGGGCTAATCAGAAAACAGCCAAATACCACCAAACCCCCAGTTCTATAAGCCTGCTACGGAGGCTACTGATAGCTAGCCTTTATAACACGCTCCATGAACACTGCTGTTCTGATATGACGCCTTCTTTGTTTATAGCACACCGTGTACGGTAATTGCCACCGGCAGTGTTCTGATGATGGGCGCCCCGTCTTCAACAAGATTCGATCAAACGGGTTGTTAGAAACGGGAGCCATGAAAAACACCACATCAATCAGAACAAAGTATGCAATCAGCAAAAAATGTCCATGTTAAAACACCGGACGTAAAGACTAGTATACTGTTATGGCAGCTATTCCCAATAAGCTCTCCTAGACACTTCTGAAAGTCATACATAATGTTACCAACAGCTTCAACGGGGCCTCTTTACACGTCCAGCCATATCACAGACACTTATACAACCGTGACCAGTTGTTGTGAAATGTCTGGTGCCCGTTACATGAACCAGAAGCTGATACGGAGCGGAGCGTGCGTTACTGAAAATCACCATGAGAAGTAAATAAGATATCTACGTGCGCTGCTGGTGTGTTTTAGGACACGCACATCGGTAACGTACAATGGCAATATTAGAGTGTCAGTCAGGATAGAAAGTAAATTTAATGTTATTCCACTGGTACGTGGAATTGCACTCACAGCACGAAAACAGACATTTAAGCAAACTTTCCGCAACATGTAAAGAAGTATTAAAGATTGTAAAATATTTCAGTAAACTTTACGACTTCGTAAAGGCCACTGAAAGACAAATTCCGCCTTTCCGTCACCTTTCAGTGCGCTTAAATACGACGTAAATTATATTTCACATTTTTACGCTTCCTTTACAAATCCGTAAAGATCTATGTTAAATTCTATAGAACAGATATTTTCCCATATTAGTATCATTGCATACCCTTCCTCCTCTCTAATTTTCGCCCACCCTCTTCGATCCGACAGCCCGGCGGTCGCGTATTGTGCTGTGATTGCGAACGAGCGGTGACGGGGAGTGAAAAATCATGCGAAAGTAAATTTAATGTTATTCCACCAGTACAAGTGTGTGTATGTGTACTTCGAATTGCTCTTTGTAAAATTCTATAGAACAGATATTTTCCCATATTAGTATCATTACTAACTTTCTTTCCACACCCTCCCTCCTCTCTAATTTTCGCCCATCCGACAGCCCACCCGGCGGTCGCGTATTGTGCTGTGATTGGGAACGAGCGGTGACGGGGAGTGAAAAATCATGCCAGGAAGAAATATCACCCCGTGTCCCGCCGAGCGCACTTCAATCCATCTTGCCGTCGACAACATGGAAGTGAAATCGTGCGGTGAGCGGCGTGAGTTGGTGCCTCTAGCCGGCCTACCGTCATTTGCATGTAAATAAAGACACGGTACAAATATTCGGTTTTTCCTAACGTTCAGTGAATCATTCCTGTGTTTTTCCTAACGGTTTCCTAACGGTTTTTTCTAACGTTCAGTGAATCATTCCTGTGTCTTTCCTAACGGTTTCCTAACGGATTTTTCTAACGTTCAGCGAATCATTCCTGTGTTTTTCCTAACGGTTTCCTAACGGTTTTTCTAACGTTCAATGAATCATATTCCTGTGTTAAGCAGCACAATTAAAGATGTAAAATAGACGAAGCAAAATACATGCAGAAAAAAATATCAATTTTTCCTAATTTCAGTTCAATGGATTATATGCCGAACGGATTATGTCTCACGGTGGCATGGCGTAATTCATATAAAAGAAAATGATAATAATAATATTTTATGCGTTTTCTATATATAAATGAAGTATTTTATTTCACAACTATATAGGCACATTTACATCACTACATACTGCCTTTTATGAAACGGCTGCACTGTATAACTTTGCATTTGGATTTATTGATACTATAAAACACTGCGATTTATGAATATCAAATGTATGAAAAATAATGTAGAATCGTATTTCTGGTGTCGGGAACACCTAGAGTTACAATCTAAAGCTTACGGAAAGCCTGTCCCTTTTTTTTGGCCACCTCCGTGCCAAATGAACACGGCTTGTGACTAGGGTAAAGATCCAATCACTGCCGAACGACTTGGTCACAGCGATCACCTTACATGCGAAAATTGCTTCATCACCGTGTGTGTCATAAAGGGGAACACAAGCGGGGGGAAGACGCCAGATTTTTTACGGGGATGGTGCCAGGTATGATCTCACCAGGACGGTATGATTGCGAGGTACATACAGTCGAGAACAAGCAGTCAGTTGCTCACTTTGCATGCATATCATTATTCAACAAGGATGCGCAGAAACTGAGTCAACGTACGGGTACGCCGGAATAGGAATTAGGGTTGTGAAAAATAAAAGCGCACTGGTGGTGACTATGATTATTAAATCCATAAATAGAAAACAAAATGATGGTAATGGTCTCTGTATGAGTGTGTGTTGGGGGGGGGGGTGAACATGTATTGGTACTTATTATGACAACATCTAACAGCAACGGACTGGCGTTTAATCTACTCATCAGATAAAGAAGTGCTTTTGGGAGGGGAGGACAGACTCAGCCCACTAATGTAGTTACGAGGGCGTGTAACAAGGAAAAGGAAAATAATTTAGTAGTATTTAGCGATCGATCGGGCGGTGTTAGGGGATTTGGGGAACACGTTACATGAGGCAGCCAAAGGGGTCACCGCGTCTCCGCATCGTCTATTTTGTTGTCAAGCAAAGACACGTCCTCGCTTGTAACAGTAGACAGTTGTGTGTAGTCGGTGTAAAGTAGGAATGAAGGTATAATTTCATGACCCTTGCGTGGCCCAGTAAGTCGGATTTTGCGAGCGGCACGCCCATTTTTCTTCTTGTTAAACGATTGGCTCTGACAGTCAATAATAGCCGGGAGGTGAGGAGATGGTGGGGAGGGGGGCGGCCGGCTTGCAGTCAGTTCGCTCTACCGGCCAACTCAAGTATTCCAGCAATGTGACATTGTTGAAGCGCCTGGAATGCTTATCGGAGCGCAACGCTAATCGGAGGTAGACCCAAAGTTTTATGTGAACAAGAGCGACCCCTTGGAAAGAACCGAACTGTGTCCCCGCTGGTCACAGACGGACAAACGCACACCGGCGCACCGTACACCTGTGCGGTGACCACACGGGCCGCGCGGCACGGCGTCCCGGGTTTATGACGTGTTCCGGGCCATTGGACGGCGACCAGACATTTTGGTCGCTCTTTCCATTTTTGGCATGCTCCCGACCGAACCAACTGCCAGTAGATTGCTTGGTGAGCACTTGGACCTAGTCTTCGTCCCTTCTCTTTCATCTAATGTAGTGATGAAGACGAACTCTGTATGTTTGTCTGCATCACGTGCTGTTGTGTTTATACCATGTTGTTGTTCGTGTGGCGGAGGATAGATGGGGAGCACACTCAAACAGTAACATCATCGGGTCCCCCCACCCCCCTACATTCCCAAGTGTTCCCGGCTCCCTACATTCTGCTTAGGAAGGCAGTCTGCGGGCCGTTATTACACATGGCTGCCGACCCGACCGAAAATATCCCCACCCTATGACCCCGAGAATTTCCCGGCCCCGCTGCTACAGTAACAAGTTCTACATGTATTAATTATTTCCCGTTTCTTTCCCCTACTGCTCACCTCCATCAGCATACGTTTCCGAGCCGTACCCATCCTGTAGACCGTTACTCCAGGTGCCTTGGTACTTGGCGCCGGTCGTCTTGCTCTCTCGGGCGCCGTATCTGCCCTTGTAGCCCTTCGTCCACTCTCCCCTATACACCCACCTCCCGCGGGTTTCTACCCCCAGCCCGTCGCGCTTGCCTTGGCTCCACTGGCCCTCGAAGGTGTTACCATTGGGCCAGGTGTAGACCCCGTTTATCTCGAAGCCATGGAACCAGGATCCGGAATACTCTCCGCGGCCCTTCGGGCCCGTGCATATGCCGTGGCCGTGCGCTTTGCCATCCTCCCATCCTCCACAATACGTCCCACCATCGTCGAAGTCAAACCTCCCGCCGCTCACTGAGCTCATTTTGCGGAGCGAAGCCACATCCAGGCTTGCTGCAGGTGTGCGGTACGGTGTACCTCTCCCTTCCCGGGGGTCGCGAGGGGCTGGTCACACGGTCAGGCTCGGACGCTGCGCGGCGCTCCGGTCCTGGGGGGCATGGGTCCGATGGTCCGTCCGAGGTGAGGCTCCTTTCCCGTCGCTGTACAGATGTCTGCCGCGGCGGTCCCTCTCTCGGCGCAGCCGCACTTAACGCACCAACCGTGTGAAATATTATCCACTCCTGACTCTGCGCAGGGCTGCTGCTACACAGGCACTCCTGTGGCTCCGGATGGCCGCTGTCACTATCCACTAAAATAGCAGCTAGCCGCGTAGGGCAGATGCACACAAGGTACCCCGCACAAGTATCCGCGTTTGGAAGGCCGGGGTTGTCGAGTGTCGGGCTCGAGTCGAACTTGGGCTGAACTGGGCGCAAAACCACGGCACCCACAACAGATTACGGATGCATCAACGACCAATCAATGGCAATCTGCGTACGGTTGTCTTGAAAATGAATTCCCCTTGGATGCGCGCGGCCAAAATTATCTTGCCATTCCAGGCAGTGTTTGCCTCCCCCCGGACAAGGTTCCTCCGGCAGCTGACGGAGACAGTGTGACGTGCGGGCCCCATTTCAGGGACTGACCAGCTGATGGGAGGGAGAGAAGGGAGAGGGTCTGTCCGCGAAGCATGGAGCGCTAGCCTCCACGGCAGGCTCCATGGGCTAATGTTTTTGTCTTACCATTTCTCTAGCTATCTGCGTACTGTTTCTGAAGCTCTATACCGTCAAGATGACAAGATCCCAAGAAGACTGTTTCCTAAAACCAGGCTAACCATAAATTAGCTTAATGGTTTGGCAGAGGAGAGAGCTATTGCAGATTTTTATTTTTAAATATTATATTATATATCATTAATATTTTCTGATTTCTAACTGTGTTGTGATACCAATATGTAATATTGGTCGCCAGCGCGAAACGTGTTGTGAGCTCATCGCCATCCTTTTAAGGGCGTAAGCTGTGACAGAATCTATACGCCCGCCGCGATGCCTGATCCGAGGCTGAGGAAGCCACAAAGCGTAACGGAGGTCGGATTGATCGTTTGGGATGTGTTAGTAATATTGATACGAAGGTCTCTTTTAAAAGCTTCATTCTTCACAGAATAGAACAATTTGTGATTCATGCAGATCACATGCGATTTCTATCAAGCATTGTAATAAAATGCTACAGTAACTAGTTACAATGTTTTAAAAATCACAGACTTGAAGGCTGCAGAGCGAATGATTGAAGGAATGAATGAACGGAAGGATGAATGGGTGGATAGAATGAATATTGGGTGAATTAATAACTGGGGAACATGCCTTTCCTATGGTTCTCGAATCTAACTATCGCATGTACAATTTAAAATATGTCCGTTTCCATTAAAATGTTTCACATTTCTCTCAAATCAAACAAAAAAGTGGCATAGCTACCGTATTGTGTTATCTGACTATTAAAATGGATGAATGGAGGCAAAATGAACATTGGATTGTTAGGCAACTACCATGACTACCATTCAGTTTAATCTTTCCTAAGTAAAATGATGAGAAACTGCCTTGGAATCTTTAGTGGCAGGGTTGAGTAAAGGGGATATTTCTGGCTTGTTACATCACTTCGTACGATGAAGAGTTATCATATTTTCAGAATTTGCTCATTACCTCAGCAGAGCTATTACGCACAGTTAGCAACAGAATTTGTCATGCCTTACTAAGCCAAATGCAATTACAATAGGTATGCATAATTTTGTGCTTCGTGATACTTGAAACATTCTACTATCGATTAAAAATTCATCTGTAACAATTATTTGTTAATTTCTAAGTTCTAAGTTTCTAAATTCTGATAAAGAAGAGGATAGAAATGTACATTAGCTATTACGTATATCTTGGTACTTGAAGCAATTCAATTCAGTCTAGAATTCTTTTGTATTGAGATTCATCTAAAAATTCATCTCTAACAATTACATCTGAGTTAAATTGTGATAAAGAAGAGGACGGAAATGTACATTAGCTATCACGTATATCTTGGCACTTGAAGCATTCTAGTTATGCTTTTTTATTGAGATTCGTCTACAACATTTATTTCAAACCCGGAACAGGCTGGCTAGTATACACTCGCTCCATAATTTTGTGCTATTTTGTGATACTTGAAACATTCTAATATCGATTAAAAATTCATCTCTAACAATTATTTCTGAGTTAAATTCTGATAAAGAAGAGGACAGAAATGTACATTAGCTATTACGTATATCTTGGTACATGAAGCAATTCAATTCATTCTAGTATGCTTTTGTATTGAGATTCATCTAAAAATTCATCTTTAACAATTACATCTGAGTTAAATTCTGATATAAAGAAGAGGACGGAAATGTACATTACCTATCACGTATATCTTGGCACTTGAGGCATTCTAGTTATGCTTTTTTATTGAGTTCATCTACAACATTTATTTCAAACCCGGAGCAGACTAGCTAGTATACACTTGCTCCATAATTTAATTTTGTGCTTAGTGAGACTTGAAACATTCTATTATAGATTAGAAATTCATCTCTAACAATGATTTCTGAGTTAAATTCTGATAAAGAAGAGGACAGAAATGTACATTAGCTATCACGTATATCAAGCATTCTAGTTACTAGTACAATGTATGCTTTTGTATTGAGATTCATCTACGATATTTATCTGGACAAGTAGTTGTCTGTCTACTACTATTATTATCACTGTATTTTACCGAATACTAGAAGTGTCTTTGACTGTGAAAGCAATTAGCCTTCGGGCATGATTTTGCAAATTTATTTTATTTTCCGACAATTTTATACAGGGTGGCCCATTAAGTGATTGCACTTCTTTTCAATGGGGCCCTGTTTTACACAACAAAACACAACAGTCACATACAAACAGTAAAATTGGGAAAATAAAGATTCATTTATTTCAAACCAGACTACATGTAGCTAGTATACACTCGCTCCCCACCCTTGTTTTATTCTGAACGGTCCCGGGAACTACTGTTTGTGTTATCACATGATCCTCGCTCCAGCGGCCAAATTTGGCCTTGGTTGGTTGCACTGCAGCGCGCTGATCAATCTTGCTCACGTAGCAGCGTTCTGCCGCTGTCCCGGCGGAGCCGCCCGAAAACCCCCGAGCCAGAGGCCCTGGCTTCCCCCGGAACCGCCATCCCGCGCGCTGAAGCGCTCCTGCTGACGCGGGCGTCTCCCATTGGCCGCGGTCGCATTGTAGGCATGCCAAGTTCAAGCACACAACGCGACGGCCTAGACACGCGGGCCGCTCCGCTAGATGGAACAGCCGCTGAAAGACTCAGACTCTCAGAGAGACAATTATACATAGAGAAGTTTATTGCAATTCCCGAAGGCTAATTGCAAGTTACAAACATAAAAGAACATTGAAACAGAGTATAGAATAACTTCAAAATCTACATAATGAAATCTAAATGTTTAAAACTGTTGCTGTGTCTAAAACTATGTCAGAAGGGTTTGACTTCTCTTTTGTAAACCATGGAAGACGTAATTATATTTCCTTTGTACCGTATGTCTCTTCTTAATCATATCCACCAAGACGTTTGTGTCTTCGGTATCGTTTGTGAGTGGCATAACTCAAGACGTTGTGAGTGTATTTGTGTGACATTTAATTTGTAGCCATGCTTTGGTAAACTAAAGAAACAAGGTCCGAATGTTGAGCCCGGTAGCGGCTTTTTTCGGGTCCTGCGTCTCCATATTATATAAAAATGTGTCAAAAGTCATAATTCTACTTCACGTAAAATATTAATTCCCCGTCCCTTAATAATTTTTAAAGACCATGTCATCTCCGGCTCCAAGATTTAAGATTAGCATCAACGATGTATATTCATTTCCTGCAAACTTAAACAACAGGCCGTGCTCAAATTAGAGCTTCTGTGTAGCGAATCACAGAATTCCGGAACGATGTCAATTATATCATATAAAATTTATTAATTTTTTTTTTAACGGAGTGGTTCAATGCAAGGCCTATACGACCACTTCTCGGCATTGAACCATAAATATGAGAGAAACATGGCTATGTCAAGAGATGGCGGTGAACGTTTGATTTGAAAGCCTGTAGATTGTAGGTTGTTGTCAAACACTTGTCAGGGAAGGAATTCCAAAGCTTGACCGTACGGGGAAAGAAACTGTCACTGTAAAAAGATTTCAGACAAGGAATTTAGACGGATTCTAAGTCCCTTTTTTTATATCTGAGCTAATTTCCTCGGAGCGAATGAATCATCACCAAATTGCATCATCCTTCCTGAATGTGTCGCTCGGCTGGCATGACAAATTAGCCCGATCCGGACCTTGACAAGCCCCTTTAGTCAAATCACGTCGAAAGAACGTTACCGCCGGATTAATGAAACATTTTTAGAATGTAATCCTCTTCTGATCAACGTCACATTAATGTTTGTGTGATGACTGGGCTTTCAAATCCGTTTTCTGATGATTTCAGTTCCCAATCAATGTAGTATTCTCATTGCATGTGTCATAAGGAACCAATTTAATTTGTTGGTTCTCGGATTTTTTCAGCAAAAAACATGAAGTGACAGGGGAAAAATAATAAAAATAAAAACAGGTCTAAGCATCCTGTTATAGCCCCAAATGCTTCGATAGGAACAATGAAGTCAACACAAAAGGCTGGATCAATATGTAAACAATGAAGTTTTAACTTTCAAACTACTGCATTGATAGAGGAAAAACTGTAACAACTAGAAAGAAAAGGACTTTCCTCAACTGTTGGGAGTAAAATATGAGCATTTTTGAGTTGATTCAGAACCAGAATCTTTTTTTTTTGCAAATCAGAAAAAAATGAAGAGGCGAATCCGAGAACCAACAAATTAAATTTGTGTGGCCTAATTGCCCCCAAACCAAACCGTGCGAACTAGAGTCCTTTGGACTGTATGAGTCATTGGTTAAAAGCGAATAATGGGTGTGGATAGGGTGGCATCACATGTTGATGACGATTCAGTGTGACCTAGTTACAGTACCTCCGTGTACGGTAGGTTTTGTTTTCAGAGTGTCTGTGTGTTTGCTTGTGCTTCCGTCGATCGGCGACACTGACAGGAAGTTAGGTCAAAGGTCCCATAAAAGGTTACATTTTCTGTTATGTGCCAGCCTGTTGAATTGTTGGAACCAGAGGGAAAATGTATAGACGGAATCAGCGAAAAATCACGATAATGATTAAAACAAGAAATTCTCTCAGATATTTCACGGAGGTATGAGATCTTCGATTTCTACCGTCTTTTTTGGTCATCGTCAGGTGTTTTGGACTACTCATCTCTGTCAGAATACTTGACTATGGCATCGACTCTATAGACTATCTAGTATAAACCATGTGCACTAGAACAGAAAGCTGCGCTGCAGTAACGAAGAAAGCCGATAGAGGGCTCTCCAACCCGATAGTTTGTTGCTTGGATCATTACGTAAACCCACCAACCTACCAAAACCATACACATCCATTCATCGACGGCGTTGACAACGTAACTGGACAAGCTAAGGCCATGATGATTTGATTATATGGATGACATCATCTGGGAACCACAAAACGCGAGCGTGCGAATAAAAAAAAAAATTTGCAAAAAAAAGTTGCTTTCATTATGAAATGAAGGTTGGACAAATGACACAGTGTGGTTTGGCGAATAATCTACTCTTCAAATTTATTTCTTTACATTTTAGTTTTGTCGTTTGATTTTGGCATTCCACAACATTGGTATCGTTTTTCCAATATTTTTTTTTTGCAAATTACGGTATATATTTGCTCATTTTGAAACTGTTTGATTTACAGTATGGTTGTAAACTTTTTTGGAAACGCCCCAAAATTCATGCGCGCGTGGATGTCATCCATATAATCAAATCAACATGGCCTCAACCTTTGATGGATGCCGCTGAGGTCGTCCCAAATGTGACCTTGACCGTTCTCTATGTCAGCGAAAACAAGTCGACCGACAGAACGGTTACCTTCCTTCGCTCACGCCACTCCGCTGGTCCAATCAATTATTGATCACCGTCTTCATGATCAGTGGAAAGCCGGATTCATATTATGATATTAGAGTTCCACGACCTCACACCTTCGCCAAATGATGGTAATCTTTATGACTGACAAATTATAGATTATTCCCCTTGATTATGCAAATAGGATCCTCATTTTCACGCATCTAGAACGTCCCTGTTACAAGCAAACACACCTAAGAAAAAAATACGTACACTGAGGAAAAATCGTGAAGGAAGACGTCACTGTATGATGTATTGTAACCCCTAGATGCTCCCGTGACTTGATTGGGTATTTCAGTCCGTTTTTAGCTACGCAATCGGATTATCTTGTCTGTTAAGACTGGTTGCGTGCGACTCGACACGGTCTGGGCACGTCAACTCGTCATACGTCAAACGTCCAAGTGACACGACCGCTTATAGATGTCCCCAAGATTACGTTTTTTTTACCTCCATGAAAAATGGAGGTATTGTTTTTAGCGTGTCTGTCTGTGTGTGTGTCTGTTCGTGTTTCCGGACATTTATAGTCAGCATAACTTCAGAACGCCTTTATGGATTGTGATGATATTTGGTATGTTGGTAGGTCGTAGGAAGACGACGGTCAAGGTCAAATATAGGCCTCCTGGTGGCTGACCTTGGTACTGCAACAGAACTTTAAAAAAAATCTTTTGACCTGAATATGCTAAGGTCTTGGCTTTTTGGTGACAGATAGCTTTTCCTGTCAGGAATAAGTGGTGTGGGTTTTGCCCCCCTAGCAGCTTGTTCTGGAACTGCAGGGGAGATTCTGGCAAAATATTTTAAAGCAGATAGGTCCAGAAAGGAACATCATATTTTCATCATTTTTGGTATGTAGGTAGTTCATAGAGAGATGTACATAATCATGCAAATTCTGCTAAGACTGGTTGCGTGCGACTCGACATGGTCTGGGCACGTTAACTCGTCATACGTCAAACGTTCAAGTGACACAACCGTTTATAGATGTCCCCAAGATTACATTTTTCTACTTTGCTAGACGCCTTAATTTGAGCAGGAGAGGGCGTCACGCAAGTAAAGGCCACTGTAGGTTAAGAACTTGTCATTGCGTCTGCCGTTGATACGTTTTCATCGTGCATTTTACTCAACTAGGCAGCCAACAACATCTAAACGACTAGAAAGGTACCATTTGGAAAGCAAATACATAATACCTTCCCATATGGTTTGCTCTGTTAATTCTTACTCAACACATTCATATGGTCAGCGACAGGAGTCTAAATCCCTCCTTCTATAAAATTGCAACTTGAACACCAGTTACCATGGTGACAGACGTCTGGTTCAGGTCATTCACCTAATATTGGTTTGGAGAAGAAGAAGAAGAGGAAACAGAGCAAAAACAAAATGTTTTTATTCGGTAAACATAAATATCTAGGTCACCAGACAACAAAGAATGGTAAAGAAGACAACACAATTAAGAACCCTCATTTTATTGCAGACAAATCCGTTGCGTCCAGCGCATGTGATTTCCTTTCAAATGCACCTCTAGGAACACAACCACGCCGCCTACCTGTACGAACAAAAACTGCACGTCATCTGTCTATTCCCAGATGCCAGATTAATCAAAGCGAATCAATCCGGCTCGATCCGGACGCTTGGCCCTGTTCAGACGGAATCAGTGAAAGCGCTTTGCATGTGGTTTCCACTGAAGCAGGATTCAAGTGGCCCCATCTAGTCTGATCCAAATCACATTGAAAGCGCCTCGATCCCAAACCACCTCAGGAGGTAGTTTCGCACCGGTTTCACCAGATCACGATTTGCGTCTGAACGCAATGTGACTTCACCGGTTTACTTTACATATTGACTCGGTCATGGATTAAGGGGGGATACATCTTTATTCATTTGCAATTCCAAAATTTACGTGGCAGAAACGTAAAGAGCAGTAATGACTGAATGATGTGCCCATTCTAGGACGAGCTTCACCACCTCCGGCGGGAACAACAATGAATGCAGTTTAGGACAATCGTACTCGGACACGGTTTGAAAGAAGCATTGTACAAGAAGCCACACGCGCGCACACAGGCATAGGCATAGGTACATACACATATCACAGGCACAGGCACAGGTACACACACACACACGTGTACGCGCGCGCCCGTCGGACACTGAACTCTTGAACAGTCGGGGAAAACGGGAGCGAGGACGTATCAGTAAAAGGAGAGATTAAAAGCAATAACATCTTAGATTTTACAGACAAATTTGGTACTCGAGACTAGTAAAAGCAGTACATATTCAAATAAACGACCAATTGCAACTGGCTGTCTGACGTATGCTTTGCAACCGTGGTTTCAAATTCGTTTCTGGTCGCGCTTCATGGACCTCCTTTGCTAGAGATTAAAAGCAATACGATATCAGAGATTTTACAGACAAATTTATTACTCGAAGTGGCATGCCGACGGATTTGCTGCATGACTATGCGTTTTGCAACTGGTTGGAATTCTTTTGTGTGTTTGGGACAGGCAGATTCTTTGTCGAAGCATCAACTCGAAACAACACCAGCAAAATGTCCTAGAAAGTCACACTTGTACGCTGTAAAAACTGCAGTATTGAAAAATTAAACTTATCTAAAACTAGGACAACTAAACCGATGGTAATGGATAGATATTACATTAATTTGTCTACGAAAATTAATTGGTCTGTTGCATGATAAATTCGAGCTATTTGTATTACGCAGACGAATTTGCCTGTTAAGGCCTGGTTCTTGGATGTCAGCCGATTCAATAGCACGCGACACAAGCTTTGTTGTATTTTGGCGGATTTAGTTTAAATAGATTTCGTTTCATGTGAAAAGTGAGCACCGAAAAGTATTGCTGCTTGCACCCTGGTTTCAAGTTGTCGTGAATCCAGAGGTCTTTTAAGCCTTTTAAAAAAACAGAGAAACTACGCAAAAGTTTCACGAATCTGTAACAAAATGGGCGCATGTTTCGTAACAGCCCTTGCAAAACAAGCTCAATGAATGCATTTTGCGCACGCTTGCATAACATTTCGCGTAAACCAGAGATTCGTCCGCTGAATCAAATTTTTGTGGTACCAATTTAAAAGCGGTGGTGCAAGAAGAGAGCACATTTTCCTGCTGAGTTGGGAGAAAATCGGTGTTTTGAGAACCGTCTTCAGACTTGTTAAAGAGGTGACCAATCTCTAGATCTACGGCCCACTTTTCGGCCCTTCTCTGCCGGTTGATCTTTCCATTTGGCCAGTCTAATCACTGAAGGGACCCGGGCGGGCGCGCAGTTCTCTGAGCACCGACGTCACCGACGAGCCAACGGTCGACTGGGTACCAGTTTTAGAGAGTCGTAAGGAGTTTCGGCAACCAGTAGAAGGATAGAGCAGGGGATCAACAACGAAGAACAAAAAGGTCAGTATTTCATTATTACTATATAATGCTTGAGAGGTAAGGTAAGGTTTATTTCAGAGTCGTTCTCATTCAAATGCGCAAAATGCTGCCGCCACTCTCTACTATTACTACAAACGCAACCGTACTAGTGTGCGCTACTGTATTTTTCAGGTTCGATATCCGCTCTTGCCTGACCAATATCGAAAAGTTGACACCGGTACCGTTCAAGCAGAGAAGATATTGACTTTTCAACAGTTTAAATCTTGAGTCACGTATTTTGGTGGCTTTCGATACCAGAAGATGAGGCTAGCCGTCATGTTGTTTTTCTTGGCCATGGTGTCCACCTGTGTAGCTTCAGAAACCCCCTGCCCGCCTCAGTGTAGGGTAGCAAGCCGGCTGGAGGATCTTCCCACCGACATCAGGCTTAAAAAGCCTATGGGGGACATCCCTCTTAATTCATGGCTCGTCTGCAATGGTTTTAATGGAACTATTCCTTCCCCTGCGTCCAGTCCGATCATACCTTGCATGGGTGCGTCCAAATCAAAAGTGGCAGTGATCGGGTATCCGTTCGGAGTTTTGCGGGCAGGGACACTAGCAAGCTATCGGAAAATCACCATTCTGGCTCTTTTAAAAGGCGAAATCACGGATATTGAGGACAATGCCCTGATTGGTCTTACTACCATAAACAGGTTGGATCTAGCCTTTAACAGGCTGGTTCGTGTGAAACAAAGCTGGTTCTCTGGTCTGGCCAACCTCAATTCGCTGGACTTGTCCAATAACCAGATAGTTAGGGTGGATCCAGGGTGCTTCAAGGGACTATCTAACCTTCGCTATCTGTACCTGAACGGCAACCTGATAGAGAAGGTAGAGCCGGACTGGTTTATTGGGCTAAACAAACTGGATGAGATCAACTTGGAGTCGAACTGCATCGAGGTTATAGCCGAGGGGACGTTCGAACACCTCCCCGGGCTCGATAGACTGGGTCTCGGTGGAAATGGTCTGTCACAGCTGGACGGACGCGCGTTCTGGGTGCTAAGTTCTCTCATTGCCCTCGGTAACATCGGAGCAAGGCCAGACACTGGTCCTGATGCGATAGAACACGACCTGGCGTCGTGGAGCATTGGCTTTGGATTGTCCGGTTGGCATTCAATGCAGGACGTGTCTGTCAAGGTAGCCAATCGCCTGCTCTGTGTTACAAATGGCAACTACCACAATAAACAGACATTAAGATGGGCTTTTGATCCGCCCACCACTCATGACCACACAGAATCCTGTGGCTGGTGGGCTGAAGAGATCACACGTGAGACGCCCTTTGTTGTCATGATCCAACGCGGATCGTTGGATCCACATACCGACAACGATGACCGATGCAGACAGGCGTGGGGCGGTGTCGGCCTCACTCTGGCCTTATTTTACGACTTCAACCTCCGTTTGGTGTCATTTTGGGAAAGAAACGCAAAGAAGGAAACTCTCGCGATGACATTTGATCGGGCACATTCGACAAACGCCGGAAGCGAAAACCCAAAGAGGGTCACATGTTTTCTACTCAAGAAGGACAGCAGTAGTCGGCTTGTGTTCGATGTCCGTGGAGCCCAGAATATGCTCAACAAAACGCACTCGGATCCGTACGGGGTCTGTAAAGACCGGGGTGGTGGTCTGACGTCCCAAAGAACACCTGCGCGGTCGACTGTGTTGCCAGGACAACAGACCACGTTGTCAGGGCAGCGGACCACGTTGTCCTGGCAACAGACCACGTTGCCAGGACAACAGACCACGATGTCCATGTCAGGACAACAACAGCAGACCACATTGTCATTGACGACATATTCACCAACCAGTACTATTCGGTCTACCCAAGATGAACCGAGTACAACTACAAGCCACCTGTTTATTTTGCTTATGCTGGCAAGTGTGTTAGCGCTGTTGCCGGTGCTGGCAATCATTGTTGCGCTACTGTTAAAGAAATGCTGTTCAATCAACCACCTGGACACCCGTGTCAGCCAGCCACGTGTCAAGGTATCTAGGCGGGCAAGGCCGACCTCCCTACCCGTAGTTTCCCACGGTTCAAACCGTCAACTCTCTACTCGTAGGTCGCTGCCGAGTTCCCTAAGTACGATCGAAGCCGTTTACTGCGAGATCACGGACGATGAGGTCGTCTCAGCTGCCCAGAGACCCCTTCCCGCCCTCCCGCACACATACTGGGACATTCCAGACGACGGAAAAGTCCTTGAACATGGCGTCTCTTGTAGATCATCACTTCCTGCTTCATTGTGTGACATTGAGCCAGCCTATGGCGAGATCCCAGATGAAGATGATGACCGGTTGGTGTTCTATGCTGCTGCCACTGACTTGACAGTTTTAGGGCAAAATGGGGAGAGTAGCAGCACCTGTGTATACGACGACGGTGCTGTGAGGCAAAATCAGCGCCGAGGCTTCGCCTGCGTCTACCACGACGGCGTGGCCAAAAATCTACCCCCTCACAAGTCTACACCTAGCGGGCATGTCGGTGTGTATGGCAGAGGCAATGCTGACAACTCCCATGGCGTAACGTTCTATGGGAATGTAGAGGGAGTCTCTCTAGACCAAATCAGAGTTAGAAGAGCTCTTCGAGCAAGAAGGGCCGCCAAAAATATACACCCTTACAAGTCTACACCTAGGGGGCATGTCGGTGTGTATGGCAGCGGCATCGCTGACAACTCCCATGGCGTAACGTTCTATGGGAATGTAGAGGGAGTCTCTCTAGACCAAATCAGAGTTAGAAGAGCTCTTCGAACAAGAGGGGGCGCCAAAAATATACGCCCTTACAAGTCTACACCTAACCGGCATGTCGGTGTGTATGGCAGTGGCATCGCTGACAACTCCCATTGCGTAACGTTCTATGGGAATGTAGAGGGAGTCTCTCTAGACCAAAGCAGAGCTAGAAGAGCAAGAGGGGCCGCGGCTTTGTTGTCCTCGGGCGAAGACCAAGACGTGAGAACATACATGAACGCAAGACATGTAACAGAAACGTATTCACGCACAAGTCATGGCGTAAATACAGACGGGTTTATGTCACGCTCAATGGGAGACATACCGCAATGTACGTGTAACTCACGGCCAGACACCTACTGGCCATGGCAGGTCGCAGAGGACGGTGGTCATAACATAAAGCGGTCATATTCCCAACCCGCGCTACCAAACTTAAGTGAGATCTCACAGAGTGAAAACACCAACTGGCCAAGGCAAATAGTAGAAGACAAAATACACAATAGACAACGATCACGTTCCTTATCCGCACTACTCAGAGACTCAAGTGGGGTTTCACAAAGTGAAGAGACCAGCACAGTCTTAAACGCCTATTGGCCATGGGAGATAACGGGTGGAAGGAATCGGAGTATAGTGCAGTGGTCGTCCCTTCCTTCGCTAGCGCTACCAACATCGAAGTGTGAGACACCAGCTCACATGAAGTGAACATAACTCACCGCACACATCCAGACACTTACTGGACATGGGAGATCGATCCCTAATAATCAATGGAGTTAGAACAAGACTGGCAATGCAATGAAAACATACATTGCCATGGCGACGGTGGTTGCTG
Source organism: Branchiostoma belcheri (assembly GCF_001625305.1). Classification (NCBI taxonomy): domain Eukaryota; kingdom Metazoa; phylum Chordata; class Leptocardii; order Amphioxiformes; family Branchiostomatidae; genus Branchiostoma; species Branchiostoma belcheri. Next base: position 7,884,365 of record NW_017803909.1, on the reverse strand, counting down.
TTAGGGTTATTGTTTGCATGGTACTGCCATGATTTCATGATTTTGAAGAAGCCTCGGTACGTGTTAAGTCTAGTCAGATACAGTGCACTCCTCCCCTGAGTATATAGTGAACGAGCCCCGGGGTCACAGAAATCAGGGCATCCAGGTTTTCCAAAGGGTTTCCAGGAATGTGGGCATAGATGTGGGTCTGCAAACAGAGCTGGGAGACACTCCATGCCTGTGGACAAAATAGCTGTACAATTCCTAGAATTCTTGCAAATTGCATACAATACTGTACCATTAGGCTCCTCCCTGAGACGTCGCCAAAAATTGCACACAATACTGTACCATTAGGCTCCTCCCTGTGGCGTCGCCAAAAATTGCACCAAGCGCCTCCGATGACCACCCTGGGAAACACCTACTGACCAAGGCACATTTGAATGCCTACGACACACACATGTACACGCACTGACTGTATCAAAAATGTATGTTATTTTGCACAATGAACGCACGTTAGTTCGCTAGACTGCAATATTCATTATCTATTACTAGTACTAGTATTCGTTTGAGCCATATTGTTTATCAACCTAATAAAACGTGATTGTTCTTGTACAGAATGTGGTTTGATACTCATTATCTTTATTTTTGTCTGGTAGAAATATATCACATTGAAGATTTCTGGATGTATTTCATCCATAGTACAAGAGGTTGATGACTTCATATCTTCTTCCAAATATCATAAAGATACATCCCACACCCCAAGTTATAACCATTTACAAAATCAGCAACCCCCTATGTAGGGTATACCTAATAACACATAACCTTCTGACAAAGGTAACAAACACAACAGAAAGCTTCATGTAGTTTGTATGTCTCAAACAGACTTAAATGGTTCCTCATGCAGAGAAAATAAGACTGCTGTGCTTACTGATGCAACATTTATTGGGATTTTATTAAGTTCTTGATTTCCTTAGGCAACTTCATTTTACAAAGGTGTTTATTCAACCATTGTCAAATGCAGAGAGCTGTGCAATTAATTTTTATTATATAATTTTCATTCACCTATATTTACTACTAGTACATTGCACAGAGTATTCAATCAGTTATGAGTGCATAAAATTACTCTTATGATCTCTTTAATACATTCAAAATAGTCTCTTTGATTGAAAATTGAACATTAACTTTAGACAAGGTATTTTCTACATGTATTTTACATTTTACCTGTTGGCTTTTCTGGGGCCATACAATATGTAAAAAATAAAGACTGGTGGTCAACCACCACTTAAGTCCTACAAAGCAAGAAAAGTACTCTACAACTCAAATAGAAGCTAAAACATTTGAAAATAGTTTCACCAAGTGCTCTCACAATTTAGCATAGAGCGTTGTCGGGACCCCCCCATGCAGGCCCCCTTACTCTAGTTTTCTCCAGGATTCTGGCCCTGTTATTTCATACTGCCCGTCCTTGTACCACTGCAGGTTGTTAACTCTCTCGTGATGCACACCCCTGTACACTAACTCCACTGCCTTGGGGAGGGGGGCAAGTCCAATCAGCCGGGACAGTTCGTTGTTGTACTCCCACTGTTCCTCCCCCATCTCGTGAGCGTGGTGCGGAGGTTTCCCCGCGTCTAAACGACGGTGATAGTCCCGCCGAATGTCTTCCTCCATCTCTTCTCGAGAGGGGAGCGCGAAACTGCCATCCAACGCGGCCTGGGCGAACAGGACCTGTCTGTCGAACTGAGGGAAGGGACAGATACGGCAGCAGATGCCGACGATTGACAGGGTGGGGAAGGAGGTGTGGAGGAGGTGTTTGTAAAGGGGGGTGATGCGACCCCGCTGTACGGAAACCTCACATTCCGGAGTAAGAAAGGGGAAGTGGTAGTGATACCCGGTACAGTACATAAAAACATCAGCTTCAAATTCCTCCCCATTTGTAAACCTGACAGTTTTAGGAGCTTTGAAACGCTCCACCCCTGGAGCTTCCTTCATGTTGGAAGGGAGCTGGCTTTTGATTGGCGGTTTTTCATGGCTGAGGACGACCTGATTGGCCGTCGCGCTGATCTCCAAGGCGATGTCTTGCCCTGATGACGCTGCTCCAAGTAGTACGACGTTTTTGCCTTCGAAGTCGTCCGGACTGCGGTACTCGTGACTGTGGATGAACCTTCCCTGGAACGACTCAGCCCCGGGGATGGCAGGGATGTACGGCACCGAGTAATGCCTATGGAGAAAAAATGGGAACATGAGCAATTCTGTAACTATCTCTTTTTTGACAGATTAATATCCAATGTACTAACAGATGGAAGTACATGTATACTTCTTCAACTGGCAATTGAAGTTATGCTGTACAAAGACTTACATTCTATTAGATTTTCCACAGTCCAAATTCTAAGGAAGATGACACAAGGAGAAGATAACACTGACCCGTTACAAACCATCACGGCATCAAACTGCTGAGTGGTCTTCTTCTCCGGCTCCTCCACACTGCTGACGGTCACTTCCCACACCATCTGGTCAGCGCAGGGCACTGGTCTCACAGTGTCCACCTTGGTCAGGAACTAGAAAAATAATAATGCATTATTGATTTCATATCTAAGTTACTTGACAAGCAAACAAACAAAAATGATAGTGCTGTGTTGGGTTACAAACAAAGGGGTATGTACCTAGAGACACCTACCTGCTTCTTTTAGCAGAGGTTGTCTTTAAGCAGACCATGCAACGCTGCATATTTGCTAGTAATGACTCCAAAAGGGTAGGCAGAAAGTTAATGCCATTTTGATCGGAGGGACAAATTATCTTGCTATTCTCATCACGAATCTGTCATTTACCTCCAAGAATGGGATGATTTACCTTTGTCAAAAAGACATACCAATACGAAGTCAATAAGTCTTTCCCATCTCTTAACGTATTCTCATGCACTTCAGAAGTCCTGCACAGCCCTGTATAAAATAGAGGGACAGTCTAGTGCATCATCTGGGCCCTGCATGGCCCAGAAGTGCCAGACTAAGACAAGAATGGAGCCAGTCAAGGGAGGGGTTCCTCCATGGGAGAGAGAACACCCTGGATTGAGTGAGTGAGTGAGTGAAAGAGAGAGTGAGTGAGAGTAGGTGGGTGAGTAAGTGAGTGAGAGTGAGTGAGAGAGTGAGAGCGAGCGAGCGAGTGTGAGTGAGTGAGTGAAAGAGTGAGTGAGAGTAGGTGGGTGAGTAAGTGAGTGAGAGTGAGTGAGTGAGAGCGAGCGAGCGAGTGTGAGTGAGTGAGTGAGTGAGTGAGTGAGTGAGTGAGTGAGTGGGTGAGTGGGTGGGTGAGTGGGTGGGTGAGTGAGTGAGTGAGTGAGTGAGTGAGTGAGTGAGTGAGTGAGTGAGTGAGAGAGTGAGAGGTGAGTGAGTTTGTGCGTGAGTGACTGGGTGAGTGAGAGTGCATGAGTGACTGAGTGAGTGAGTGAGTGAAAGAGAGAGTGAGTGAGAGTGACTGATTGATTGAGTGAGTGAGTGAGTGAGAGTGAGAGAGAGAGTCATCAGTCCTAGAGTGAGTAAGTTTTAAGGTAAGCCCATGCACCTGGATGTGTTTCCTGAGTTGGAAGTGGTCGGTGTAGTCCTCCAGGTACCTCAGCACCTCCTGGTGTGTGATAAACGACGGCAGGCTGCTGTCAAAGGGAAAGTCTGGGAAGGCCATCACCTCCTTAGGTAGGTTGGTTCTGTTGATGTGAAGAGATATATTATAAACATTACATATTATTAAACTCAAAGGTACTCCAAGTCTCCAAGAGCCTTTTTGAGGCCATAAGTGCAGTGTTTTTAAAGCCAATTTGTGTCTCGCATACGGAATTGGAAGGTGGAGCCTATCCCTCTCCTTCAGCTACATTTTCCTTCCCTAACGATTTCCAGACGGTTTTGGACTTTGATACTCTAAATATGTGTCTATGAATGATGAAACATCATGATTAAGCTTATAGTTATACATACACACAGCCAGTCCGTTAGAAGTGTACATTGATTCTGAGTACAAGGCAGTACAGCAGACTAATAATCAACCTGCAAACAGTTCTGGCTGAAACAAAATACTTTAATAGCCCCTCTCTTGCTATTAGATTTACTAGTATAAACAGACAACCACGTAAGGTTAAAGGCACCAGCCACCAGGTAATAAGATACCAGCCAACTCACCTGAGGTTCTTGTACATGCTGGAGTGTACCGGCAGACCGTGTTCGTCCGTCCCTACCCGGTCCGTGTAGACCCAGGTCCCGCCGACCCTCCCGGTCTGCTCGTACACCGTGGGCACGAACTGGTCCGGGCGGGCGCTCAGGTGCCGGGCGGCGCACAGCCCCGCGGCCCCCGCCCCGATCACCGCCACACGCCGCGCCATCTTCTCGGCAACCGCCAGGACCGCTTTCGCCACTGCTGTGTCGTGGAACCAAACGTTTTACGTCGCGGAAGAGTCAATACAAGTTCTAAGTCCACGAGAAAATTATTAGTCTACGTATGATGTAACATGCGGCAAGAACTTTTACTTAAGAGTGACCTCTGAACTTTTGCTTCCCATGGTGCCTCAGTCAGCATGGCGTCCACCGAGTGAAAAGAAAGAAAGAAACTGCGAAACATCGTGATTTTCTCATCTTTCTGAGGTGAGTGTTGGTCTGGAGTTGTTTGACTGATAGAGGAACTACGAGGAATCAGAAAGGATCGTCGGTTTGGGCGTAGATTGCGAAAACGTAGCGATATTTCACGAAGAATATATGGGAGGGGAGGGGGGCATAAACAAAACCTTTTCCAAGGAGCTGATAGAAGCTCCTTGTTTTTTCACGACGGCTTTTTCTGAAAAGGAAAACTGTTCCTTATGTTTTGTTTCGTTCGTTTAACATATCCTAGCTTCTAGGTCATACTAATGCTGCCATACTAATATCTAAATAGACAAGGATATCACGTCCAACCTATTTTGGCTGATTGTTACACTTACAACTTCTGACTTCATATCTGTCTATGTAGTTGTTAGCCTCCATAGCATGCCAAAAACTGGAGGTTTGGGGGATCTACCGGTCTTTGGGAGCTTTTATGTGCTATTTTCTGATTACATATAGACAATATAGCTGGCCTGGGTGAATTTCCCCCTTGGCTATCAGAAAACAGCCGAAGACCACAAGCCCCTAGTTCTATAAGCCTGCTACGGAGGCTATGTAATTAGTACTTGTATCTTTTTTGGGCAAAAAGATAGCACTTAAATCAATGATGTGTCTTATCTTTCCCCAGAGCCCGTCCCTCTGATATCCCAGCCATGTACGGTGTGTACAAGCAGACCCACACCCCCACCACGGTGGAACATTCCGTGTGGTGTAACTTCATCTCTGCGCAGGAGAAAAGTCTGGTGGTGGCGGGGACCACACAGCTCCATGTCTACAGGCTCAAGGGGGACATGGAGGTACTTACTGTCATGTATCCGAATTGGACAATATTAGTTTACCTCACTCTACTTTACTCATCAGGCAATTTTGACTGTGATCTAAGTTGCTAGCATCGCTCTTTAACACAGACCATGTATCACTCCATGTGTAATAGTGAGGGTTTATAGTCGCTACGGAGTAGTGTAACAGTGGGGGGTGCTACCAACTGACCCGGCCGATGGGTCTAGACCTTTTAGTCGATTTGGAAGGAGCGTTGGGTTTGTAAGCTGGTGCCCGGGTTGGCATGGGTTCGATCCCCGGCCCGGGACCGGAAGTGTCTTTCTGTTTCTACTCTCCTAATTCTTACACACGCTTCAGTCCATGTAAGCACACAGATAAAGATCAAAGTGTAGAATAAACAGTTAACAGTTTGAAAAGGAAAGGAAAAAAACTTAAGTGAATTTTTTTTGTTCCCTTTTTTAGGAGTTGTTGTTTAAGTGACTTTTCTTCCTTTTGCAGAATCCTGCAATAGGAACTGATGATAAAACCAAACAAGGTAAGTTGGTTGAGTTTGAAAACAATTCAGTGTTGTTGTTTTTTTGTTCAGCTTGTACATTTATTCTTAATAATAAATGATCAACTTGTTCTGATGAAAGATTTTTGATTGGCTCCTGTAGACCAGAAGAGCCGTAAACAGAAGATGGAGTTGGTTGCGTCCTTCTCGCTGTACGGGAACGTCATGTCGCTCCAGTCTGTCCAGCTGGCCGGGTCTGACAGGGACGCACTGCTGCTCAGCTTCATGGATGCCAAGGTACGAGGAGTTTGATTTGATTTGTTTTATTGAAATTGCAACAGTGCAATACACGCGGAGCAGAGGCAGCTGTTGCTGGTGTTGTGTCCCACACATAGAAACGAATACTGGACAGACAATACTCATTTTCACTTGAGTTTAGTGGGGAAAGTCGTGTTAAGTGCCTTTTCCAAGGGCACAAGATCAGTGGCATGTCAGGACTTGAACCCGGGACCTCTTGATTCCTAGTCGTGCACGCTGCCGTTGCGCCACACGATTCAACTTTTTTGGCTGAGAAAACTGGGGCTTTGTTCTGTTTTTTTCTTTTTCAGGTAAATAAAGAAGGCAGTTACATTGTTCAATTATTGCTACATTTTAGTAACAATTACACTGTAATCGATAATAATTATAGGATCTAAAAAAGACTTTTTATCTGGCTTTGACAAGTGGAGAAACAATGACAAAGGAAATGCTTGTTATATGCTTGCAACCATAAAATGATCGTTATCACTGTAAGGAAAGTACTGAGCTGAGTTCATGTATTTTTTTTTTACAATAGTGGCTATATAGTAGGGCTGCGGACCGGTACACTGTACCGGTCCAATACCGTAAAAATCGTTTCGGTACAGGTCCAAAATACCGGATCATGAAGTAACGAGTATATACCGAAATAGCTAGTTTACACCATGTATATGACTAAAGATAGGTAAATCCTACCACAAAGACGAAAAATTAGCACTGGAAAAGACGTAAACACCGTCGATTGATTTGAGATCCTCAGTCTCACGAGACATCGCGAGAGTGTGGCTGATCCAGGGTTGTGATTGGTCAACAAACTCAAATCAGGTCAGAGGTCAGTCATTTTCCCTTCCCTCCAACACTTTATTATTGTTTCTGTGTCATGATTGAAAAAGTGAAGAACACGTGTTAATTTGTCAAATTGTTCAGGTACAGGTACAGGTCCGGACCTGTACCTAAACCTCTGTACCAGTACCTGTACCTGTACCTGATGTTACGTTTAGGTACGCAGCCCTACTATATAGGCAATATCCTGACAAATATGTGCAATGATATCCCAGACTAGAGATCCTTTATAGTAATAATTTTATGTTTTCTAGCTGTCCATAGTTGAATATGATCCTGGGACCCACGACCTGAAGACTGCTTCTATGCACTACTTTGAAGAAGAAGAAGTTAAGGTAGGTTATTTGGATATACTATAGATACTAAGGGAAGATGCCTCTCATTTTATTATAGCAGTGTTTTTGTTTGTATTCATGCTGATGTTGTTTCTATGTATAGTTTTTTTAGTTATATGTGATGATAATACATACTGGTAACGTTGAAGATTTACATACAGTTACAACAATGTCCGTACCACAGGATGGGTATGTGAGTAATTACCACGCTCCCATGGTGCGTGTGGACCCAGAAGGCCGCTGTGCAGTCATGCTGATCTATGGTAAGCGGCTGGTGGTGCTGCCCTTCAGGAAGGAGGGGGCCGTGGACGAGGCTGAGATGTCAGCCGGCAGGTAAGATACAGACTGACGCATCTTCACTTATTGGTTTGGTTGGCTTGTTTTGACTTGGTTAGCAGAACCACAGGTTTGACAAAGGTGCAGTGTACATTCTTTACTTGTACTGGGTAAGTGGTAGGCTCGGAACCAATAGGTCCCGGGTTCGAACCCCACCTTGTCACCAATCTTGTGCCCTAGGGAAAGGCACTTTACACTACTTTCCTCACTTCACTCAGGTGAAAATGAGTACCTTTGGTCAGGGACGTCCCTGGGATAGGACGTTAAATGGAGGTCCCGTGTTTGGGGAGAGCCACACCCCGCGCATGTTAAAGAACCCACCACACTTCGAAAAAGAGTGCCCCAGTGTGCGATGGTCCAAATACTTATCTGATTATTCACTACGGACTTCAGGAAGAGTAGTGTGAAAATCACACCAATGGAGATCCTAAACAAACAAACAAACAAACAATATGGAAATGCCTTTGTAGGAAAAATCAAAGTGTTAAGTGTAAATCGACTGTAATGTTTTTTTGTCTGTTAGCTTGTTTTTAGTTGCTCAGAGCATAAGTACAATGCATTTACTGTATATTATTAGATGTATGATTTAATTTATGTGCATCCTTGTACATGTCCCTGATCCAAACAGGTAAGTAAACTGTGTCCTGCATGTTTCCCCACAGTAAGTCATCCATCCTGCCCACCTACATGATCAAGCTGCAGGACCTGGATGAGAGGCTGATTAATGTGGTGGATCTACAGTTCCTACATGGGTACTTTGACCCCACCCTGCTCATCCTGTATGAACCTCTGCAGACATGGCCCGGGTAAGCAACAAAGCTGTCCAAATCTAACAATTTTTCTATCAGATTATAGCACAATGTATTTATAGAAATGAGAGGGATTCCCTCTATACTTATGTAATAGATAAGTTCCCTAGCTTTAGACATTTAGATAGAATAGAAAAATCTGAATTCCTCATGAAACTTGACAAACGATGTATCATTAGCTCAATATGTTCGTACATCTTTAACTGCATCAAGAAGCGAGAAGAAGTTGAACCTGTAAATAGTAGATCACATTAGTATATATAGTATGTAAGTGTCATTGCTGTATTCTTTTCCCTGTTTACCCATGACCTGTACTTAGCTTGTTAGAGCACAAACATACAATAAAGGTCTTTCATTCATTTATTCATTATAATATAATGCAATTTTTAAGGTGATACCAGTTAAATTTCTTGGTTTTCGGATTTGCCATTCTTTTTAATTTATATATATATTCAGGTTTTGAATCAACACCTAAAAGTAATAGTTATTACAGTTTAGCCATTTAAAGCAGTCATTCAGTATTAAGTCCAAAATTTATTGTTTCAGCTATAGACCAGCCTAGTATGTTGACTTTGTGGCCTTTTTATATTTCTTGAGATTTTTTTTTGTAAAAATCTGAGAACCAAAAGATTAAATTGTTATTGCCTAACCAGTGAATACTGGGGCCTTACCTTTATTGACAAGTACCCTTATTATGGGTTCACCACACCACGAAGTGGTGGTGAACCCATATTGCTTTTTCTGATGTTTCTCCTTCTTCTCCTGCCATTTTTTAAATGGATTCAGCTTCTTCATTTTAGGGCCTAAGGACCTGAAATTTGGTATGGAGGTACAGTGGGCAAATACCCCTAGGCGTTTTTAAAATTTTTGTGATACAGGCTTTTAGAATGGTTTTATTTGAGTTTTTTGGCTGTGTTATAGCAAATGTATTACTGTGTTAGTGTGCCGTGTTTACCATGTCTGGGCATGAGTCATCACAATGGAATGCAGGGCATCAACCAATAGGCATGCAGCTTTCCTCTATACTTCTTGCTGATTGGCTGTTGGGATTTAACTTGATTAACACCTGCACAGAGCATTTCCACCTGCACAGAGCATTTCTTGCTGATTGGCTGTTGGGATTTAACTTGATTAACACCTGCACAGAGCATTTCCATACTGACAGTATGTCTTTATTCAAGTGTTTTGGTAGGTATTTCAAGCTTTCTGCTCCAGCATTGGAATGCGGGGCATGAACGTTTTTTTTTTTATTTTAAAAATCAACAGTTTGCATTATGCAATTAAAAATCCTAGCCAATAAAGTAGGGAATAGCTATCCAACTGTTGTTTTAGTTGTATGTTACTTCATATTATAGTTATATCAATGTAAATCATTGTTTTCCCTTGTGTTTCTCATTCTTTCCCTGCCATGTCGTAAAATGTGGTGAACCCATCGCTGTATTTGCTCCAAAGCAAATATTGGCCTTTCTAGTTGACAAGTATGTTCACTTAAGGATTCTTAAACGTCCTCTACTTTTTAAATGGTTAATGTTGATTTGTGTTTTTATTGTTGATTTTGTGATGTAAGTATGTTTTTTAAATGTAATTTTACTGTACTTTTTCTGTGCTATGTAGTCATGTTATTTTGAATGTGTTTGAGCCTTGGAAGACTAGCCCAGCAGGGCTAAAAGGTTTCAAAATAAATGAAATGTGCCTGTTTCCTGTCGTCTAGGAGAGTGGCCGTGCGTCAGGATACCTGCTGTATCGTTGCTGTGTCTCTAAACATCGCCCAGAGGGTCCACCCCATCATCTGGTCTGTCGGCAACCTCCCCTTCGACTGTAAGCAGGCTGTCGCCGTGCCAAAACCCATAGGTACATCCACCAACAAAGTCTTCTGTTCCAGTGTTTGTCGTAGATGTTGCAATTCTATGCAAAGTTGCTAGGAGGCACTGCATAGCAAGGTCCACTGCATGAGGACACTTGTATGAGAATGGTAGTATGTTGCAAGTATCGTTGGCCAGTAAGAGAACATTCTTAGCCATTAAAGATCATCTTTGAACACTAGTCATCAGAGTGCAACATTCAAATGCAATGTCTCTTTTTTTCTACAGGTATTTTGATAAGGAAGTCTTAGTAATCAATGCTGCACCTAGTGCTGTGTGCCAGTTCGCTGGACCGGACTTGTAAAAATGTTTAGGTTCAAGTCCAAAAGAAATAAAAAGTCAAGAACCGATTCCGGACTTATAAAAAGAAAACCATGTCACATACACCTTTTCTTTTCAAACCACCTTGTAAAACCTTCCATACATGTAGATTGCAAAATCTGTGCTGCAAAATGAAGAAAACATTGCCATCGGGCATCTCTCTCCATGTTATGTGGCCAAAGTTTTGCCCAAACAACATTACAAGGTTTCTAACATGCAATTTTGTATATGCCAAGGGTTTAGGTCCGGAACTGAACAACCTGAACCTCTGGACTTGAATCCAGACCTGAACCTAAATGTGGGTTTAGGTACACAGCACTAGCTTGCACCTGATAATACTTTTTCTAGTGTGGTATTAATACTGTGTTTTGTTGTCACACAGGTGGAGTGTTGGTATTTGCCGTGAACTCTCTCCTGTACTTGAACCAAAGTGTCCCTCCCTACGGAGTTTCTCTCAACAGCATAGCTGACCAGAGCACATCCTTTCCTCTCAGTAAGTCTGTCTTCTAATGACTACAGATATGCTTCAAAAATAAAATCAGGCATATAGAACTTTTGGACATGGAAATCATAGCTTTGATCAGACATTAGTTTTGTATATTGTCGTATGTTTCATTTAAAACTTGCAATATAAAATTAGAACTGTATGATTATAAGCTCTATAATTATGTTTACTGAAGGAAAACATATTGTTTTTGCTACGTTTCCCCTTCTTCTTCCATTCTAAACACTGAAATCTGACCTGGCCAATGACCTGATTTGTTGACATCTCTCCCCATGGTAACTCGTGTTGGGTTACATAATGTTGCAATTTTATAGTAGGAGGGATTTATACTCCTGTCTGATCATGACCATACATATGAATGTATAATGAGTAAAAATTAGCAGAGCAGACCATATGCGAAGGTACACATTATGCATTTGCTTTCCAAATGTTACCTTTCTAGTTGATCTGATAATTTTATACACATGTTTGTTTGTTTGTTTGTTTTGCCCCAGGAATACAAGAAGGAGTGAGGATAGCCCTAGACTGTGCCCAGGCTGCCCTCATCTCCTATGACAGACTGGTCATATCTCTCAAAGGAGGGGAACTGTAAGATCTCATTCAATCTTTTGCAATTCAGAGATATTCAAATGACCATGTTTAGGACCTTGTGCAGTTTTCCTGTGAATCACTAGGTGGTGTACACATCTAAAGTAAAGCATGAGGGGACCTCGCATGTTTTTTTTTGCCAAACCTTTTTTTTATTTGCACACTCGCATCAGTTTTGGGGTTCCCAGAGGATGTCATCCATATAATCAAATCAACATGGCCTGATGTTTCAAGTTAAAAATTTGGTCCAACACAAAATAGTTCTCTCACCTAGAGTTTTCGACCAGTCACTCTGGTCTTCCTCAGTAGACTGACCCAGTGAGGCTTGTCACATGGCTTCTTTGAACTGTGACGTCAACACTGGGTCAAAGGTATCTGGTAGACGATGTCGGCCCCCGTCGCAGTTAAGTGAAGGATGATGGGCCCTGATGTAAATAGTCTCCTTCACCCCTCTCAGGAAATAGAGGAAATTTGTTGGACCAAAAGTTTTAACTTTAAACATGTAACTACAAATACCAATACAGATGATCTTCCATGATACAACATGGCCTGATGTTCCTCATCAAAACAAACTTTGACACTGACACTCTACCTTCCTCCTGTTTTGCCCACCCCAGGTATGTCCTGACCCTGCTCATAGATGGAATGAGGAGTGTTCGAGGTTTTCACTTTGACAAGGCTGCTGCCAGCGTCCTCACATGCTGTGTAAGACACACTGTCATCTCAATTTCAGACTTAAAGAAGTTGACACTGATGTACATAATAAAGGAAAAGAATTACAGTAGTCCTGTTATGTACTAAAATTGTTTTGACATAAAATTATGGCCAAATTATACTCATCAAAATGTTTGCGTATGTAAAAAAGCAGTTATAGGTCACATAGGAAGATTTTTTTATTATTTGTAGGTTTCAAGTACATTAGGGTTAGCAGAACCTTAAATTAGGGTTAGTGTTAGCCTAAATTAGGGTAAGCATAACCCTAATTTAGGGTTAGCAAAACCATAAATTACAATGTAGGGTTAGCGTAACCCTAAATTACGGTTAGCGTAACCCAAAATTATGTGGAGTTAGAGTAACCCTAAATTAGGATTTTGCGTAAGCCAAAATTAGGGTTAGCATAATTGCCTAAGCCTAAAGTAGGGTGAGATAGCCTTTATTGTTCTGGTAGATTATAAGTGTATATTGTATGTCCACAGATGTGTATGCTGAGCCCAGGGTACCTGTTCCTGGGGTCCAGACTGGGAAACTCTCTCCTACTCAAGTACACAGAAAAGGCACTGGAGGGGGATACAGGTCTGTATCTGTATTAGCCGGTATAACCACCCTCTGGTACATGTATAAACTATAATACACCAGCTTTGTAGGCATGCTTTGCAGCATGCAGGTACATGTAGCTGCATTACACCAATTGCCTTGTTACAGCTAACCTTTGAAGATCTAACTCTAAACATTGTTGAAAGCTATCTAATGATAATGCCCCAAAATTGATGATAATAACCTTAGGTCAGCTGTCAGTGAATCAGTTAATCAATCACTTACTTCTATAGAAAATGGATATACAATCATGTAGTCATACTCATAGCAAATGGCCCACACATATCCATTTAACATTCAATTCTTTCTTACTTTGCAGCCATACTGGATACAGCTGAAAAAGTTGGTGAAGTGAGTAAGCTTTGATTACCTTGTAAAATTTGTCTTCCATGGCTTTTGCTTTTGATATTATTATTAGGACCCTGTGCCTGAAACAGTCCTTCATTCACTGTATGTGCAGTAAGACTCTTCAATGCCAGTGACAATGGCTGATACATGTATTTGAAAACCTATGCCTGTAAATTGCATGCATATAGCAGAGTGAATGGTGTATGTACATAATAATTTGTATATAGTGTTTTTTTTTCTCTATACCTGTCCTGCCTTGTTTTTAACCAGTCCTATTGTAAAAATCAATTACACAATTCAGGGATGCATGCAGCATTCCCTGCTTTTGTATGATTTTGTTGCTTTGAATAAACTGTATGTAAACTGTATGTATGTATTACAGTACTATTTTGTTTAATATTCTGTTTGCTTGCTTTGCTTATTTGTTTGTTTGATCGTGGTTTATTGTATTCACCAGGAACCACCAGCAAAGAAAAAGAAGCCAGATTCAGACTGGATGCGTAAGTTTTTAAAAAATCATTCTCAACTGTGGAAAAGAAGATATGGTGTAACATTTGTAAAGTAAATGTTATAGCTCTGTCTTTTGATACTGTAATTTACTTTATGTTCACAGTAGCAAAATTGTACGGTCTGAGAAAAGTGGACATGTTCACGGAACTATTATATTCATGGTGCAGGATAGACAGGTGCAGGAAAAAGAAAGTCCAGGAATTATTTGTTAACTGTAATGATCAGTTTACAATGCAGAAGTGACAGTGGAAACAGTGAACATAAAAGTACCGTGTAATTCAGGAATTATAGTAATTGAAAGTTATGACATATTTCAGCCTCAGATGTGTCCACCATGGATGTGGATGAGATTGAGGTTTATGGCAGCGAAAAACAGACAGGGACACACATCTCTTCTTATGTCTTCGAGGTGAGAAAACTCATCGTTGAAACTCTCAAGTGCCAGATTTGTACATGTACATGTATTGGTTACAGGGCTAGGCAGCAATGGATTTTTGTGTTATAAAGTCCTCCATTACATTTTTTAATCCCCATTTTTCATGTAACTTTCCTTTCTTCGTACACTTTTGTAATAGAGTAGTCTAATTTCTCTTTCTTGTCTTTATTTTCTGCAGGTTTGTGACAGCATCATGAACATAGGGCCCTGTGGGAGGGTCACTATGGGGGAGCCTGCTTTTCTGTCAGAAGAGGTAAATGAAGACATTTCTGGGTCTATTAAAGTTTATGCAAGTAGCTGAAGGGTTTTGCTTGTTATTCTTAACTACATGTATACAAATAGGACCTTAAAACTATAAGAGAATCTGAATCAAAAAACAGATGTTCTGCCAAAGTGCAATGTACAATGTACATTCTGCCAATGTGCTGTTCCCACAGTGGTTCAGATGTTCCTTTCTTGACATGTGTGTGTAATGTGATGTTTGTGTCTCCCAGTTTGCAGATAACCCTGACCCAGACATAGAGCTGGTCACCACGTGTGGGTACGGCAAGAATGGAGCACTGGCAGTCTTACAGGTACAAGGACTTTTAAACAACTTGTTCTATTTTGCTCCTGGTGTTACGCATATACTGGTATGTAGCTAGTGTTGTCAGCTTCTATTTGATACAGTATTACCCCCCAAAGATTATGTAACATGAAAAGGTGGTTCAGTGTTGTGTTTGCCATTTATATGTTTCATTGTGATCAACAATATTACCATATGTAAAAAGTTTATTGTGTATTGTACATGTACATGTACATCATGTAATGGCTAACATACATAACAGGCGACACTTTAATTCCGGACAGACACTCTAATTCCGGACTACCTCTCACTTTTCAAGCATAGTTTGTCCTGGACAATTGACATTCCATATTGTGATGTAGAAGATGACAACAACTATGTAGATAACAATGATAGTTCCCTAGGGATCAGGTTATTTCTGCAGATTTCTGCAGAAATCTGCAGAATTCTGCGCAGAATTCTGCACCCCGCGCAGATTTCTGCACAGAATTCTGCGCTGGGTGCAGAAATCTGTGCAGATTTCTGCGCAGAAATCTGCTTTTTTAAGGATTTGTCCTACAAAATGTATCATTATGGTGATAAGTGGTAGATATACTCTCCTACAAATGCTACAATCAGGTTACATGTATTTTGGGCATAACTTGTCGGAAATGCCCAGCTTTTGCCAAGTGCCCTGCAATTTGCCATGGGGATAGCTTTGCACTGTATGTTGTTCTTTTCTTTTCATTTCTTGAAAAAATTGTGATATTTAAAGTAATTTATGAAGTAAAACAATTCAAAAAGTGATGATGAGCTATACACATTACAGATGAGGACATACAACGTAACAGACGTAATTCTTTGAGCTATACAGGCAAGCATAACACCAGATCCCGTAACCAGCTAGCCTGAGTGTCAGCCTTTTTATCTTTCGTCTACTCCCCACTATGCTACCTGTAGAGTGTGGGGAGCGGACGAAAGCTACAAAGGCTGACACTCGGGCTAGTACCCAGCATTATCAGTTGAATGAACCACAAGGGAAATTCCATTGACACACGGCGACAAAGATTTCTGCAGAAATCTGCAGAATTCTGCAGAAATCTGCAGAATTCGGCACAGATTTCTGCGCAGAAATCTAAATTCTTAAAAAAGATTTCATACAATACTTTGAAATTGTCCCACAAAACATATAATTTGTCCCTACAGATGTTACTACAATGTACTAGCTTGATTTGGGTAAAAATTGTCGGAAATGCATATTATTGGCTTTTGTTCCTTTTCATAACAACCCATTGCCCCACAATTCGGCATTCAGATACATGTAGCTTTGCACCATACTTTTTGCTTTTTGATTTCGGCCTAGCAACTTCTAGCAGCTAGCCTAGGCCTAGCAACTAGCAGCTTCTATGCCACTAAATCATGGCTCGATCACACTCTAAAATCAAGTTTCAACCCTTCACAAATGTCTCTCCTATCCTACCTTGAAGTTCTGCAAATCTGCAAGACTCTCAGACTGGATGTCCTCGGGATTTGGGGGCTGTGTAATGGTTGGAGCAGCTGCTGCACCATCCACTTCCCCAACCTCATCTTTCTTGTTTTTTTTCGTCTGACCATCTCAGCTGATGGCTGTAGGCCAGGACTTTTTGTGGGTCAACACAAAAGGATACTGGTCTTGAACACCAGACTCTGATTATTATCTATTGATTTGTCACTATTTAGTCAAGAGGAAAGAAAGAAGAATAAAGCCTTGTTAGAACTTGGGACATGATTTTAGTAGTTGAATTGCTACATGTACTGTGAGACTGTGTGGCCCTGGACAACTACCCTTGGAAGAACTTATCACCAAGGTAGCTCTGGGTGCTACTGGGTTTATTTAACAATTTTCTATGCCCCGCCTCCACACTTATCCAAACAAATTCACGGCTTTTAATGTAAGTCTTCACAGTAAGGGGCCAGAGAGCCCCTCTTGACCACCAAACTGTAATCACTACCACATGTTTTCATAGCTTATCTATCTAGCCCATAGATAGAGGAGACCTCTATAGTCTCAGGAGAACAACCTTTAGCCTGTGTCACCCAACCTTTTTCCCTGTAGGTAAATTTTCTTGCCAGTTGTTAGGGAACTGGATGTATTTCCATTTGTCCTGCTTGAGATCTGTAAGATAATTTTTGAGTTAAAAATGCTCCACAAAGTAATGATGAGATATGCACATACAGATTTGAAGATTCCAGGCTAGAACATACATGTAACTGATGTTTTGTTTGAGCTATGCAGGAAAGCGTAAAACCAGCATCAGTAAACCACAAGGGGACTTTGACATTCCATTGACTGGTCACCGAAGGGTCAAGAGTATCTATTTTCCTGTCTTGTACCTTCCAAGTGCTTTTCATGATTATAGTATCTTGTTGCAGGGGAATACTTATATTTTTAAGGTCTTTTGCAAGAATTGTTTGCAGTTTAAATATGAGTGTGTCTGTAGTGTACGTACAAGTAAAGTAATCTCAAGAAAGCTAATTCTATACTCATGATACTCATGGTTCTTAAAAATTATATCTGGTCTCAGATGCATGACAACAGTCATTGCAACCTTTAATACTTGACATTGCCATACTTCTGATTTAGGCTAACATATGCTACTGCAATGAAGAGTTTAAGGAATTAAACAAATCCCAACATGGTCCCTCTGACTTTTAGTTACATAAAAAGAGCCCTTGGATTTAGCACAAGAGAGTGCGTAGTCAGATAATGCTCTGAAGAGGGTCTCTGAATAGCGAATAGTGAGCAGTTTTGCACAGGATCCACATACATGTATATGAGCATGTACGAGGCCCTTATGTTTTCCTTGACTAGCCAGGTCAAGTACATGTAGAGTAGCCAAGTAGATCTAGAGAGGGTAGGGGAGGGGGACATATTTCTTGTTGGAGGGGGTGATGATCTGAAGGTAAATTGTGGATAATTCTCTAGTCACTAATTCACTAGTAGTATCTAGTCTTTGTAAGTTTGTTCACTTGAGACACAAAAGCTACATTGTAATTAGGGTTAGCCAGACATTTCCCCACCAGATCATACTAAATACCAAAAGAATAAAGTAGCACTCGAAGACAAGAAAATGGTCTTTTCCTCTGGAAATTATGAAAAAAAAACAAGAAAGAGGAGTGAATAATTGTCTTGTCATGTCAAGTAACGTTCAGACATGATCGGAAGCAAGTTAAAACTGTGTACAATAGAAAATCTGCTGTTATAACAAGGGCATATACATCAGGGCTTGAAATTCATTTTTGGGAAAAGACACTGGTGCACCCAACCTAAAAAATTGGGTGAACAAAAATATGTCTGCAAAAACTATAATTATGTTTCATTTCAAGAAAAGTACTGTAACGATGATTGAATTATTTACTAGTATGTTGTAACTACATGTACTATGTACATTAACACCCACATAAAAAAATTGGGTGCACAGCTCCAAGGTGCACATACACCCGAGCCCTGTACATTGAATAGGCGAGACACTGAAGCAAGACCTACAGTGTTGCAGTGATCCATTCTGGTATACCAGATGACCCAGCCAGGCCTGTTTTTTTAAGAGTAGAGAGTAGAGAGTTTTTTCCCCTGGGACCCACACTGATTGAAAGAAAACATTCACCTTGCTCTGCAGACAAGGATTTGAAATACAACACTGAAATCCTTTCCTCTACATTTTCAATGATTTTGCTCTCCTAATGTTCAAAGTTGTTAGGGGGAGTCCTGATGTGGACTTTGATGGGGTTTATATCTTTGGCTAAGATGACTAGCCAGGTCAAGTACATGTAGAGTTAAAGCCAAGTAGATCTAGAGAGGGTAGGGGAGGGGGGACATATTTCTTGTTGGAGGGGTGATGATCTGAAGGTAAATTGTGGATAATTCTCTAGTCACTAATTCACTAGTAGTATCTAGTCTTTGTAAGTTTGTTCACTTGAGACACAAAAGCTACATTGTCATGTACAAAGTCATGTAGGTGGTCAGACAAAAAACCTGTTATAATGAGAGCATGATGGAAAGTACAATTCTACATGTACATCTTATAACATGACATCTCTGGTAACCAGTCTATGGTGGTTAGGGCAGGCTGTCTTCAGGGCTCTAATATTTTCCCCAGTCCAGCTCAACAGACCTGGTAGAAGTGCTACTCCTGTAGGAGTTTTGCATTGATTATCCTTTTGTCAAAATAGATTTAGAACTTGTGTGGTACACGTAGGTTCCAGGTTTGACATCATAAATTAGTAAGGATAATTTGAACTGGATTCTCAGACTCAGAGACCCAAATATGGGATCAAACAAGATGTAACTTCATCCCTGAAAAAACATCTGCCTTGCCTCCTCTGCCTGTTGACCTGGTGGTAACCCCTCACTGGAACATTAGGGGAGCTAGAGCCGTAGAGGTCAGACCTTCAGGTCACAATATGTGTACATCACAGTTTGGATGTTACAGAAGCTTTGCTAACTATTATTAATAAGCTAGCCAGCCACCTTGTGCAAAGGTTTCACTCTTCACATACATGTATTTTTGTTATGTGCAGTTCCAGAAAGCTTAAAATGATGAGCCATGAGTATTCAATGTTATGAACAGGATCGGAGGAAGGTGTGATACTGGCATGCAGAACTAATCGTTTTTCCTCAGTTGGATGGTCCAAGAGACACCTATACATGAGGGCCTGCATGCCCTTTATTGTAAAGGCGTAATCAGGCCTTTTTAGTCTCCCTAATCCGTAGGCAGCCTCCCCAAAAATGTAATTCGTAATAGTACATTAGTTGCAAAGTGTAAAGTCATAATCAGCTCTGAAACTTTGACGTCGGCAGAGAAAATTTGCGTAATTCGTAATCACTACACCCCCATGCAGGCCCTCACACATGTACTTGCTCTCCTGTTACAGTACAATGTAAGTCTATCCTGCCTTGGCCCTCCTCAGCCAGGCCTCTCTTGGCCCCTACTGGCATTGGCATGATCTCCTGTGAAAAGGTGTCTTTTCCTTTGGAGTATACATGTAACCTACTGGTCTCAGAGAAAAGCACAATTTGAGGGTGTGCATGTCATGGTCATGGACACAACATACAGTTAACATGTCTGACCATGGAGACTACATGTTCATTCAGCATGCCTGTCTGATCATCTCTCCACTTCAAAATAAGGTTGTATGAACTTGTCAGGGTCCACAAATTTGCCTCCTAAAATTTTTACCGACTTGCAAGCAAAAAAGCACATGTAGAAGAATTGCACAGTTGTTACAGAATATGTAACTATGGAGAAATTAAGTAGATAAACATGTCAATAATGGCAAGATTGCTTTTTCTACAATGTAAAGACACAAACATTCAACATGTTTCTTATTAACGTATGTTTGAGAGCTGGCCCAGTAGTTAGGATTCTGGCTGTCTGAGGCTGAAACTTCAGACTAGTAGTCCAAACTCTGAGCTAACCCATGAGGAATGATGGAAAATTGCAGTTTACACGCTATCCCCTGGAATCAGCCTGGTAAGTCTGTGTTGTTTTAGTCCAGCATGCTGTCTGCTAATGAGGTCAGACTAGCTGTCCAGGGATTCAGCCTGGCCTACTCTGGGTACTCAACATGTGGTCTCTCTGTCTGATTGACACTTTCTGCCAAATCCAAAATCATTGGACAGGGGTGGGTGTATCAAGTTCCTGTTAAACTGACCATAGATCTGTAAATCAGAAGTATACTAAAAGGCCAACAATTGCAAGCAAAAGTAAGTATTTCCCAACAAATGTTGGAAATGCATATATTTTTGCTTTTTCTCCCACTTTATGGCAGCCCAATACCCTGCAATTTGTTACAAATAGCCAAATATGCCTCTATGAATTGTTCGGCCTGGGAATACTTGGACTGATAAAACTACCCAAAATAAGCTGATACAGTGGAAGCAGCTTATTTGAAAAGCCAATTTGTCAGCACATTTTTTTTCAATTACCCGACCTTTCCGATTAAGAGACTTCATTGAAACTATGGGGGTGGGGGTGTACTAGTGATAGTAGCATTTAGGGGAGTGAATCTACCACTTATCACCATAATGATACATTTTGTGGGACAATTTCACAGTATTGTATGAAATCTTTTTTAAAATTTAGATTTCTGCGCAGAAATCTGTGCAGAATTCTGCAGATTTCTGCAGAATTCTGCAGATTTCTCGCCGTGTGTCAATGGAATTTCCCTAATGGTTCATTCAACTGATAATGCTGGGTACTAGCCTAGCCTGTGTATACAAGCTCTCGGCTGGAGGTTAATGACCCCCACCCCAAGATAGGGCGGCGGCCGCCAGGAGCGCGATTTAGTCAGGCTAGGTACTAGCCCGAGTGTCAGCCTTTGTAGCTTTCGTCCGCTCCCCACACTCTACAGGTAGCATAGTGGGGAGTAGACGAAAGATAAAAAAGGCTGACACTCAGGCTAGCTGGTTACGGGATCTGGTCTTATGCTTGCCTGTATAGCTCAAAGAATTACGTCTGTTACGTTGTATGTCCTCATCTGTAATGTGTATAGCTCATCATCACTTTTTGAATTGTTTTACTTCATAAATTACTTTAAATATCACAATTTTTTCAAGAAATGAAAAGAAAAGAACAACATACAGTGCAAAGCTATCCCCATGGCAAATTGCAGGGCACTTGGCAAAAGCTGGGCATTTCCGACAAGTTATGCCCAAAATACATGTAACCTGATTGTAGCATTTGTAGGAGAGTATATCTACCACTTATCACCATAATGATACATTTTGTAGGACAAATCCTTAAAAAAGCAGATTTCTGCGCAGAAATCTGCACAGATTTCTGCACCCAGCGCAGAATTCTGTGCAGAAATCTGCGCGGGGTGCAGAATTCTGCGCAGAATTCTGCAGATTTCTGCAGAAATCTGCAGAAATAACCTGATCCCTAGGGAACTATCATTGTTATCTACATAGTTGTTGTCATCTTCTACATCACAATATGGAATGTCAATTGTCCAGGACAAACTATGCTTGAAAAGTGAGAGGTAGTCCGGAATTAGAGTGTCTGTCCGGAATTAAAGTGTCGCCTGTTACATGTATTCTTGCAGAATGAAGGATAATGGAAAGTTGTTGAAACATTTTCTAGTAAGGCCACAGCAAGTAATTTTTATGGATGACGTCAGCGTGGGCATTAATTTTTGCCTTATTTTGGGAAAAAAAATTTTGCTGCCCTCTGACAAGTGGTCAACATGCCGAAAATGGACTAAGATGTTTGTTGGCTGTGTGATGTTCCCACAGTGACTGAATCAAAACCATTTGTACAATGATTAAAAACTTTTATTTTTCAAAGTTGTTTCAGTGAGAAATGGATGTAGTAATAGTTGGCAGTAAACTTATACGTAACATTTCTTGTTTAACAAGGTTTATGATGTCAAAATTTGAAAATGTAGGAATCTTGTTTTTTTTGCCCACCTTGTTTTTTTTTCACCCTGTGGCATTAGATATGAAGTCTGTGGAGGATGTCATCCATAAAATTTACTTGCTGTGGCCTATTCACTTAACACCTAACAGTTAGCTTTAATGGTGTGGTTCATGATGATATCCTATTCTCCTGTACAGAGAAGTATCCGGCCCCAGGTGGTGACGACGTTTGACCTGCCTGGTTGTCTGGACATGTGGACGGTGATCGGGATTCCTCCTGAGTCTAAACCTCAGGAGGAGGGGGAGAAAACAGACAGTGCTGTAAGTAACTCTCTCTTCACAGTGACAGGCTGAATGAAAGTTCTTAATGCAAACTATGTTCCTGCTAAGAAATGAAAGCTACAGTGGGTGTTACTGGAAGACAAAAATGTCCGGACTACTGCATGATGTACAAAATGACTAATAAACTGGTGGACGTACCAACCACTAACTATCTGATACCAGCCCAGAAAAGAACAAGAAACAGTCATACCTTCAAATATCAGAGTTATCAACCAAGAATTCAGGTGTTCAAAAAGTCATATTTTCCAAGAACTATCATAGAGTAGAACTCGTTGCCACCAAGCACAGTTGTGGCATTATCACTAGAAAGCTTTAATTATCAATTAAACAACTACTGCAATTTATTGTTGGTCGGTGTAATATACTAGTAGCTAGCTGCCGCCACGCTGTATGCCTGCGAAACTGGTGTGTTACGCCGAAGGGTGGTTATATCGGCTATACCAATACAGATTTATGTATACATGTAATTTTTTTTGTCCCAAAGTATAGGTTTTAAGCACATAATATTGTTCTATTGGCCACTGATAATTTGGTGGTTTGGAAACCTATTCATTTTCAAGCTCAGTCAGGAAAAGTTTAAAGGCTTATATCCTCCCAAACTGCAAATTTTCTAAGGTACAGTATTTGAGTGAGTGACAGTATTTTACAGCCTATTTTAGGTATTTTATAGCCTGAATGTGGGAGAAATGTACTGATGGTACTGATGTTGTACTGGGTAGTTGGTTTGGAGGTTTAAAGATATGGAAATGGCACTATAATGTATATTAAGACTTTGCTCTTATAAGTCCCACCCATGTTTCCTCTTCAGGGCTCAGAAGAGAAGACTGAAGGTGAGAAGGAGGAGACTAAAGAGGAGGGACCTCCTGATGTGGACCTGACCAACAGTCATGGCTTCCTCATCCTCAGTAGGGAGGACTCCACCATGGTCAGTCTTACACGCCTGTCTCAGTACTGCTACAGTCATACCCACCCAAGAAGGCCACTCAGTCACCTTAGGCCACACCGACTTAATTTTATGGATGACATCAGTGCGCGCATTGATTTTCGCCTGTTCTCAAAAAAAATAAAAGATCGCAAAAAGAAAGTCATCCACCGAGGCTCTGGCCTGGCTCTAGGCCTGGGTAGTCCATGGTAGTTAGCGACAATACGGAGCCGGGCACCCAGGCTACCGAAGCTCCACGACTCACGGTACAGTGCTGATTCATAAATTCCACGAAAAGCCGTATACATTGCTAAGTACTGCAGTAACTGCAAAATCACATTTTCAGCTTTGTATTCCTGCACACTACATGTAGTTTGGGGGTCTTTAGAGGATGTCATCCATAAAATTAAGTCGGCATGGCCTAATGGTTGCACTCATTGAAAAAAAAAATTGGACCAAGGAAAAGTTGTTGTTATGGCCAGGTGGCCGGCTTGAAGGGTGGCTGATTGTAGGGTTGACTGTACTTTGTAAAACCTCAAAGTCACCTCTTTGGCCCAATAGACACACATGTACTGTAGGGCTGTACAATTGTACAAGCACTAAAGCCAGGAGCTCATCCATTGGTAGTGAAATTGCGCGGAAGAACAGCATTTCATCTTGCACTTTGTTACTACTTTTCCTTGCAGGTACTTTAGTCTTGATAGCTGGTGTTTCAGCTAACTGTTACTTCTCCTTTCTGTAGGTTCTTCAGACTGGTAAGGAGATTATGGAACTTGATCACAGTGGGTTCAGCACCCAGGGACCCACAGTGTATGCTGGGAATATAGGAAACAACAAGTACATCATTCAGGTGAGTTCATTCTTCCACAACCTTCTTTTTCATACAGGAAAGTAAAATAGCTATTTTGTGTGTTGGAATAAAGTTCAACGTTTTACTATGATTACTACCAACACGGATGAACTTTCATGATAAAGTAGCTATTTGTTGCTTTGTCAGTCTTGGAATTGGTCATCAGGAGTTTTAGTCTAAATAAGACTTTGTCTTTCAGGTTTCACCATATGGAATACGACTTCTACAAGGAGGTAAGAAATAAGATTTTAAGGATGGCTTTTTCCTTCCATGTATAGGAAGACATGCTTTAAAAGTAAACCTTTTTGTGAACCTATGTAGCATTTTCTGCTAATTATTAATCAACACTGACATTCATATGAAACCAGTAAGTATTGGAAGTTTGCTGGGTAGTAATATTTGGCCTCGTCAAATGTGTTTTGCTAGAATTGTAAATTTGCTCGCTGCCCAACCAATTTTGATACAACTTAAGGCCACACCAAGTAAATTTTATGGATGACGTCCGCGCGCGCATTGATTTTGGCCTGTTCCTAGAAAAAAAAAGAAATTCCGCTTCCTGTAACTATGACCAAAGAGTCACGACAGTGCCGTAAATCGTTAGATTGACGTGAAACCCGTAACGCGAAATGGGTAAAGAGCACATGCTTTGTTTCTGCTGGCCTGCAAAAATGTGATGAAAGAAACAGGACAGGAAGACAACTGCTGTTCCACCTGATTTATTGCTGTTTTGATGATGAATGAAAGACTTCTTGCTTGTTAATCTGTGTCACCTCATTCAATTTGTGTCCTAACATTTGTCGTCTCTTTGAGTATATTTCTAATCTAGGCATCTTGTTTTTTAGGGCCCTTCTTGTTTTTTTTTCGCCCTCTCGCATTAGATATAGGGTCTCCAAAGGACGTCATCCATAAAATTTACTTGGTGTGGCCTAACCTTTAACACACTAAAATGGCAGCATGGCTACTAACTCCCTATTGGTTCTGGGATTGGGCAGCAGGGAGAAGGTTGATCGTAACCTGTTGGCATTCTGTGTATTCCAGTGAAACAGCTGCAGCACCTTCCCTTTGACTCGAAGGGCCCAGCCTTTGTCCTGGCGTCCGTGGCTGACCCCTACGCGCTGGTGATGAGCGAGGACGGACAGATACTCCTCCTGACGCTGGTGAATGACCCGTACGGCAGCGGGCACAGACTGTCTGCTAAGAAGATAGACATGCAAGGAGTAAGCTGTTCACATGGATCTCTGACTACCTGTTGGAAAAGTTAAAAGCTATTCTACTGGATGAGCACGGTGTTTGAAATATTATTAAATGGATGTGCACTGTGGGACCGGGGGGTGCACTCTTGCTTGGCTGAGGACCAAGAGGTCCCGGGTTCAAATCCTACCCATGTCACTGAACTTGTGCTCTTGGGAAAGGCACTTTACATGACTTTCCTCACTTCACTCAGGTGGAAATGAGTACCTACATTGTACCTTTGGATAGGGCGTTAAATGGATGTTTTTGGTATTTTTATCATCCATTTTTTATTTTCTATCTAAATGCTGTTCTTGTGTTCTTTTCAAATGTATTGTTTTTGTAGTAGTATATGAATATTTTTGAAGAGAAGGCTTTTACGAGCACTTTTGCTTTTTGCCCAATCCTCGATAAACAAATGTGAAAAATGAAAAAAGTAGAGAAAGTGTTCTTCTGTTAGTGGATTGGTTAAAGATTTCTTGTCTTCTCACCATCAGAAATCGCAGGCCATCACGGTGTGTGCGTACCGTGACACCAGTGGGCTCTTCACCGTGTCCTCCCCCTCTACATCCACCCCCGCTCCCGAGGCGGAGAAGGACGCGGCAGAACAACCTGCAGAAGATCCTGTCGCCATGGAAACGGGTGTGGATGACGAGGATGAACTACTGTACGGGGAGTCGCCTGCCAAACCACCCGGCCCTGCTGTTACTAAAGAGGAGGTGAAACCAAGGTAGGATGGAAGTGTCACTAACATTAGGCCACAGCAAGTAATTTTTATGGATGACATCAGTACCCACATTAATTTTCGCCTGATTTCAGGAAAAAAAACACATTCAGGAAATTTTGTTGCCTTCTAATAGTGGTCAACATGCTGAAATGGGCAAATACGTCTGTTGCCATGCTGGAAGATGGATGGCAGATAAATACAGTGTGTATGAAGACAAGAGAAGGCTCTGATTTATTGTTTTGTCTTTTACTTTTACTTTGATACAGTGTTGTATTTCATTCCTTTATATGTGATGTTGCCGCTTACTAAAAGAAAATCTTGTTTAACAAGGTGTGTGATCTCAAAATTTGAAAATAAAGAAACCTTGTTTTTTTGGCTTGCCTTGTTTTTTTCCCTATCGCATCAGATTTAGTGTCTGCGGAGGATGTCATCCATAAAATTAACTTGCTGTGGCCTTACAGGGTAATTTACTAGGATGGCTCCTAAAGTGGGAACAATTTTTTAGAACTTGTCGATGTAAATTGGTGAATCTGATAAATCTAAAGCCTCATCTTTCACCTTGTTTCAGAACTTTTTTATGCACCTGTTTTTGATGAAATTCTGCTTCCCTCTGTTTTGTTGTTTCTCTATTGCTGGTATAACATGTACTGCTATAAGGATATATCGGTATAGCCGGTATACATGTAACCTTCCTTCGGCGTAACACAGTGCGCCAGCAGCTATATCACACCGAACGACTTGTTACACTCAATCTTTGCACATTTAATTACAGGAGTTGTTTAAACCTTTCTAGTGATGATGCCCCAACTGGGCTTGGTGGCAACGAGTTACAGTCTACGATAGTTCTTTGGAAATACGAGTTTTTGAACACCTCAATTCTTGGTTGATAACTCTGATATTTGAAGGCATGACTGTTTCTTGTTCTTTTGTTGATACTTTTCAATTGCGCATGTTAAATGTAAAAAAACGTGTTTCCGTCTTCCTTTGTTGTACAGTACCAGCAGCAGCATACAGGAGCCGACAGTGAAGGAAGTAGAGCCTACCCACTGGTGTGTCATCTGTAGGGAGAACGGCTCACTGGAGGTAAATACATTTGTAACACTAACACACATCACTACCAATTTTTTAAAATTAAGTCTTTGATACATAGCATCAGGTCAGTTTCTAAATTTCAATCGCCTCAATATCATATTTTGAATAGAGAGACTCTTTTTACACAACAAATTCAGCTAACGTTTCGGTGACCAACTGTCCTTGTCCTTGGGGCAGCCCAGCTCCTGTAGTTGTTGAAATTGTTAAGTAAAGAGTCTCTTTCCACACAACCAAGTGTTTTATTCAGCCGACGTTTCAGTGACCGTCTGTCACCTTCCTCATGGCAATTCTAACTGGTTCACATTGCACTGCAGCACAGGTGTTGCTGTTACAGATGCATTCCCAAACGTACAATATTTACATATCTACACATATGCGTGACTGGATTACAGGGAAATGTATCTATAAAGCGGTCCCAAACATGCGGGAGTTGCATCTATAATAGAGACACCTGTGCTGCAGTGCAATGTGAACCAGTTAGAATTGCCCTGAGAAAGGTGACAGACGGTCACCGAAACGTCGACTGAATAAAAGACTTGGTTGTGTAAAAAGAGTCTTTTTACTCAGTGTCTTACCAAGCTGATGAAACTATTCACGGATCATATTTTGAAGTCATGTATCTGGCCACTGGATGTGCATGTACTATAATGTAGTGTAAAGTTTCATCCATCCTAACGTACTTTGTGTTTCTGTAGATCTACAACCTGCCAGACTTCAGCCTGGTGTACTTGGTGAAGAATTTCCCAACAGGCATGAAGCTACTGGTGGACAGTTTCCAGTCTACTTCTTCTGCAAGGTACATTTTGTAACTGGTGTAGCAAGAGGTGTTGCTGGTGTAGCAAGTGTCGTTGCATTTAGAAGGCAATGGCATTTTTATGTTTACCGAGGGAAAACATATTGTTTTTACTACATTTCCTCTTCTTCTTCCGTTCCAAACACTGACCTCTGACCTGACAATGACCTGATTTGTTGACGTCTCTCACCATGGTAACTGGTGTTGGGTTACATAATGCTGCAATTTTATCAGCAGGAGGGATTTATACTCCTGTCTGACCATATTCATGAATGTATGAATTAACAGACCAGACCATACATGTATACGAAGGTAAACATTATGCATTTCTTTCACAAATGTTATGTTTCTAGTTTCAATTAAATCGGCCAGGGACACTTGGAGGCTTACATGTCAAAGCCTGTACATGAATGTCTATTGTCACGTGATAATCAACATCAAGTAACATGACAAGAGAACTCCAAGATGAGATCTTTGCCGGGTTGATCAAGAGACAGAGCACACACCGAAAGCTCCCCAAGCAAAGTCTTTGTGTGTTTGTGTATGTGTGTGTGTGCGTGTTTGTGTGTGTGTATGTGAGTGTGTGTTTGTGTGTCTGTGTGCGTGTGTGTGCGCGTGTGTGTGTGCATGTGTGTTTGTGTGTGTGTGCGCGTGTGCGTGTCCGTGTGCATGTGTGTGTGTCATTTAAAATATTTGTCAGAAGGGTTGAGTTTTGTCTGTGTTTCCCCAGCACCAGCCAGTCAGACAAGCAGGGAGACCAGCTGGCCAGTGTGAAGGAGATCCTGATGGTGGGACTGGGACACAAGGGGTCACGACCTCATCTACTGGTAAGGACAACAACAGTAGACCACACTGACTCAATTATATGTATATGGATGACGTTTGTGGGCATCTATGTTCACCCATTTCTTCCATGGTGTGTTATGCTTTGAAACTCTTTTCAAGCAAATGCGGGATGTCAACCACCCTTTGCATTCTTTGATGCCCTGCGACAGACACCAGAGCACACGGTGGTCCCTGAGAAATGGAAACCACATCTCCATATCGAAGTTCAGAACTGAAAGATTGAGAAAATCTTTTCTGTTTCAGGCAACAAGCCTCAGTAACCAAGATTTGTAAATAGTAGTCCGCCTCTGTTTTAATGGACCGACCTACAGAATTTTGAATCTATTTAATTTTAATTGTGAATGTCATACTTTTTTAATGTGTATCTCTTTCAAGTTTTTTAATATGTAATCACTTGTGCAATTCAGCCAACAATGTATATGGCTGCCAATCAATGTGAATAAACAGTATCGTAAAGTATCGTATTGTAGTTGTATACCAGGTATGCGATTTATTTTGAAGAAAATTCACAAAAGATTCAGTTAGTCTGAGAGTGACTTGAATTGTGCCATATCGTACTAAAGCTGTTAAAACTTCTATGTCTGATGTTCTCAGGCCAGGGTAGATGAAGACCTCCTGATCTATGAAGCCTTTCCTTACCACCTGTCTCCATCTTACACCATGCTCAAGATCAGGTTTAAGAAGGTGAGTACATGTCCTTCGGTGTAATGTAGCCAGCTGCCGCCACGGCGCGTGCCTACAAAGCTGGTGTGTTACGCCGAAAGGCAGTTATACTGGCTATCAGTGCTGCATACTGGTTAACTGAACTTGGATCTGGACTTGTATGAATGTTGAGGTTCAAGTGCAAAAAAACCTAAAAGCCAAGAACTGAGTCCGGACTTATTACCATAAAAGACCATTTCACATACCCCTTTTCTTTCCAAACCACATAAAACCTTCCGTAGATTGTAAAATCTTTGCTGCGAAACGAAGAAAACATTGCCATCGGGCATCGTCAAGTACCGGCCTCCAATGTTGTGTGGCCAAAGTTTCACCCAGACAACATTGCAAGTTTGCCAACATGCAATTTTGTATATGCCATGGGTCTGGAACTGAACCTAAACCTCTGGACTTGAATCTGGACCTGAACCTAAAATTGGGTTTAGGTATGCATCACTACCGGCTACTAGTATACAGATACAGAGTACGACTTCAAATGGAGTCAGGCCATGATGACATTTCTGCTTTGCTCTTGCCTTCCACCTAGCATTAGTCATAAAAGAACATGACAAAATCAGGTACAAGGTTGTGATTTGGTTAAGGTTCAACATTGTAACTCGAGTTCAAAAAATAACTGTCATTTATGTCAGGTCCAACACAACCTGATTCTTCGTGAGCGGAAGAGTGGGAAGAGTAAGAAGACAGGAGACCAGGAGGAGACAGAAGGACAGACAGGCAGCAGGATTCAACACTTCAGGACCTTCACTGACATCTCTGGGTACTCAGGGGTAAGGCCTTAGTTTCTTCATTCCTCTCTGTTTGATTGTTTGTTTGTTTGTTACCTCCATGAAATGGAAGGTATTGTTTTTGGCGCGTCTGTGTGCGTGTGTGTGTGTGTGTGTGTGTGTATGTGTGTTTGTGTTTCCGCTTTTTTGTACCTTCATAACTCCATAACGCATTTATGGATTGTGGTGATATTTGGTATACTGGTAGGTGTTAGGGGGGCGAAGGTCAAGGTCAAATATGGGCCTCCTGGTGGATGGCCTTGGTACTGCAGCAGCACTTCCGGTTTAATGAGGAGTCTGCCAGACAGGGTAACAGATGTCTGATTGTGTCGAGGCTGCCCCGGGCTTGCGACCTGGTTTGATTAATGAGAGGTTCTTCCTCAGGGAATAGGGCGACCTCTGTGCGCTATGATGTGGAAAATTTGAGTGTTAGGGTGGATGGACACCCAGTGTTGACGTAATTTTGGCACTGAGATCTAGTTACCTCCATGAAAATGGAGGTATTGTTTTTGGCGCGTCTATGTGTGTGTGTGTTTGAGTTTCCGCATATTTGTAGTCAGCATAACTCCATAACGCCTTTATGGATTGTGATGATATTTGGTATGCTGGTAGGTCTTAGGAAGCCAAAGGTCAAGGTCAAATATGGGCCTCCTGGTGGATGACCTTGGTACTGCAGCAGAACTTCCGGTTTTTGTATCTTTTGTCCTGAACATGTTATGGTCTTGATTTTTGGGTGACAGATAGATTGTCCTGCCAGGAATAATTGTTGTGGGTTTGGTCCCCCTAGCAGCTTGTTCTGAAACTGCAGGGGACTTTCGGGGGAAAATCTTTAAAAGCCAATAGGTCCAGACAGGAACAATGTATTTTCATCATTTTTGGTAGGTAGGTAGCTGAGAGAGATGTACATAACTTAATGCAAATTATGCAAATGAGGACTTTATTTGCATAATTAATGACGAAATTCTCTAATTACAGTGTTTTACTTTGCAGTACTTTAATACATGTAATGTATGTAATCCTTGGCAGATGGAACATCAACAGATACCAATAATGCAAATTATGACCTCATTTGCATAATTAATGCGAAAATTCAATGGCTAAATGATGGGAATTTCCTACTTGGTGTAAATTGTAAATTCATCAAAAGTTAACATCACGATACATTAATTATGTTAATGTGGAGGTCATTTGCATAATTAAAGAGGAAATTTACATTTACACGTCAAGCCCATATTTCATGGAGGTATGTGATCTCAGATCTCTTGTTTATTTAAGGAATCCTCCAATTAGTGACACACCACTGCCCTTCGTGGAGTCCTCCCATGACACACATTATAAAATACAAACATCATAATTTTTTATTAATATTATTAACTACCATTTACATCCACTTTACAACTATCAAAGAAAACTTATATTACCAGCATTAAACATATAAAGAGTTAGGCTAAATATTCATTTGCTAAGTTTTAAAGAGTTAAATCCACCTTTAAGATTAATCAATTCATAACAGTATTACATTATACATTTAAAAACAAAAATTCATGTACTAGATGTCTGTTGTTGGCTCTTGGCTCACCTACATTTTGTATGCATTTATTACTGTATACAATGTATGTCACCATAGAACGAAACAGAATTAGCTGCTTAACAAGTACTACATTGTACATCACAACTGTGTTTGTGTCTTTGTCACTTGTTGACTTTTCAGAAAAAAAATTCAAGATCTTTTTTTTTTGTAGATTTGAACAAAATTTGACAGACTTTATGCCAGATGTGTTGTAGGCTTCCCTCATACAAATCAAGTTTCCCATACACACAATCTCCGAGTATGTAAGGAAGGAAAAAATCCTATACTAATGATAATGTTTTCTCTGTTGACATTTGACAATTGTTTGACAGGTGTTTATCTGTGGCCCATCTCCCCATTGGCTGTTCATGACGTCCCGCGGCGCCCTGCGTATCCACCCCATGAGTATCGACGGAGCCGTCACGTGCTTCTCACCATTCCACAACGTCAACTGTCCCAAGGGATTCTTATACTTCAACAGAGGGGTAAGATGTACAACATACATTTAAAAACAAAATTCTTCACATGAATTTTACAAAAGTAAAACAACTAACATTTGGAAAGCAAATGCATAACGTTTACCTTCGCATGTGGTTTGCTCTGTTAATTCTTACTCAAACACATTCACATACATGTATATGGTGACAGGAGTCTAAATCCCTCCTGCTATAAAATTGCAACATGATGTAACCCAACACTAGTTACAATGGTAACAGACAACCATGGTTCAGGTCATTGACCTTTTTGGTTTGGAGAAGAAGAAGAGTAAACAGAGCAAATACAACATGTTTTCCTTCGGTTAACATGATAAAGTTTATGTTTTTAGTGTACTATGATTATAGGGTACACTAAGAAAGTACATGTGTATACAGATACTCACATAACGACATTTTTTGAAATTTTGAAAGTTTTTCTAAGGAAAGCTATTACAAGAGGGACAGCAATTTTTGAAATCTCCTTTTATGTTTACCAAATGAAAACATTTTGTTTTTGCTCTGTTTCTTCTTCCATTCCAAAGACTGATCTGCGGTTAATGACCTGTACAAGACAGTCTGTAACCATGGTAACTGGTGTTGGGTTACATAATGTTGCAATTTTACAGTAGGAGGGATTTAGACTCCTGTCACAATATATGCGAAGTCCTATATCCTAGTCCATATATTATATCCTATTAGTATTACCACATTATGCATTAGCTATGCAAATGTTACCTTTCTAGCATTAAAGTTTTGAGATAAAAGTTTTCAGAATTATCTTAGAAGCACAATTCTGTACATGTATGTTGTGTGATTGCACCCCAGGGTGAGTTGAGGATCTCGGTCCTGCCCACACACCTGTCGTACGACGCCCCCTGGCCTGTCAGGAAGGTACCGCTGAGATGTACTCCTCACTTTGTGGCCTACCACATGGAGTGTAAGGTGGGCTGTTTGTTTGTTTGAACCTTTTCATGAAAACTGGAATTATTGTGTCAAATCATTCATGTCAAGTCATTTCTTTTGCTTCTTCATTAGGCCATGTTGATTTAATTATATGGATGACATCCTCTGGAAATCCCAAACCTGATGCGAGCGTGCGAATAAAAAAAAGTTTGGCCAAAAAGAAAAGTTGCTTTCATTATGAAATCTATGTTTTTTCATTTCCTTACATTTTCGACTTTTTTGTTTAATTTTGGCATTCTACGACATTGGTATAATTTTCCAATGCTTTTTTTTTTCAACTCACGGTATATATTTGCATTTTGCAACTGTTTTGTACGATTTACAGTATGGTTGAAAACTTTTTTTTTGAAATGGCCAAAAATTCATGCGTGCGCGGGTGTCATCCATATAATAAAATCAACATGGCCTTATGGCCACACTATTTTTCTGCAGGTCTATGCTGTAGCTGCCAGCACGTTTGAAATGTGCAACCGGATCCCCAGAATGGCCGGAGATGAGAAGGAATATGATGCTGTAGAGAAAGGTAGGGAAATATGAAAGTGCAACATTTTAACAAGGTGTATAAGTCCAAAAGTAACTATAGAAAAGCCTTACATACAATGTACATGTATGGTGGAAAACCCACGAAGTTGTCTTTTTATGCATAATGGAAAGTTTGAGAGAGATTTGTGTTTTCTTCGATGAAGGTTAGACATCCAGGTAATACGATACGCAAAAAAGCAGTTGCTCAAGCAACTGGATATGATTTTGTGTTTCCAGATGACAGATACATCTACCCCATGTTGGACAAGTTCAACATTCAGCTGATGTCACCAGTCAGCTGGGAAATCATTCCCAACACAAGGTACATGTACCAACACCTCTGTCAGATCCACCTCTTTTAATACTTTAGCTGATAAAAAGTTATGGTAAAGGTACAATGTAGTTACTATAGTCTTTCTCAGGCTATAGGGGCAGTGGGCTGTTAACCCACTGTGTTTAGGACCTGGTATTGGAAGGTGAAGCCCATCCTTCTCCTTCCACGGCCTTTTACCTCCCCAACTGAAGTCAGGTACCCATTTTACACCTGGGTGGGGTGAGGAACGCCGTGTAAAGTGCCTTTTCCAGGGACAGAATGTCTAGCCGAGGAATACAAGGGATCAAACCTGCAACCTCTCCATCTCTTGTCTGCTAGGCTAGCCACTTCTGTATCTGTATAGCCGCACGGTATAACCGCCCTTCAGCTTAACACACCAGCTTCGCAGGCTCGCGGCGTGGCGGCAGCTGGCTATATTACGCTGATCGACTTGTTACACCTAACCCTTAAACATTAGACA
The DNA here is from genome assembly GCF_001625305.1 of Branchiostoma belcheri. Classification (NCBI taxonomy): domain Eukaryota; kingdom Metazoa; phylum Chordata; class Leptocardii; order Amphioxiformes; family Branchiostomatidae; genus Branchiostoma; species Branchiostoma belcheri. Next base: position 7,849,448 of record NW_017803909.1, on the reverse strand, counting down.
TTGTTTAAAGCTATCTAATGACAATGCCCTACTGTACACTACTTGGTGACAGCGAGTTCCACTCTGCAATAGTTCTAGGAAAGAATGAAACATCACAATATTTGAAGATTGGAAGAGTTTCTCAGTTTTCCAGTTCAACTTGACTTTGTTATTTTGTTCCAGACATGAGTTTGAGGACTGGGAACACATCAGTACCATGAAGAACATCCCGCTGAAGTCAGAGCAGTATGTGTCTGGTATGAAGGGCTACATCGTGGCCGGTACTGTGTCTGTACAGGGGGAGGAGGTCACTACAAAAGGCAGGGTAAGAAAGAGTATCCAGGGTTTCCAAGATTGAGATGTATCTATTTTCTCATGAGGAATACAACTTGAAGAAATAATGAATTTTTAATGGGTCTTTGCTATTCATGCCCATGGGGCTAAATGCATACATTGGAGAATGATGTAACGAACCAGCTGGTAGACTAGTACAGTGGCTTCCTACTGGGAGATCTAGAGTGGGACGTCCTTATACTACACTTTTGTCCATGTTAGAGAGAGACACTGGTCTCGCAGGGCCTGCATTAGTGTCTGCTATGAGGGATAGGATATATTGGAGTAACTTTATCAAGTGCACCACACCGGATTTATAATCCGGAGGAATGATGATGATGATGATGGAGAATGATGATTGTTATATGTACATGTATATCATACTGAGTAACATAATACATAGGATAGAAGGTTAAAAGAATAACGTAAAAGCAACAGGAGAAGAATTTACATAGTTTTTCTATAATTGTATGGTCATTACTGGTAGACATGAGATGACTGAATATCTCTTCCTTTGTTCTGCCTTTATTCAGTTTGTCTAAGTGGATTGTTCTAGATAGTATGCCACGTTCGGCATCATACAACTTACAATCAAGTACAATATGTTATAATACTGAATTCAGCTTCATGAATTTTCTGTTTCTGCACAGATTGTGATCCTGGATGTGATTGAGGTTGTTCCAGAGCCAGGGCAGCCTCTTACCAAGAACAAGATCAAGGTCAGATTCGCTTTACTTCTCTTCTGTGCATACACATTCAAATTGCAGTGAAAGTGTAGATTTCATTTTGGTATATTACACTGTTACAGCTGTCACAGAAGCATGTTTGTTTTAGTGTATTCCACATTCTTCAGGGCAAAGAAGGTGCCCCAAAGAAGGTGACAGATGGTCACTAAAACGTTGGATGTAAAATCCATTGGTTGTTGAATAAAGAACCTTTTTATACAGACTCTTGCATCCTGACAAAATTATTCCCAGAATAATTATTACCCCTCCCCCTGCTACAGGAGCTGTATGGTAAGGAACAGAAGGGTCCAGTGTCTGCCCTGTGTGGATGTAACGGGTACCTACTCAGTGCCATCGGACAGAAGGTGAGAATAGTGTACACAAAGTGTTCAAAGCAGCTTTCACTTGACATGTGGAACTGTACATTAAGCAAAAACTGAAAGGTCCTACCCAGTCTTGAAAAGTCTTTCCTACATGTATGTATAAGTGTTCAGTGCTAAGTAGAGAAAGCTATTTGTCTTTGGTATGTATTTGCACCGTGGAAGATTAACAAAATTACAGCAGTAGGATTTTCTTTAGAATTGACTCAGGTATAGTCAAGGGTTGGGTGACTTTCTGCCAGCATCAGTCATTTCTGCCAGAAATTTTTTTCTATGGGATTATCCTACGCAAAAATCCCCAATTTTGTGCCTTAATTTTGGAGTTAAAAATTATGTTTTTCCATTGATTTTACCAAAATTAAAGAGTTTGAAGAAACCAAACTCAGTTGGTCTTGTAGCTGAAGAGATATCCTTTCGTCCCATATACAGTTATTCTCCTTCCGAATTATTCCACGCCAGAGATGGTCGCTAGATTTTAGGGTGTGCAGCTTCGAATAGAGACGCCAAATAAACTGGGGTGTGCCCCCTTAACCATGGTAACTGGTTACATCATGTTGCAATTTTATAGCAGGAGGGATTTAGTCTTCTGTCACCATATACATGTAGACTAAGTGTATGTGGATGTGTTTGAGTAAGAATTAACAGAACAGACCATATGTGAAGGTAAACATTATGCATTTGCTTTGCAAATGTTATCTTTCTAGTTTGATTGTTTGTTGACTGTGTAAGTTTCCTCTTCTTGTTGCTTGGTCCAGATCTTCCTGTGGGAGTTCCGTAACAACGACCTGATTGGAGTGGCCTTCATCGACACCCAGGTGTACATCCACACCGCCATCTCCATCAAGAACTACGTCATCTTAGCAGACGTCTTCAAGAGCATCTCACTCCTCAGATATCAGGTGAGCTAGAGCAGTTAAAGAAGGAAGGAAAGGGATAGATTAACGAAGGAAAGAAGTAAGGGTGGTGAAAGGGAATATCACAGTCTGCTAGCATGTATGATTCAATTAACTATCATAAATGTTAGAAGTTGTTTATTTCGTTTACCAAAGGAAAACATATTATTTTTGCTCTGTTTCCTCTTCTTCTGTTCCAAACACGAAAGGTCAATGACCAGAACCAGACGTCTGTTACCATGGTAACTGGTGTTGGGTTACATCATTTTAAAGCAAGAGGGATTTAGACTCCTGTCACCAATTATGAATGTATTTGAGTAAGAATTAACAGAGCAGGCCATATGCGAAGGTAAACATTATGCATTTGCTAAATGCAAATGTTACCTTTCTAGCTTTTTTTCTGTTTTAGGATTTCTGTTTTTAAATTTCAAGTGGATATTAGTTACAGAGTCGATTAATTATAATTTTATTTTTATATTTTCTGACCGTGCTTAGTAAACAAACTGTATTTATTTTCTTGGCAGTCTGAATCAAAGACTCTGTCACTGGTCAGTAGGGTGAGTATACAATATTCTTCTTTTCAAAACAATCTGTGTTGTACATTGTAATTCACAACATTTTATTCCTGAAACCCTGAGCATTTATGAAAATTTAGAAGGTACTGGTTTCAGTACTTTGAAGTACTTGAAATTAACTTAAAAGATGTTAACTACAATGTACAATGTATCTATATGTTATATTACAGGATATGAGACCGCTGGAGACCTACTGTGTGGAGTTTTTTGTGGACAACGCTCAGATTGGGTTCCTTGGTAAGTGTTGTCAGCGACAGGAGGGTTCACCAGAGTAGCTAGTTTTTGGTTGGTTCCAATAATTCTTCAAGAATCATATGTAAGATCATGTATGTTATCTGATTTAGAGCCATGAATGAAGAATTGAAGTATTACTATGCTGTCAATATTGCAGTTCAGTAAAAGATGAAAACATTCCTGTCATCTTGTATTACAGGAAAACTGTTTTAACCAGACTACCAATGCCTTCAAGTTGTTCTTTGTAACATCTTTTTTTCTTTTCTGTAGTTTCTGATGCCCAGAAAAACTTCCTTCTGTACAGTTACCAACCTGAAGGTAAGACACTATCTCATAAGGAACGATCAATGGTTTATAAGTAAATTAAATTGGTGTTTGATAAGGCCATGTTGATTTGATTATATGGACGACATCTGCGCGCGCATGAATTTTTGGCCGTTTCCAAAAAAAAAAAAGTTTTCAACCATACTGTAAATCATACGAAACAGTTAGCAAATGAGCAAGTACATGTACATGTAAATACTGTAAGTTGAAAAAAATATATATTTGAAAACAATACAATGTTGTAGAATGGCAAAATCAAACGAAAAAGATGAAAATGTAAAGAAATGAATTCGACGAGTAGATTATTTGCCATACCATATTCTGTGTCATTTGTTCAACCTTCATGACCACGTAGATTTGATAATGAGAGCAACTTTTTTTTGCCAAACTTTTTTTTATTCGCACGCGCGCATCAGTTTTGGGGTTCCCAGAGGATGTCATCCATCTAATCAAATCAACATGGCCTAAGTTACAGTTCACTATTACTCATACTATTGCAATTTGTACCTTACCCATCCAAACACAGCCAGAGAAAGTTACGGTGGCCAGCGATTGGTCAGGAGAGCGGATTTCAACGCGGGCAGTCACGTCAACACGTTTTTCCGCGTCCGCTGTAAGATAGTGGACCCCAGCGGGGAGAAGAGGAGGGATGCTGACACTGTGGCTAAACGACACGTCACCATGTTTGGTATGAGGCACCTTTCTTTTGTTTGCCAGTTTTGTTCATTGCATGGTCTTCTTCCTTTGTTAACCTACTACAAGCTTTTTCCCATTCAGCTTTTGTAAAACAATTACTGTAAATAATTACATGTTTGTGGGGTTTAGGGTGTTAGAGGGAGTTGAGATAACCATAGTAATTTAAGGCCACAGCAATTTAATTTGTTGTCTCTCGGATTTGCCACCTCATTTTTTCTGATGCAAAAAATTCAGGCTCTGAATCAACTCTAAAATGCTCATATTTTGGCCCCCAATATTGAAGGAAGTCTCTTCTCTTTTGAGTTGTTCCTGTTTTTCCGTCTATCAATGCACTGGGTTGATTAAAAGTATGAAATTCATTGTTTGAATTGCAAACTGGCCTGGTAATTTATGGCTCCTGAAATAGCATTTAGGGCTTTTTTTTGCCCTGTCACTTCATAATTTTTCTGAAAAAATCCAAGAACCAACAAATCAAATTGGTGTGGCCTAATGTATTGGAAGGCAGAGCGTTGGCATCTTGGCATTGTGATGCATTCACAACTCCCCACATACAAGAACAGCAAATATCATTTTCACAGTATGACTATGATATGTATTCCTTGTTGCAGCCACCCTGGATGGTGGTGTGGGAGCCCTCCTCCCCATGGCTGAGAAGACCTACAGGAGACTACTGATGTTACAGAACATCCTCATGACACACATGCCCTTCCCTGCTGGACTCAACCCTAAGGCTTTCAGGTTAGAACACTTCCCTCCATCTCTTTTCTGTGGTGTTTTTGTACTCCGATGTATACATGTATCTACAGTGCCACCTAGCAGGAAAAGAGAGTATAGCAACCTGAAAGAAGGATTTGGTACTATAGCAGCAGTCTTAGTCTTGTTTTGTACTCTTACAAAAATATATGTAGAACGAAAATTGTGATCTCAAAAAGAAAGGCCTTAAGGGTTAGCCTGGGTGCCATCATATGTAAAGGATATATAGTTTTTTTAAAATTATATTTCACCTGACTACTTTTGAACTTTGAACTTTATTTCGCCTTCACATCGGCGGCACATACGGTCGCAATGCCGTGTGCAGAATTACAAGATTAAAAGCAAATTGTGTACAAAATAATGAGAATAATGAGAAACTTAAACAAGGAAAAACTGAACTAATAATACCCCGGGTATAAATAATATAAAGGCAATAAAGCATTGTTACAAGAGGCAGGTATATGAATGGGGGGAACATTGTGGTTGTGTCAAAATGAACTTAGGATAAACCAAATGAAGGTAACTGTATTGCTTACGAGACAGATGTGTATGTAAAAATAAGGTAATTATGAAGGTACAAGACTCTTGAACTTAAGGAATGTACCATATAAGAACATAGTGTTAACTTAAGTAATACAATAATGTAACTTAGGATAAACCAAAATTAATGAAGGATAAACCAAATGAAGGTAACTGTATGACTATCACCTCTTCAGGATGTCAAACCTGTGACCAGACTGTAAGGTTTGAACCACTCACACCGGGAAGGTCCCCTACTCTTTTCGATAAGTGTGGTGGGTTCTTCTCCCAAACACGGGACCTCTATTTAACGTCCTGTCCGAGGGACGTCCCTAACCGAAGCTAGGTACTCATTTCCACCTGAGTGAAGTGAGGGAAGTCGTGTTAAGTGACTTTCCTAAGGGCACAAGATCGGTGACACCGGGCAGGATTTGAACCCAGGACCTCTTGGGCCTAGACCGAACACGCTACCGCTATGCCACATGACCCCACCAGTATGGCCCTACACTGTAGAAATCTCCCGTTGTTTTTATTCCCACAGAATGCTGAAGCACAACCACAGATCATTGATCAACGCATGTCGGAACATCCTGGACGGGGAGCTGCTGTGGAAGTTCCTACACCTCAGTGTGGTGGAGAGGAGCGAGCTGGCCAGGAAGATCGGAACTTCTCCTGAAACTGTGAGTCTACATGGATAAAATACTTTTTTGAACCAGGTTACCCAGTGGGCAACCTACGGCAAAAATTAGGTTGCCCATCAGAATTTTAGGTTGCCCCACCTATAAGTTACTACTTTCCTCAAATTAAGTAATGTTACATACATAAGCCTTTGACAATATTTCTAACAGCCTTTAGTTAACTGATACTTTTTGATTGACTTTCTGATACTCTAAGATAATTTTTTTTGGGGGGGGGGATTCTTAAAATTTAGGTAGCACACTTGGCAACGTAGGTTCAAAAATAGGTTGCCCCAAGTAAAATTTGGTCGCCCGGGGCAACTGGGCAACCAGGTATTTTTTACGCTGTCCTTGGACAAAACCTTTTATGTAAACACCAAATGACACAGAAAACAAGGAGAAGTCGTAGACATCATCCCTCCATGAAATAGCTTGTTATTTTGTAATCGTTTGGTGTATTTCAATAGCAAACTCTATAACTGTTATAGAGTTTGCGAATATACTACTGGGGATGGTACCCAGGCTACATTTGCCTGTACATGTAGGTCAATGACCAGGCAAATGACCTGCAGACCAGACAAACAAGATTTATTTTCCTGCACTCTGTCTAGGGCCGGTAAAAATAGATAGGGCTGCCTGCCAGCTGGAGGTATAAACAAAAACACTCTGTCCCAACTTTTGGGTCAAACAGACCATCCTATTATGAAGTAGGGGTGAAAAAGTGAAAATCCTTTTAAATTAAGCAATAAAAATATGCGACAACCTGCTAATGCACTCTAAAACACAAAGAGACTCAACAACTACCCACATACCAAAAATCATACCAAACCATCCCCCAGATTTTCCAAACATTCAACACAAAAAGTCCAACATTAAACATTTTGTAAATATCAAACGCAAACAGCTAGGGGACCCAAATTTAAACCACTAAACCATGGTAATAACAACTACATGCTACCTTAATATCGCACAAACAGTCCATAACGCGAAAACAACAGAATAAAAAAATTAAACTGCAGTACCAAGGTCAATCACCAGGGGCTCAAAGTCAACCTACACAATCTCCAAGGCCCCATCCATCAATCTGCCAAATATCGTACAGTTCCTTCTCACCGATCTTCAGATATCAGACCAAACATGAAACGGAGTAAAAACAGTACCCCCATTTTCATGGAGGGTAAAAAGTCTGTAAAATATATACTATGTACAAAAGTATACATACAATATAGTCACTTGAAGTTTGTTTCAACCATGTTGACTTTGAAATTGAGTCTGTACGGGCATCCAAAAGTGCATTTTTGGAGACTCTCTAGCAAGCTTCCCAATCGCCCGCCTCAGGCATCTCTATTTGCATCTCTGTTTTTTTTTTTTGCTTTTCTGTGCTTTTTCCTGAGCTGATGTTGCCCTGTGATGTCAGCTCAGGAAAAAATACAAAGATGCAAAAATAAAACATAGAGATGCAAATCCTCTGCCGGGACTGGCTTGTGCTAACTTTTCAGAGACAGGGCCTTGAAATTTCAACTAAAACAGGAGAACTGTGCATATTTATTGTAAATGTGCCTGTTAGCCAGGTAATACTAGTTATGTCAACTACAATCAGATAAGGTCGTATTTTGGTGTCATGAGCACTTTAAGCTCTCCAAATAATGAAAGAGAACTTAAGATGCAATGGTATCCCATAAAAAATTTGCTCTGTAATTGTTAAAGTTTATGCCTGGGTAATTGAATTAAATGTGATGACGCCATACAACTTACATATTTTTTTTCAATCCTGTATAGATCACGAAGGATAAAAATTTTCTTTTCAATCCTGTGCAGATCACAGAGGACCTGATGGACATTGACAGGCTGACTGCACACTTCTGATCTGACATGGAGAGCACAAGTATCTGTGGCTGTACTACAGGATACATACAAGTCAACTTTACTCAATTACTGTTACGGTACTAGTCAACAAGCAAGTGATGAAAGGGTCTATACAGTCCTGATTTTCCCCAGCTTCTTGGAGATTAGGCTATACAACTGGAAGACACAATTCCTAGATTAGAATTGTTAAGTATGCTGGTTTAAAAGTGGTCCAGAGGTATCTTTGTCTGAAGTTACCATGTACGTACCACATTGACAGTGTAGTGAATTGTTTTAACATTTCAGTACATGTATTACTGCTTCTATATCATGTACATACTGAGAAATGTAACTGGATGTTGAAATAAAACTTCAGTGAACAAACACTGGTCACAAACTTTAGGGACTTAAGTATTCCATTAATAACGTTAGTCCTGGAAATATTGTACCATAGGTTATGTGGTAGGTGATATCATCAGTATGCTACATGGAGCAAGAGAGTACTAGTATTCAGTAATGTTGTCAGGGCTGGTATAATGTGGTACATGTAATTGATATTGAGAAGAGAATCAATATTTTGTAACCCTAACAATGTATGTCAGCAATAAACAACTTTGTACAGTTTGCATATAAAAGTTACTTATTCGGTGTCAGTCTCATAACTATAAACATGCGTAATATATGTTGTTTCCACTTGTAATATCACTAGCTACATGAACAGTACATCCCCATTCTTCTAATTATGTTTACCGAAGGAAAACATATTGTTTTTGCTGTTTCTTCTTCAATGACCTGAACCAGACGTCTGTCACCATGGTAACTAGTGTTTGGTTACATCATGTTGCAATTTTATAGCAGGAAGGATTTAGACTCCTGTCACAATATACATTGTACATGAAGTTTTTAGAGTAGACCATCTGCAAAGGTAAACGCATTTGCTTTGTTATCTTTCTAGTTTACTTCATTTTTTTAAGTATCTGAAGTTGTCAAGTTAATTTTTTCCATAATAAGTTCCCATATTCTCTCAAGGAAAAACACTTGGCTGCCACACTTATTGTTCTTTTGCCCCATTGTCCTGTGGTTCTTCAGGCTTTTTGATGACTCTTGCGTCCTCTGGAATCAGGTTGGGAATGCCGTTAACGATGGGATAGGCCACACTCAGCTCATCTGACACCAGTTCATTCTTCTCTGGATCATACCTGCACATCGATAGAACTCAAGCTGAAATTTCTATATACATGTATTTTAGGCCACACCAAGTTAATCTGTTGGTTTATGGATTTGCCAGCTTATTTTTTTCTGATTTGCAGCCCCTGAATCAACTCCAAAATACCTTGATACCGTCTTCAGTCAAGTAAGGCTTCTTCCTGCCTGTTGTGGAATGATCTTAGACACTTTCTTCGTACTTAAGATGCTCCCAGTGTCGATCCAATCTTGTTTTAATCTGGTCATATTTTGGTCCCAACAGTTAAGGGAGGTCCCTTCTCTTCAGAGTTGTTACAGTTTTTCCATCTATCAATGCAGTGGTTTGATAAAAGGTTTGAAGTTTAATGTTTGAATTACAAACTAGCCTGGTACATATGTTGACTTCATGGCTCCTATCATGCCATTTGGGGCTATCATAGGATGCCCTGGTCTGTTTTTTTGTTGTTGTTTGTTTTTTGCCCTTTCGCTTCATATTTTTCCTGCCAAAATCCGAGTACCAACAAATCAAGCAAAAACACGTGATTTTACCAACAACAGAAGCGATATTGCAACACAAGCAAATTATTAACGCGCATACGACTTTTTGAAGTTGATACCTGAGCGGTTTCTTCGACAGTGGACACACGACTATCTCTAGCATTTTCGTGTCGAACTCCTGACATCTAGAAGGCACTGTGCTGTGCAAAAGTCGTCTGAAAACCAAGGATAGTCGCGACGCTCCTCTCGCCATGGGCGCAGCCATCTTGGATCCACTGCATAATGAATGGGACGGATTTCTCCGTCTCAACCAATCACAGGCTCGGGTTTCACGGAGAACTGTCATGGCGGCGATAACATGAAGTTTTGATACATCTCATCGGTAAAAACACCGTGTTTGGTGTATGGAAGTAGATAAAACAGTTTGGAACCCCAGAGGTCGTTGAAGAGGTGTCAGTATGGAAGGGGATCAGAACCAAGGTAACGTATATCGTTTGGTTATGGTAATAATCTTCATCGAAAATCATGGATGGGGAGGGGGGCTGTTTGAAAAGAAGAGACTCCAAAAATTATATTTTATTCATAGACATATGTCCAACAGGGAGCTTTTAAAAGAAACATGTGATGCTACAGCTTGAGTAATTGCAGCAGGAAATATGGACAATGAGATTTTGATAACAATCAACGATTTAATGATAAGGATATATTGTTCTTGTTCTAGTTCTAGTTCTATACAATACTAAGCAATACCCCTCGCGGGGTCTAATGCTTAGGGAAGTGGTCGTTCCCCAGCGTGACCGGTGGTGGTGGTGAGGAAAAAAAAATAACAACAAACAAATAATAACAAAAACAGGTGCAATAACTATGTACTGAAGTCATGGCTGGGGATTGGCCACATTCCTACAGCTGGGTACAGCTAGGGAAGCCATAATGACTGGCTACCCCAGCTTTGAAATGTTCAACTGACTTAGCCATTACCAGATGGGCAGGTAAGGCGTTCCATTCGATCACTGTTCGTGGGAAAAAGCTGCCTCTAAAAGTCTCTGTTCTACAGTGTAGTGTGTTGAAACGTAGCTGGTGCCCTCTGGTTGGGTTTGTGTTTCTTGTAAGAATGTGGTGTAGAGGAATGGATATAAGATTGTTGACTGCTTTGTAGAGGAGGCATAGACGCTGTTGTTGTCTCCGTTGCTGGAGCGTTGGCCAACCAAGTGAGTTTTGTATGGCAGTAATGCTGCTTGAGTGTTTGTAGTTACCTGACACGAACCTTGCGGCTCGTTTTTGCACTGACTCTAGCTTATCAATTAGACTGTTGGTGTGGGCGTGTATCTGTTTGTGTGGGTCCCATACTGATGAAGCATATTCAAGTTTGGGTCGTATTAGTGATGTGTAGGCTCTGGCTCTTACCTGCTTACTTGCCCCCCTTAGATTGCGTCTGACGAACCCCAAGGTGCTGCTAGCTTTCGCAGTAATGTCATTGATGTGTGCCTTCCACCTGAGGTTGTGGCTGAGTATGACACCTAGGTAGGGATGCTGGTTGTTGTGGTTTAGCGGTTCATTGAACATAAAATAGAGATGAGCAGGTGATCTACTGGACTTGTGGATGTGGAGAATAGAGCATTTATTTACATTAAACCGGAGCTGCCAATCTTGTGACCATTTACAGAGTTGGTCCAGATCTTTTTGGAGAATTTCCTGGTCTTGACTACAGTGTATCGGGCGGTAAACAAGACAATCATCAGCAAAAAGTCTCAACTGTGATGATATGTTGGCATTTATATCATTAATGTAAATGAGGAACAACAATGGCCCCAGAACTGTCCCCTGTGGAACCCCAGCATAGTTCTCACCAGGCTGTTTGAGCGTAGGGGCCCCCTACGCTGTGATTTTGACCCCCTACGCTGTGATTTAGCCCCCTACACTGTGTTTCAACCAGCGTAGGGGTGGTTTTGGGGGGCAGAAGCTTCATTAATCTTTAAAAAAAATGAAAATATAACTTAAGAATGAAGCTATAACAAAGGGAAAACAAAATCTGTACCCCAATAAACAATAAATAGTGTCTTAAGTGGTTAATATGAGTTACAAAATTTTGGGGGGAGAATATCAGGCCCATGTTTTGGGGACTCGGTGCGTGACTCGCGCCGCAGAAAGTTGCCCTTCTATACCTGACCCCTACGCTGTGAAAAAATCCTGGTGAGAACCCTGCCCAGATTTAACCCTGACCAGACTTGACTTTTCCCCATCAACCACTACCTGTTGGTAGCGGTCAAGTAGCCAGTTTCTGATCCAACCTAAGTTTTTACCTCTAATCCCATGGTGTTCTAGTTTGTTAAGTAGTCGGGTGTGCGGAACGCTATCGAAAGCTTTGGAAAAATCGAGAATGGCCATGTCTATTTGAAGACCTAAGTCGACCCAGGATGTCAAATCATGCAGGGTTGTTATTAGTTGTGACTCACAAGAATGTCTGGTCCTGAAACCATGTTGTGTGGGGAGAAGTATGTTGTGATTTTCCAAGTGTTTCATTGTGGTTGAAAACATAATGTGTTCTAACAATTTGCAGCATACGCAGGTAAGGGAAACAGGTCTGTAGTTTGAGGGATCACTTCGATCTCCCTTTTTGAAAATAGGATTGATGTAAGCTTTCCTCCATTCCACTGGAACCTGTTCCTCCTGCAGAGACTGGTTGAATATAATGTGTAAAATGGGGCTTATTTCGATGGCGTATTCTTTTAAAATTCTACATGGAATATAGTCTGGGCCATGTGCTTTATTGGGATTTATCCCCTGCAACAGTTTCTGCACCCCTTCCAGTGTTACCTCAACCTCAGGCATGTCAGGGTAAGGACTAGCCCCTAGTTCGGGTACCTTGGTGAGGTCTTCCTCTGTGAAGATGGAGTCGTACTGCTTGCTGAGGACCTCGGCCTTCCCTCGCCCATCCACAACTAGTTTGTCATGCTGGGCTAGGGGGGCCACCCCAGAAGCTGTCTGTTTCCTATTCTTCACATATTGCCAGAATTTCTTTGGGTTGTCCAATGCCTCATCTAAGATTTCTTTTAAGTAGTCATTGTGGGCTTTTCTTATTTTCTGTTTAACCATCCTACGCATGGTTTTGAAATTTTCCCAGTCTTGTTCTTGCATCGATCTCTTGGCTCTATTATACAGCTTTTTCTTTTTCTTGATGAGCCGTTTTAGGTCTTTGTTTACCCATGGGCATTGATGTCTATTGGAGAGCAATTTCTGTGGTATGTGCTTCTGGATTAATTGCCTCAACCTGCTGGTAAAATAATTCCAGTTATCTTCCACAGTATGGTTGGATGGAACCCGCTCCTTAAATTGCTTTTCCAGGTCCTGCAGCCCATTTGTAAGGGCGGTTTTATCTGTTTTCTTGTACATATAAACTGAACGGGGTCTTTTCTTATTTGGTTTGACATGGCTTTTCATACTTACTGCCACAGCTTCATGGTCACTTATCCCCGGACAAGTACTGACATTTTCAACAAGATCTGGGTTTGACACAAGAGCCAAGTCCAGGATGTTTTGACCACGTGTTGGGGTCAAAACCACCTGAGACAGGCTAGGACCCTGAACTACCTCCAGAAATTTCTCGTTAATTCCCATCCCATATTGCGGTGTGGGATTAACAGTGGGGGGTTCTGAGTCCCAGCATATGTCGGGTAGGTTAAAATCCCCGAATAATGCAATGTTGGGTGGTGAAGGTTTTTCCACTATGTTATTTATAGATGCCTCTAACTCCTCCACATATCCAAGTCCAGTAGATGGGGGTCTATAAGCTGAGCCTATACAAAGAGGTCTATATCCTGCCTGTTGAATCATGGCCCACACAATTTCCGCATTTGAGTGGTCCTGTATGGGCGATGAGACCAGGGAGGATCTTACTGCGATAAACACCCCCCCTCCTTGGCTGTTTCTATCCTTCCTGTATATGTCATATCCCTCTGGAAAGACTTCGGCATTTGTGTAGTTGGAATCTAAATGCGACTCGTTACCACAGATTATGTCTGGGTTATCCGTAGCTATTAAAGCCCTAAACTGGGCATTTTTATCTGCCCCACCGATGCTCCTACAGTTCAATGATAAAACATGTAAGTGTTGGAGGAATCCCTTACCTTTGTCTACGGACTGGGTAGTGCAGGGAGAAGAGGTAGAGGTGGGGTTGAAGGATGGACTGGTGTCATTATCACTGAGGGTATTCTGAGAGCGGTTTGGGGATGAGTTTGCTGGAGACCAAGTATTGGTGTAGGTGTTGAGACCTGTAGGGAGATTAGATGAGTTGTGTGAGTTAACAGTGTGACTGTCCTCATCCATGTCCTGTAGAGGTCTATAAAAAGACCCCTCCCCGTCATGGATCCATGAGGCGAAGTCGAATAAACTAGAGTTGAAGTTGTTCTTGCATTTTGCAATCCTACGTGTATGCTCAACAACTGCAATTATATTAGAGTGTTTGTTTTTGTACATACAGATCTACTTTACCAGCCACTTCCTCAGCATATTAGCGAAGAAAAGGAGAAGTTGGGTTTGAAGGTATGTACAATTGCAAGGTTGAAGTCCACATTTACTAGTTTTCCTTGGCAAAACTTTCCAAGTTACTGGGTCATATGCCTGAAAATTCTAGACTCACATTGAAGGGTCAGTCTTTTGTAGGAATGTCAGAGGATCATTCCTGTTTTGGAAGAAAGCTCATATTTGAATGGATTTATAGCAGCGTCACCTGTGCTGCAGTGCAATGTGAACCAGTCAGAATTGCCCTGAGGAAGGTGACAGACGGTCAGTAAAACGTCGGCTGAATAAAAGACTTGGTTGTGTAAAAAGAGTCTCTAACTTTACTCAACAATTTCACCAACCACAGGAGCTGGACTGCCCCAAGGACAAGTTTGTGGAATCCTTCCTGGAGAGACACATCCAGAACTTCAAGCCGAGTGAGAAGAAAGATCTGAAGAAGTCTTACTTGCTGCTAGACCTCCCCTACAGGCAGAAACCTACTGTAGCCAAGAAGAAGACAACCCTGAACAGCAGGGAGAAGAGAGAGAAGAAAGTGTATGACATCCCTCCTGAACATCAGAAGTCAGTCTCTTAGTCTTATCCAGTTAGGCCTAAGAAAAAAAAATGTTGTGTTTGGCCAAGGAAAAAAAATGTTGTGTTTCCTGTTTCAGTCCAGAAAAAATTAGGGTCGGTAGGTAGGGATTATCTTATTTTATTTTTATTTTTTATTCTTTTTTTAGACTTTGCTGATTGCTGTGTTTATATAAGCAGAACATGATGAAAAATCGATTGTGCAATATTATATTTCATCACTCAGGTACTCAGGTGTCAGATCATGGAGCTTTAAACGGTCGATCAGCTCGAAGAACTTAACAGATGTCCCTAGCCCTTGCAGGGCTAAATTCAGATTCAGGTCCTGATTCAAGTCTACAGGTTTTCAGGGTTCTCCCAGGGATTTGGGAGAAAAAAAAGAAACAAAAAAGAATTCTTAAGAAAAAAAAATTAATCTGCACAAAATTTTAATTGGTTTCTATCCCTTTGTTTGCCTAAAAATCGATAGTGTGATTGTATCAATTTGAAACCCCAAAAAATTAGCTAAATCGGCGATTTAAGGTTATTGCGCAATGGACGTGCCCTATGACCTTCAACCTTTGGGGGTCATGCAGGCGTCAACAGCGCCCTCCCCCATGCCTTGCCAGTCCGTTTTCGTGGGCAAATTTCTGCTTTTTTAGAGGTTTTGCGACCTAAAAACTCACATCAGAGGAAAAATACACCACAGACGACATTTTCATTGTAAATATCGATAAATGGACCAGGCATTTTTCTGTCCCGCTGCCGATTTTGCTGATTTTCGCCATGTGCTTATATTTTGTTTACGTCGATAGCTACCTTTCCTCGTCCGGTTTTATGGGCAAATTTCCGCTTTTTTAGACGTTTTGGGACTAAAAGACCGACAAAGGGGGAAAAATAAATCATATACATTATTTTTATGAGAAATACTGCTATCATGGACCAGACATTTTTCTTTCGTGTTGCCGAATTTTTGCGGCCGCCGCATGCTGATGGTGCAGTACGGTAGGGAATTTTCTACGATTAGTTCGTAAATGTATCGGCTTTTAAACTTATTTTCGGAGTCGATGGCTTTGTTTTACAAACAAATCAGACAAATTATTAGCGTTGTTTACACGACTTCAAAACGCTAGCGGGGCGCCCGATGTTCCACCAATGACAGCGATTCTCTCGGTAGCGTCGTGCAAAATGTTTTGGTTCAGCAATATGCAGGGGTCCACACAAAAATAAGGCTAGGGTCGGCGTTTTTTTTTTAGGGTCGGTCGGGAAACAGGAAACACAACATTTATTTTCCTAGGCCTTTCCTGTTTTCCTATAGCTACTGACCCTAGAAAAACCTGCCGATTTTTCTTAGTTTTTTTTTTAAGGAATCCCAGCAAGTACATACATTTTTAGAACTGATAAATGTTTTCTAGCTCTGTGATCTGATACCTGAGAGATGAAACATTTTACAACCAGTTTACCAACATTGATAATATAAGTGTCCTCATGCAAGGATGATATGACTTGGATGAACTTGGATCACTAGCCAAAGTAAAAAAAAAATGAAGAAAACAAAAAGATAATCCCTACCTATATAGCTACCGACCTTAATTTTTTCAGGACTGAAACAGGAAACAACATTTTTTTCCGAGGCCTTAGGCCACACTGATTTAATTTTATGGATGACATCCATGCACACATTGATTTTCACCTGTTCTAAAAAAAAAAAAAAACTATTCCAAGGCTCTGGCTTGGGTAACATACTCTGTAGTCCATGGTAGCTACCAAAAGTAACAATAGGGAGCCGGCGGTAACTACAGAGGACAGCACCCAGACTGCCGACCCTCCACGGAACTCAAGAACTCAGTACAGTGCTGACTCATAGATGCCACAAAAGGCCTTTGGTTTAGCAGCATTTTATTATTTTTTTCTGGAATTTTTTTTATTCGCTTGCGTGCACTAGTTTGGGGATCTTCAGAGGATGTCATCCATAAAATGAAGTCAGTGTGGCCTTACTCATTCTATTTCTATACTTTTGTACTTACTTTCTGTCTTGAATCTAATGCAATAGATGAACTGTACAAAAGACTACATGTTTATTTTGATTTCTATACAACCTGTTTAGTGGCCACAATTGACATTTTTCTTCTTGTTTTTTTTTCAGGTACTCATTGTATGTTCCTCTCCATAAGTTGTGGCTCCAGTACATAAAGGATCATTTGCAACTTACACCCACAAGGTAAACAGGAGAGTTATTTCATTAATCACTCACCTCCAGTTGCCTCTTCTTTAATTATGAATTGATAATTATTTACCATTTCCAGTCCTCACAATGCTGTTGTCTTACAGCAACTTGACCTTGCTACAGAAAAAAATGCTGAAGGCTGACGTCCATGGAGCCCTGGTCACAGGTAAGTTTGTTTCTGTTACAAATATCTGTATCTGTATAGTCGGTATAACCGCCTTTCGGCGTAAAACACCAGCTTTGCAAGCACGCGGCGCGGCGGCAGCTGGCTATATTACACCGATCGACTTGTTACACCTAACCCTTGAACTTCTAGCTCTAGACATTGTTTAAAGCTATCTAATGACAATGTCCCTACTGTACTTGGTGACAGTGAGTTCCACTCTGCGATAGTTCTAGGAAAGAATGAATATCTGGAAATAAAAGTTTAAAGCCTTCTGCTAACACCTCCAGTTTAACCATCTTCCTGCTGCCAATCCTCATAACCAATACAAAATTTAGTGCCAAACAGCTACCTTTGCATGCTGAAGGTTAAAGTACTGTGGACAGGGGATTAACTTTATATCCCAGTTGGGGCCAGTTGTCAGTCCTAATTTGCTTAAAAGCCAGTTGCTGTATTGCAAGTTTTAGGAAACATCTTACCTTTGTCAGACCAAATATGACACAAAAAGAACACTTGTAGCTTATCATGTAGTTTCCTCTATTATATAACTCATGGGATCCTGAGGTGAAGCCAAAACATACTGTTAGAATGTAAAATGATGGTTTAATTTTCATGTTTATAAAAGAAAATCTGCAAAATCATAACACAGCAAATAGGTCTTTTGTATTTCAACCGTACTATAATAATGCTTCAAACTTCTATCTCAGCAAAAACCTTCTAATTTGTTGAAGTCCAGGGTGGAATGGATCATTTCATCACTTGATAAAGGCTGGATATGCCAGCCAAAAATTTGGCTCTTAGTCAAATTTCCTTCCGCGCTGGATCAAGAGTTAAACCCATCTCATCATCATTATTAGTTTTAGGTTCAACACAGTTGCCAAATATTCCAGTGTAAAATTCTGTCATGCTTTGAGCCAAGTTAAGTGGACAGGTTGTGAAAAAGCTCGCCCTTTTAAGACAGTTGATTCTTGTAAGGCCACAGCAAGTTATTTTTATGGATGACATCAGCGCACGCATTAATTTTCGCCTGATTTTGGGGGGAAAAAAACAAGAAATTTTGTTGCCTTCTGACAGTGGTCAACATGCCGAAAATGGGCAAAGATGTCTGTTGCCATGCCAGAATCTGGATGGCAGATAACTATAAAGAGAGGAGACAAGATTTTAAGGCTCTGATTCAATGTTTTGTTTCTTACTTTGATGCAGTGATATGTCATGTTGGCTGAATCAAAACCATTTGTACAATGATTGAGTCAAATTTTTAAAATGTAGGAACCTTGTTTTTTCGGCCCGCCTTGTTTTTTTTTTTCGCCCACTCGCATTAGATTTGGAGTCTGAGGAGGATGTCATCCATAAAATTCACTTGCTGTGGCCTAACATTACAGGTCTTACATAATGCTCCAGACATGTTGTTTATTAGTCCACATGTCTAAGTGACGTGGTGGGTTGAACTCATGACTTGTGTGGAATTGTTTCCCCAGTGTGTAAGTCCAGGTGCCCAGCCTATGTAGGGCTGACAGGGATCATTCTACAGGAGACCAAAAATGTCTTCAAGATCATCACCAAGGACGACAAACTAAAGAGTAAGGCTACTCAAATCCTTTACATTTCCTGACTGATTGATTGATTGATTGATTGATTGAAAAATGTCTTCAAGATCATCACTAAGGAGGACAAACAAAAGAGTAAGGCCACTCAAATCATTTACATTTCCTGACTGATTGATTGATTGATTGATTGATTGATTGATTGATTGAAAAATGTCTTCAAGATCATCACTAAGGAGGACAAACAAAAGAGTAAGGCCACTCAAATCATTTACATTTCCTGATTGATTGATTGATTGATTGATTGATTGATTGATTGATTGATTGATTGAGGCCTAGGAAAAAATCTTGTTTCCTGTTTCCCAACCGACCCTAGAAAAACCTGCTGACCCTAGACTTTTTTGGGTGGACATAATTTTTCAAGCTGATTAACCTTTTCTAGCTCCATGATCAAACATTGTACATTGGTTTTCTAACATCAATGTTGAGAATTAAAGTGTCCTCATGCAAGTTTTATTTTGTTAAACTGTATTTTATATCATACCCGGGCCGCGATAACGTTCGATAACGG